>NW_020897921.1:0-40240 GCF_003984885.1 Neopelma chrysocephalum
CAGCCACCCTCGGAGGGAAGAACCTTTCCCACATATCCAACCTAAACCCACATGAAAAAAAACGATTTGCAACCAAAAGAACAAAATGTTTCTATTTTCTTCCTTCCCCTTCTCCTTATTTGGTGTTTACACAACAGTACTTCAGTGCCCTACTGGCTCAAAACTGAAATACTTTAGGCCCTTCCTGTATATGCTGGATTTTGTCCCTTAGGCAGTGGCTAATCTGTCTGGAGTCCACCAGGACTCTCAGATTCTGGAACGGATGGAGGCTATCACAGGAAGTAACAGAGATGCAGAGATATTCCGTGATATTCTACTCTAGAGCTGGCTCAAGAGACAGCCCTGGAGTTGGAAACACTTGCCTTTGTCGCTGGACGATCATGTCCAGCACCACACAAAGGATCTTCTCCTATGGCAAAGCCGCAGCTTCCTGGGAGCCATGGATTGAGAACCAGTGTCTTGGGGACAGTTGCTGCTGGGCCACCTGCTCCTAGGAATGCCTTACTGCAATGGCCTGGGCTCCCACTCTTACTTGCAGCCTTTTCCTGGCCATGTGCATCCTCAGCGAGGAGCAGGCTCTGCTAATAGAGGGAGCAGGGACTCGTATCCATGGAGGCTTTTCCATCTGGAGTCTAGCAGGTCTGACAGACACTGTGGGCAGGATAAAGGCTCTGGCCAGAAGTAACGCAGGTGTGCAGGAGATATTCCCCTTCTTGGTCCTTCACAGATGGATAAATAGAGTGCCCTGGAGATGGGAACAGCTGCCTTTGCTGCTGGAGGACCTTCTCCAGCACAGCGCGGAGTCTCTTCTTGTGTTGCAGCATCCTGAGAGCCATGGATTGGGCACCAGTGGCTCCAAGACTCTTTTAGCTGTGCAACTCGTTGGTGGGACTGCCTTCCTTGGAGCCTGCAACAGGCACACGACTTCCAGGCTTTCCCTTGCCAGGTGCATCCTCAGAGATGAGACAGGTCTATTGACACCTGTGGCTCCAAGGGAGAAAGGAGACCTGTCCACAGGGATTCCCCTTCCTGGAGTCCAGCAGCTCTCACAGAGGCTCTGGGATGGGTGGAAACTCTTGCCAGAAGTCAAAGAGGTGCAAAGATATTTATCTTGGTCCTCCACAGCTGAATCAGGAGAGCCACCTGGAGATGGGAACAGCAGTCTTTACTTCTGAAGGATCTTGTCCGGCACCGTGCTGAGGATCTTTGTATCTGCCAGCCTCCTGGGATCAATGGATTGGTCATCAGCAGCTCCAGAACACTTTCAGCCATGCCAGTTGCTCCAGGGAATACCTCATTGGAGTTGCATGGGCTCCCTCATTTACTTCCAAGCTTTTCCTGTCGATTTGCATCATCAGGTACAAGCAGGGGCTGCTGATACTCACACCTGTGAGGGAGCATTGAGAGCTGTTTACAGGGCTCCTCTGTCTGGATTCTGACAATTCTCAGGGAGGCTCTGGCAAGGATGAAGGCTCGTGCCAGAAGGATCGGAGGTGCGAGATATTCGTTATCCTGCTCCTCCACAGTCAGCGGGAGAGAGCACCCTGGAGATGGGAACACGTGACTTTGTCACCACAAGATCTCTTCCAGCAACATATGGATGGTCTTCTCATATGGAACTGCCACAGCTTCCTTGAAGTCTTGGATTGGCACCAGAGTCTTGAGCTCAGTTGCTGCTGGGCCACCTGTTCCTGGGAATCTTATACTGCAATGGCCTGGGCTTCCCCTCTTACTTGCAGCCTTCTCCTGGCCATGTGCCTCCTCAGGGATGAGTGGGTGTAAGGGGGGTACTTTTGAATTAGATGATCAATGGAGCATAGAGGCGTGAGAAAGGAATCATATTAGGATGTGAAACCAGCTAGAGTATGGTACAATGTAACTTCATGGCACAAGCTAATTGTAAGCTCCATTGTGCTTTTTAGCAAGTCAGGCTGATATCCCCTATTATCAGAGCTGAGTTCTTCCTTGGTTTTGCTACATATTGCAAGATAGATACATCTACCCTTGAAACACAATAGTAGAGGTCATACATAGGGGTGAGAAAGATGATGGTGGGAGGAAGATTATGTGGGCAGGGGTCACTCGCCCCTTGCCCCACAAGTAGGGCATGCGCAGACTGTTGCCATTAGGTAATGATTAGGCGGTGTTTGGCTGCCATTCAGGCATCACCTTATACTGCGTACTGGCCCTACGTGGTGTAATGTGGAACTGATAAATATGGGGTGTCAGGATTGCTGAGTTGAGTGATACTCATCCTACCACCGAGACTGTGTTGCTCCGCGGGGACACCCACTAAGCATGGGTACCGACCAGCTGCTGCAGATCCTGGTAGCCCTGGCCTGTCTGTGTGGGTAAGCACAGTTTTTTGATAGGAAGCAACCGAGAGAACTAACTTGTAAACCTTTTAATCCTTTTAGTGTCCCTTTAATTCCCCTTTATTATTGAATAAGTTGTTCCCTTTTAATATCATAGTATTTTCCCTTTAATTTCCCCTTTTACTAACCAATATCGTGTTATCCATAATATAGTGTTAAGATCCCTTTTTTTTGGCATCCCCTTTTACTAGTTAAGATTACACCGTATTGAATGCTGTTCGTAGTATTTGTTTTAAGACCTCACGATAAGGTAGTTATTTTGTATCTCTTTAGTTTTTGGTTCTTTCACTAAGTTTATTGTCATTATTACTATTTTCACTGTAATAAAGATGTTTTGTGTGTTTGAATATCTGTGCACTTGTTTTATTCCGGGCATGTATCCTTAACGAACTGTTACAGTGGGCTCTGCTGATACCTGCAGCTCCAACGGAGCAGGGACTCCTATCCATGGAGGCTTATCCAGCTGGAGTGCAACAGGTCTCATGGAGGCTCTGGGAATGATGAAGGCTCTTGCCCGAAGCAAGGGATGTGTAGAGATATTCCTCATCTCGCTCCTGCACAGCCAGCTCCAGAGAGCACCCTGGAGATGGGAACAGCTGCCTTTCCCATGGGAGGATCTTGTCCAGCACCGCACAGAGGCTCTTCCCATATGGCACTGCCATGGCATCCTTGGAGCCATGGATTGGGCACTGGCAGCATCCCCTTGCTAGTCTGTCCTTCTCACTGCACATCTTTGTCTAAATCTTCCTGTTGGTTTCCCATACCACGTGCATTGGAATACAGGCATTTCAGGAGGGGTCCCAGGAGGACAGTCCACAGTCATGTCTTGTAGGCTCGTGAGAAGAAGAGAGCTCTGCTGAACAGAAGCAAAAACGAAAAAAAATCTAGAAAAATATTTACTGGTCTCATCTTAAAGCAGAAGTGAAATCAGTGCAATAAAACATCAAGCCAGCTACAGTTTTCATGACAGCTATGATACAGCTTGGAAATCAGAGTTTTAACCAGGAATTGCAAAATGTCCATGTGTTTCTCCTAATAAGTTTTCTTAAACTCTTCATTTCTATTTCTGTCCTGCTTCCTGGCACACAAAGTTTGTCTGCAGATCAAAGAAGGACAGACTCAAGCTTGTATGGTAACTACATTTCTTGAGTTCATTCACGTTACCAGGCTGTAAATATTCTTGACTTATAATCCCTAAAACATCACCTTTCCAAGGGAGATTATTAACAGGAAAAATAGCTAAACTGAGTCATGGAAGAATAAGTGAGTTTATTCAATTCTTTCCGTATTTCAGTAGTCAAAGCCTTGAAGCCCTTTTCACAACAGAGACATTTGTATTAACAATGTTACCGTATGTCACTTCTCTTCCTACAATAACTAATTTGTCACTGCTCCAAGTAATTACCAGCAGCTTTTGCTGTATTTTCCCATCGTATATCTCTTTGAGATAACCCAAAAAGTACCATTTTCAAACACTGGCATTCCTATATTTGAAACTCCCAGCATAGCACAGCTGCAGACACACACAGATCAAAGGTTGAGAAATTAAGGCAGGAAAAGCTCTGTGCCTTCCCCTCCCTGCATGTTCTTCTCTGCAAGTACAAGTGGTGCCTGACACTGTTTCCAGATTTTCTCATTGAAAAGCAAAGATTTCTTGGCTCTCCTTGCTCAAGAGAATGCAGAAAAAGGCATCTCTTAAGCCTAATACTTTAAACTGTCCTAAGTTATTATTTAAGGTAATTCTCTCAGGTCCTGCACTAATCCATCATCTTTCCCGTTTGCTTTATTTACAGGTTCTTGCACTCACATTCTACCAGCAAACCCTGATTAGCAAAGTTGGCTATTGCTGGAACCAATCCAACTTGGCTTTCTAATGTTAAAGGATACTGGGTTTGCCTTTCCAGTGGTCACAGGTTTTCTTTTAAAACTCCTACTTGAGTTTTTTCCCCTTTATCACTATAAAAGAGGGACACCGATAACCTGGAAGGGGGAGGGAATTGGCTAGCCAGCTTCCCCTGCCCTGAGGGGATGGCCAGCGACTGAGCTACACATAAGAAGTGGCGCATTGCTCAAATACCAGCCTGATGGCTTCGGCAGGGGGGAAAGTAAGGGTTTTTCTTTTCCCACAGCGCCTACCCTGCCGACCATATGAGCCACTGCAGCCTTGGCTTTCCCGAGGCACAACAGCGTCACCTGGTGAGCGGGAGAGAGTCCCTGCAGCCCTGCCTCCCCTGCTCGGCGCGGTTTGACTGCGCCGAAAGGCGAAAAGTTAATTGTTTCGGTGAAAGTTTCGATTACGGCACCGTTCCTTGTTCATTTGGGGCTCCGCGGGCGGGGCCGAGGGGGGCAAATCCTGCGGGTTCGGTCTCAAAAATAGACCCCGAGGCCTGTAGAGATCTCTGGGTCTATATACATCTGTATAGACCTGGGTCTGTAGGTCCATATAGATCTCTGGGTCTGCTTCTGGGACCAAACCCGCAGGATGGGGGGGAGGGCCCTCAGGAGGAGAGGTACGGGAAGGGGAGGGGGGACTTCCCCTCTCCAACATCGCCCTCCCCGTACCTCCTCCACCGGACGGGGTGGGGGGGAGTATCGTCCTAGCGGAGGTGCGGCTCCTCCGTGTGATGATCTCTGTATTCAGAGTTCAGACTGACGTGACCCTCTCAGATCCATTCCCGTCCTTCTCCCAACCCCCCCTCCGCCGACCCCCCCCTTCCTCCACCCCCCCCCCCCCCCCCCCCCCCCCCCCCCCTTCCCCCTCCCCCCCCCCCCGGCACTCCATGGGCAGCGAGAGCTTTCTCTCCTGGCACCTTTTGTCTGGGAGGAATCTTCATCTGCATTCCATTTTGGGAGTCGGACTGGCAATTCCAGCGCAGAGCCCCTGCAAGCTTTCAGCCTCGGCATTTCAAGCCAAATGCCAGAACATATAAAGGCTCTGGGAGGACCTGCACCTAGTTTTGCCAGTCTGACTTATATTCAGGATGGGTGAAGAACCTGATGCAGAAAACGACTCTTAATGAGAATAATAACACCTTCTCTCTTTCTACAGCTACATCCACCAAAACAGCAGGCAGCAGGTAAGAAGTCAAAATTCTTCTTTTCTGGGCAGCAATAGAAAAAGATAAAAATGCTACAAAGCTATGTAAAAAAGTAACTCGTCAAGGAAAATGATAGGAATTAGAAATAAGAAATACAAATACAATCAAGATGCTAAGAGGGAGAAAATGGAAAGACAAATATAAGGAGGAAGAGGCTGTAGAAAGGAGAAGGACAACTAGGAATCACAAACAACAGAAGACAAACAAGTAAGATGCCTAGAAAGAAAAAAAGTAACACAAAGATGCTTGGAAAACTGCGCCCTGATCAAATTCACAGATGACAGCGAGCTAACTGGCGTGGCTGACATGTCTGAGGTACGGGATGCTGTTGTGAGGGACCGGGACGAGCTGGGGAAGAGAGGCTGTGAGAATCACATGCCTTAAACACACTTGAAAGTAGAGATCCGAGATGATTAGAAACCAGATATTACGAAGAAGAGCAGAAAAAGGAGACCAAGAAAGATGAGAAAGTAAACCCAAAGCAGGAACTGAAACATCAAAGGAAAATGGAAAATACAAACTAGTAGTTGGAATATGAACGTGTTGCTGGACAACAAGGGCCTGCACTCCCTCCTGTTTTTGGAGTTCTGAGCTGTTCTTATTGGGTTAGGATTCTATGGTTCCAGGTTAGTCTCTGTGGTCTTGGATGTATCAGCTGTCAGTTCGGGGCTTGGACAGTAAAATTCCAGCTTAGTATCTGGTGTCTTGGAGTTCCACCTCACTCCCTGCTTTGCACGTTCCTTTCAATAAAGGAAACCTCCACGCTCTGCCTCCAGTCCGAGCTGCACCTTCCCTGTACCCCCACCCTCCCCAGCTGTTCAGGTGCACTGCTCCCCTCTCCTGCACTGCCTCCTGGCACGGGGCTCGTCCCTCGGCATCTTCCTTGAGCAATGATCCAGGTACGTCCAGGGGCTTCCCCCAACTCCTGTGAAATGCTCTCACCATCACTGCTTGAGATCCCTGGGATCGACCGCTCCCCTGCAAAAGCTCCCTACGGAAGATGCCCCCAGCAGCGCCCGCCCCTCATCATCCTCACCGGCCACACCTCGGGCTGCCCCGCACGGGGCATGGAGCCACAGGCGAGGGGGGTGGAGGCGAGCCAGAGGTTGCGGAGCCAGAGGTTGCGGAGCCAGGCGCGGGGCGTGGGAATCCGTGGAGAAAGAGTCACTGACACGAGCCAGGCTGGGAGAAGCTCGATTTTTATTTCCGAGGAGGGCCTTAAAGCGCGGCCACCGCCCCGCCCCGCAGGGCCAGGAGCGCTCTGACCCACTCGTCCCTGGGGTCTGAGGGGGTGCCTGTTATCCAGCCCTGGTATTTAGGGCACTGCCTGTACCCATCCCCGGGTTTTGGGGGTCTCTGTTACTCCTCACTGGGGATTGGAGGGTCCCCTTCTTTTCGTGGCCCTTCGACCTTTCGCCGTCCTGCCATTCCCGGCCAGGGGTTCTTTGGGGGGGGGGACCCGCTTCAGCTGAGCTGCTCTTGGGGTGCAGCAGGGAGGGGCGGGGCGGGTGGGGGGTGGTCTAGGGGGTCCCCCAGCGGGTCCCCCATGTCCTCCAGATGCTGGAACTGCATCTCCTCCTTGGCCAGTCTGCCGTGCGGGGGGGAGGTCACCTCAAAACCCCCTGAAACTCCCCTTGGGGTCACCCCAAAAATCCTCCGTGTTCACTCCAACCTCCAACCCCGAAACCCCCTCCGGATCACCCAAAAATCACCCAGACCCTCCCTCCCCCGCCGACACCTGGGTTTGCCCTTAAACCGTCCCCAAACCCTCTCTGGGTTCACCCCAAAACCTCGCCGGGGTCACCCGAACCCCCCCCCCCCTCGGCACTTGAGGTCACCCCAAAACCCCCCCAACTCGTCCCCGAGTATCGGGGGTCACCCCAACCTTTCCCGTGGGCCCTATCCGGAGAACGAGGTCCAGGGAGGGGGCTTGGGGGTGGAAGGAAGGGAAGGGACAAAAGAAAAGGTAAAGCATAAAAATAAAGAAAAGGAGACCGAGGCCCCCGGGGCGCTGCTGCCCCTCCGCGCACTGCCCCGGGGAACGGCGGCGGGGGCGGCTCCCGGGGCTCAAACACCCTCGGCCCCGCCCCGCTCACCTGTGCGGGCCCTTCCCCGCTCACCTGTGCGGGCCCCGCCCCGCCCGCGCCGCTCAAACCCGGGGGACTGACCGGCGCTCGGGGCCGGAGCCCCGGCCCGGGGGCTGCTCCCGGCGCTGCGCCGAGCCCGGGCCGCTGAGTGGGGACGGGACCGGTTCCTGCCGGGGGACGCTGCGGGTCCCGGGGCCGGAGCACCGAGGCAGGATCGAGGCTGAGACCGGGATTAAGGCCGCTCCGGGCTGGAACTGCGCCGGGGCCCGGGCTCGGGAGGTCGGCGGCGCTTTCCTCGTGCGGACCTGAGCCGGGGCTGGGACCGGCAGGGGCGCGGGGACCCCCCCGTCCAGCCCCGGGACCCCCGAGCCCGCCGGTCCCGCGGGGACCCTCTGGCGGACACGGCGCGGCGGCGCCGATCACGGCGACCCCCGGTGGGCGGGAGTCGGAACTGCAGCCCCCGGTCAGAGCCCCCCCCGCTCGGGCACTCCCGAGGCCACCGCACCCCCCCCGGAGAATATCGCCCGCCTCCCCCTTCCCCGCGGCACCCTGAGATGCTTCACCCCGGACAGACACAGCTGGAACTGCAGAACCCATGGAAAGCTTTAACAGGTGGCTCAGACCCGAGGTGCCCTGAAGGCAGGGATGTGCATCCCTTTCCTCAGGGAAAAGAACTTCCAGAGGCCACTCCTGAGGCTCTGAAGTGACAGCGGCTTCCTGTACAGAGAGACGTCCTCGCCCGTGCTCAGGGGCTGCCTCACCACGTGCCGTGCCGGGAGCGTGTCCGGCCACCACCTTCTCCTGGGTGGACACATCCCCTGGAGCCCGACCCCAGGGGGGTGAAAATCAGCTGAATTCCAGGGAACTCGGTCAAGTCGCCCACAGGGACATCAGCAGGGCTGGGGGAGGAGGGTTATAAACAGCAAATTCTATGGAATATCAACCTGTCCTATCCTGATCCCGCTGAGCTTCCCTGGAACCTTGGTTCCTGACAAACCTGGCGTTAAAGCGGCAGCTCTGCAGGGGAATATCTGGGCTCCATAAGGCACTGTGAGGCTGTTCCAGCAGGAATTCACCACTGAAGAAGCCAAGAGCCAAAAGCAAATCCCAGGCTGGCAGCCAGGCTGGTGGGCAGCAGTTGGATCCGCTCTGGGGGAAAACACCCTGCGCCTGCCAGGAGCTCTGATTCTGTTTTTCCTGCCAGCTCCTGATCAGTGTCAGGGCCACAGTGAGGGATTCAAAATCCAAATAAACCTCAAAACCTACAGAATGAGTAATCCAAAGGAAAAAACTCATTGTTGTCATAAAAAGCCTAAAAATCAGTTAAAAATTCTATGACAACAATACTGGGATTCCCAGGAACCTTATTAATGCTCTTGGTTCCATTTTAATGTATTTTTAGTCCCTCAATTTGCAGCTTGTAGAACTTATCCTGGGATTTAGAGGTTGAGCAGGGTTTGCTTTGGATTAACTTTTACCTCTGGCCCCAATTTGTGCAAACACAACTCGGATCAATGTGGTTAAACACATTTTCCTACAAAAACAGTTGCTCTGCCCTCTCTAAATTACCCCAAGTTTTCAGCTAAAAATTTCACCCCTGTCCTCCCTAAGTCACCCCAGGTTTTCCCATCTGGGAGCTACATGGAAGCTGTAAATTCAAAGGCAGAAAGAGAAAATCTACCAGCAAAAGACAGAAAAAAGGGAAAAGTTTCAGAAAACATTTCTTCAATCTAATTAATAATTACTCCCAATTTCCCAGTGAAAAGAACAAGAATGAGCAGCCATTAGGGCCTGACAGTCCCCTGCCACCAGAGCTCAGCACACATCCAGAGTGGCAATTCCATCATCTAAAAGGAAAAAAAAATAAGAAAAAAGTGATTTAGTTTGTTTTAAAGTTATTCTAATTTCTTAAAACCAAACCAACATTTGCTTTTGATTTTTATTGGGTGAATAATGAGAAGTGGGCACGGGGCATGTCATTAATGCTGACTGGAATGATGCTTCCTGGGGGAAGACCAACTGATTGCCCAAGCTCAATTCGTGCCCAAGGACTGATTTGCACAGGAGAAAACCTCTTGCATGAAGTGATTTTGTTCCATCTAATAATATCTGTGCTGCAGCTGCACAGAGCAGCTTTTCCCCTCACAGTAACAACTCTGGGCAGGAAAAGATTTATTCAGTCAAGATGTGTTCCCTGATCCTTCTACTTGAACTCATTTCTTCTCTTCCTCAAGTTTCAGGGACTTGCTGGTCCTGGAGCTTCATCAGAAGCTTTGGGTGGGATACCCAGACTGAGTTAGTCCTGGAAATGCACATCCACACCCAGGTCAGACAGTCAGGGATGTTTCCTGCACACCAAGCACCACAGCCCCAAGCACCAGGAGCCTGCAGATGCTCTGCATTGCAATCCACAGCCTCAGTTAGTCCTACAAGGGAAAGCAAAGTGGTTTTGCCTCCTCTGAGAGAGGAAAACACACAACAGCAAGTGCTGGCCCAGCTGACCCAGCCTTTGTGGGCAGCTGCACCACTGAACAGGAGAATCCATCCTGGCTCACTCTGTTATGGTAAAACACTGCAAATCCAGGAGGTCTGGGGCTTAAAAGCTCAATTTAGGTCAGCAAAAAGCTCTCTGGCTGGGACAATTCACTGAATTCACCGGGAGGTCCTCAAATCTGTTTCCAAGGGCATAAAAAGTCCAAAGGAAAAGCTGCTGAGCACACAAGACTTCGAGGTGCTGCAATCAGAGGTTCCCTGAACTGCAGGGAAATGTCCTGAGTGTGGCTTTGGACTGCTGCCCCTGCACACTGTGCTCTCCAGACCAGTCATCCTTCCTGGGAAGGCCAGGGAGAAGGGAAGGTGTGTTGGAGGCTCTCAGGGAACCCCCAGCCCCACTGCCAGTGCCTGCAGCCCTCACCCCAGCTCCTGTCCCTCAGGGGATGGCTCTTCATGTGGCCCTTGGGGACATGGGCTGGGGCTGGCCTTGGCAGTGCTGGGGCAGCACTTGGACCCCATGGTTTTAAAGGGCTTTTCCAACCTCAGGGATCCCATGGGACACTCAGGGACTGACCTACTTGCACAGATAGGCACGGGAAGCTGTTACACACGGATCATATTCCATGAGCCAGGGCAGCACTGAGAGTGCAGAGAGCAGGAAAACCACACTTACACCACTTACCCTGCTCAGGCGTTTCCCAGAGGGGCATGAACAGCATTTCATTGTGATCTTGAGGGAAAACAACTCTTAAGATGGCTCTGAAGATGCCACATTTGTGACACTCCTGCCCCAGAACCATGGCCCAGCAGGTTTCTGTGGGAACCTGAATTATTTCTGTGGATCAGAAGCTGCACATCCCTAAAGCATTCCTTTGGGAACATGAAGCTTCCCATAGGCATTTTGTGCTTCAGTTTGGACTTTCAGCGCATTCAAAGACAGTTTACATCAGAATGAGGGGACTTGGTGACAGCACAGCATTACAGCAGGGACATCAGGACACTCACCACACAATACTCACTGTGGACTCTCCATTCCCAGCACTCCTTCTGCACCATTCTCAGTTCTCACAGAGACTCAGTTCTATTTCCAGGACTACCATCAGGAAATGGATCTCTGTTCCCAGAAGCAAATCCCCAAGGCCATTTTTACTCCCTGCAAACACAGGAATGACCAGGGACAG
The DNA here is from genome assembly GCF_003984885.1 of Neopelma chrysocephalum. Taxonomy (NCBI): domain Eukaryota; kingdom Metazoa; phylum Chordata; class Aves; order Passeriformes; family Pipridae; genus Neopelma; species Neopelma chrysocephalum. The sequence goes on from NW_020897921.1 coordinate 11,235, forward strand.
CTGCTGGAAGAGGACAAAAAGAGGACTGTGATGATCAGACACTTTTAACTGGGAGAGCTCCAGTTCCTACCTGCCATCCCTAAGCAGCTCTGCCTTGGCACTGCCCCTCTGCTCCCAAACACCTCTGTGGGATTTTGGCCCCTAATTCACACAATCCCATGGTAATTTGCATAATAACCCAATAATAATCATTAATGCATGCTCCAGGTGGGAGTCAGTGGGGTTCCTGTGCTCCAGCAGTGCCAGGAGATGTCTCATCCCTTCCCCAGGGCGCTGCTGCAGGGACATCCCCCCGGGAGGCTGCAGGACACGTCTGCACCAGGATGGGAATCTGGGCTCCCAAAGCCAAGTGGTACTTCCCACTTGGCCAGTGGGGCTGACAGAGGGAAAACTTACAGAGGGAACTGAGAAAACAACCCCAAATCTCAGTAACTCACTTCGCAGTAAAAAGCTGTGCCTGTGTTTACACACATCCAGGAAAAACACTCCCACTGGAGGAGTCTTGGAATTATTTCCTTTGGCATTCACTGGACTGGCATAGCTCAAACTGGTGCCATTCAATTCTCCATCTCCCAAATCCAGGTTCTCCTTTGCTGTGGGGGTTTTGCCTGTCCCACAGTCCCGAGGGACCTCTGGCAGCTGCACTGCCCAAGAGATGCCGTGGGACTGCTGGGAAACACCATCGGGAGGGAGGCAGAAATCAACTAATTCAGGGCAGCACCTCAAAATATAACATAACATAACATTCCATGGCCTCCCTTTGTAAATAAACACCAAACTGCATAAATAAAAACAATAAATGGTACACTACAACTGTTTGGCACTTTCAGTTTAACCACTGCAAGTCAGTTAGTAAATTCCACAGTGTTAACTTTCAAAAAAAATAAAAATTCAATGATGATACAAAAATCAGGGAGATCAGAGATTTCCCCTACGGTTTTACTTTCAGGGAAGAAAAAAACAAACCCACCCCCACTGCTGCAATACCTCAGGCTCCCAGAAAGGCCCGGGGGATGTGCTGGTGCTTTCGGCTGCCCTGGAGCACACGGAGGAACACGATGTCAGCACCCCCACGGGCACAGCTGAGAACCGAAAGAGCAGCGACACCATCGCCTCCTGGAAGCCCTGCTGTGCTGGGGGCTTGGGGAGGAAGGGCACTGGCTTTTCTTCCCGCCTGAGAGCGAAAAGCCTCATTGCTGGTGACTTCTCCTGCCAAGTGCATCAGCTCTGAAGGGAAGCTCATAAAACGCAACTTCTTGCAACGAGAAAGTTTCCTGTTTTCTGGATAACTTTTCCAACTGAACTCAAAGGTCACACTAGAGGTGCAGGGGAAAGGACAAGACTGAAGCAATGACCCCCATAAGAAACACACCGGGACTCACTGGCACTACTTCCAATCCTGCTTTGGCTTCATAGGAAAGCCGGGAAAACGCTTGGAAGCGATGCTGATTTATCCCGTTTTGTCCCAGTCTTTTCCTGGACCTCGACTGCTTTTTAGCACAGATGCTGCTGTCTCAGTAAGATTTTGGAGGATTATTGAAAGATATTTTAAGAGCTTACTGACTGGAAAAACATAGAGCGTTTATCACGGACATCTGAACTCCCACAAACAGCTTCTTTCCCCTGAAAGTACGAAGTTATTTTCACAGCATCATTTAACAGGAAGCGCCCGGGAACTCAAGACTGAGCCCTCTGGAACAGAAAATAAACAGAGGGGGAAGCAGCTTTGCGCCGGTGTAACACACTCCGGAACACACCTGAGTTTTACTCTCTGTGTTGAGTCATTTCACAGAGAAACTCCAGCACGAGAGCTGGCACATTCCAAACGGCACCTCGAGAGTCCGCACCGCAAGCGGCGCAGGAAAGCCGCAGTCCCCGGGGATCCTTTTCCACCCGCCTCCCGCTCTCCGAACAGGACAAAGGGCGCCGCCATGTTGTGCTGCCCCCGCGCAAAGGCTGCTGGGGGTTGTAGTTCCCGCCCCGCCGCACAACATGGCGGCCGCGCGGCGCCGCTGGGTCCCTTGGCCCGCCCGCTCGCCCCCTCATCCCCGTACACTCCGGTCCCTGCTGATGGCAACGCTCCGAGCGCTCCGGGGGAGCCACCTTGTCCCCCCGCTGTCACAAATTTCCATTTCCCCACTGTCGCTGCCTCTTCCACGCTTTTATTGTCAGTGCGGGCGCAGTGATGGGGTTCTGTGCTCTGGGGGGGGGGGGGCGCACTGAGGTGTAGACACCTCTGCCCCCCAAAGTGCAGGTGGGGTGGGGAAGGGGGCTTGCGGCCCTTCCCCACGGTGCCCTGGCAGCGGGAGCTCTGCCCCGTGCCCCCTAAAATTAGGGGGCGGGATCAGCGCTTGGGGTGGGGTCATCCGTGTGGTCGCCGAAGGGGCCGGAGCCGCCGTCCAGGCTGTGCTGCCGTACCACCCCGCGGGGGCGCGACGAGGGCCGTGACCCCCGGGAGGGACCCTCCGGTTCCTCCACGGCCTCGAACACCTGTGGGGGACAGGGAGGGGTCATCCCACGCCGCCCCGTGGCCGGACCCCCCGGCCCACCCCGGCCCCCCGCTCACCTCCCCGGCCAGGGGCTCCCCCGGCAGCTCGGGCGGCTCGGGGGTCTCCAGCAGGCTGATGCTCCGCATGACGGCGCAGAGGGAGATGCGGGGGCGCCGGGAGGCCCCCAGCACCGCCCTCCCGGCCGCCTCCTCCTCGGGAGGCTGCGGGGAGGGCAGCGGGGACAGCGGGGACAGCGGGGACGGGATACCCGTGTCCCTCAGGGAGTCCTCCTCGGGGTGCGGCGCCCGCTCGGCCGCTCGGGGCTCCCACAGGCTGCTGTGCCGGCTGCCACACACCCGTCGGTCAGCGCCTGGACACGGCCCCAAGGGGAGCCACACCTGTCCCCTCCTACCTGTCCCCTTCCACTGTCCCTGCTCACCTGTCCCCTCCCACCCATCCCCACCCTGTCCCTGCCCCATCCCCTCTCACCTGGCGCTCAGGATGCCCTGGTAGAAGTCGAGCTGCCGCATGAAGCCCGGGTTGGGCAGGACGCTGGGCCGGCAGTGCCGGACGTGCCGCAGCGCCCGCTCCAGGGGCCACCCGAACTCCTTCATGGCGTAGGCCAACACCGTGGCGGCCGAGCGGCTCAGCCCCATGCGGCAGTGCACCAGTGCCCGGCCCCCCGACGCCCTGCACGGGGGGCACCGGGGACACCGTGTCCACAGGGCTCCCAGGGCCCCCCAGACACCCCGGGGTCACCAGAGACACCCTGTCCACAGGGCTCCCCAGATGCCCCAGCCACCCCAGGGATAACAGAGACACCATGTTCCCCGGGATCTCAGTGTCCCCACGGTCCCCATGTCCCAGAGCTCCCCAGCTCCCAGTGTCCTTACCCATCTTGGTGTCCCCAGGGCTCCCCATGTCCCCTGTGTCCCCACCCCACCCCGGTGTTCCTGGGGATCCTGTGCCACAGGGCTTTCCAGTGTCCCCAGCCACCTCAGGTTCACCAGGAACACCGAGTCCCCAGCCAACCCAGTGTCCCTGGGGACCCCATGCGCCAGGGCTCTCTCTGTCCCCAAGGCTCCCCATGTCCCCAGCCACCCTGGTGTTCCCAGCCACCCCAGAGTCCCCATGCCCCTGGAGATCCCATGTCCCAGTGCTCCATGTGTCTCCAGCCATCCCAGCGTCCCCAGGAACCCCATGCACCAGGGCTACCCATGACCCCAGGAACCCCATGTCCCCAGGGCTCCCCTTGTCCCGCAGGGCTCACTATATCCCCAAGAACCCCATGCTCCAGATCTCCCTGGTCCCCCCAGTATCTGCAGAGACTCAATTCCCCAGAGCTTCCCAGTGCTCCCAGTGTCCTCAGTGCACCCCAGCACCTCATTCATCAAGACTCCTACCCATATCCCCCTCCCCCTGCCCCCAGCTCCAGCCCTTGCCCTCCGTGCCCCCGATGTCCCCCCTGGCATCGCCTCCATGCCCCAGGGCTGCCCTGGCCCCACTGACCGGACGCGGGAGAGGAAGAGAAAGGTGTCGTTCCAGTGGGGCAGGAGCTGGGCTGCCTCCTCGTCGTACACCCGCACGTTCATGTACGTGAACAGCGCCGGGAAGAAGTTGTCAATCTCCCGTGCCACGTTCAGGATGTGGGTGACCCTGTGGGGACATGGGTGACACCCCAATGGGTCCCATGATGACCTCATACCTGCCCCACCATGATCCCATTCCAGATGATCCCATGCCACACCACAATGTCGCTCCAGATGACCCCATACACATCCATGACATTCCAGATGACCCTGTATCCACTGTGCCACCCCAGATGCCCCCATGCCCACCCCAATGGCACCTCAAGATGACCCCACACCCAACCTAGATGGGATCCCATACCATGCAACCATGACATCCCAGCTGACCTCATGCCACTCCACACCGCCCCATATTGACACCATGCCCACCCCACTGTGCCACCCCAGATAACCCCATACCCACCCCACCATGACACCATGATGACCCTGTGCCACCTCACCATGTCACACCAGACGACCTCATGCCCACCCCAGCATGCCACCCCAGGTCCCACGTCCCCACGTCCACCCTGCTGTGCCACCCTAGATGACCCCATACCCACCCATGACACCTCAGATGCCCCCATGTCCACAAAGACCCCATGCCACACCAGTGGCACCCCAGATGACCCCATGACCACCCCCCTATGACCCCAGATGCCCCCGTGCCATCCCACACTCACTTGTTCTGCTGCAGCTCCTCCAGGTTGGCCGCGTTCCACTCGGAGCCCTGTGCGGTGACAGCGGTGAGGGGTGGGGACACCCCTGCCCACCCTGCCCACCCTTCCCGCCCTGTTGCCCACCAGGTAGAGGTGTGGGAAGACACGTGAGGGCCGGTCCATCTGCGCCAGCACCAGCAGCATCTCATTGTCGATGAAGTCCTTGTGCTCAGCCAGGCTGTGCCCCGTGCGCCGCTCCAGCTCCTCCCGCACCTGGGCACCGCCAGGGGTGAGGGATGGCCACGCCTGGCCCTCCCTGTCCCCCCCACCTGCTGCCACCCACCTCCTTGGAGGTGACGTTCTCCAGATCGGCAGTGGCCATCACATCCCGCAGCAGCGCCCGCACCGCCTGCTCCGACAGCTCCGTGGCTGCTGGCCTGGCACCCGCATCACCTCATCACAGGTGTCACTGACGCCACCGCCCACCCGCCCCACCCAGACCAGGCCCTGCACAGACCCTGCCTCCCTGTGCTCAGGCCCTTCCCCTAAATGCAAGCCCTTCCTCTCCGTAACCCATTTTCTTTAAGCTGGAAACTTAAAGACTGGAAGCTCTCCCCGTTTTTTTTAAGCCCCACTCCATTCCTTCAAGCCCCACCTCATTTCCTCTAAGCCCCACTTATTTCTTTAAGCCCTACCCTATTTCCTTTAAACCCCTCCCCATCCAGGCAAGCCCTGTCCCATAAGCCACACGCTGAATGCAGATCCCACACCTTAGCACAAGCCCCACCCTCACAGCCCCACCCACTGCCCCACCCTTATACCACAAGCCCCAGCCCTACGCAGGCTGTGGGGCGGGGCAGGGGCAGGGCAGAGGGCGGCTCTTACCGCAGGGGCGGAGGCGATGCGGGGCGCACAGACTCGAGGTCAGCCATGGCCAGCCACTCGTTGAGGCAGCTCTGCTCCGAGCCCAGCGCCGCCGTGTAGTCGTGGGCCCAGGCCAGCGCGGGGCCCCCCGGGATGTGCCCACCACGGGCAGCGTCCTCGCAGGCGCGGTGCAGCTCCTGCAGCACGGCCCTGCCGCACACCACCTGCCACCCCTGCTCTGCCACCACCACCCTGACACTGCCCAACACCACCCCAACACCGCACAACCCCTGCCACCCCTGCTCTGCCATCCCCACCCCGACACCACCCCAACACCAGTCTGCCACCACCCCAACACCTGTGTCCCCTGTGTTGGCCGTCCCCAGCATGCGGGTGTCACTATCCCTCTCCCAGCTGTGCCCAAACCCTCCCCCAACCCTGTTCCCATGACTGAGCCCAGGTGCTCATGGTGGTGCCTGTAGGTCCGTGTCCTGGCTGTGCCCATGGTGGTGCCCACATCCCCTGTGCTTATGCTGACACCCACGTTCCCTGTGCCCTTGGCAGTGCCCACATCCCCCATGTCTGTTGTGGTGCTCAGATCCCCCATGCCATGCATGGTGGTGCCCGCACCCCCTTTGCCCACGTCCAGGGTGGTGCCCACATCCCCTGTGTCCCAGGTGGTGGGACATCCACCTTCTCCTGGATGGTGACACATTCCCTGTGCCCATGGTTGTGCCCATAGTGGTGCCCACATCCCTTGTGCCCATCCTGTTACCCGCATCCCCCTTGCCCACAGTGGTACCCACATCTCCCTTGCCCAGGATGGTGACACATTCCGTGTGCCCACAGCAATGCCCACATCCCTCATGCCCATCATGTTACCCCCCCTCCCCCATGTCCAGGGCAGTGCCCACACCCCTCACACCCATCGTGTTACCCCCCTCCCCCACGTCCAGGGCAGTGCCCACACCCCTCACACCCACAGTGAAGCCCACATCCACCATGCCCATGGCAATGCCCATGTCTCCCACATCCAAGGTGGTGCCCACGCCCCCCATGCCTTTGGTCACACCCGGGCCTCGCTCACCACATGGTCTGCACCGAGATGGGCTTGAAGATGCGGGTCTGTCCTCCCGACGTCACGCTGAACCCCCTGGACACCGCGGGGACACACGTGGGTCGGGGTGGGCACCCCAGGCCCACCCCTCCCATGGGCCCCGCCACCTCAAGCCCCTCCCCATTCCCAGAATCCCGGGCTCCCCTTACCCATCGCCATCGAGGAACACCTGGGTGTCGCTCCAGAGGGGCAGCACCATGCCCAGGGTGCAGCGGGCGGCCCTGGGGCGGGCACAGGTCAGGGGGTGCGGTCGCCCCCCTGTGCCCCCCCCGCACCCCGCTCACCCCTCGTGGGCAAAATCCACTCCCAGCAGCGCTGTCTGGCCCTCGGCTCCCGCCTCCTCCGGCCGCACCACCAGCAGGTATCGCACACGCCGCGGCCGCGCCGACTCCAGCCGCACTGCCTGAGGGTGTGGGGGGCGTTGGCAGGGGGATCTGCCCCTCCCAAGAGCCCCCCCAGTGCTCCCAGGGACCTGGGAGGAGCATCAAGCACACCGGGGGGCCAGGCTGGGCTGTATCCCATCCTTACCCCATCCCCATCCATTCCATCCCTATTCTCATCCTGTCCTGTCCTGTTCCATCCCCATCTTGACATCATCCTACCACATCCCCATCCATCCCGTCCCATTCTGTTCCTGTCCATATCCCACCCCCATTCTATCTCATCCCAATCCTGTCCTGTCTTATCCTGTCCCCTTCCCTGTCTCATTTCTTGTTCCATCCCATCCCCATCCTCATCTCATCTCCATCCTGTCCTAATCCACATCCCATTCCAATCCTGCCCCTATCCTCATTCTGCTCCCTATCTTGTCCCATCCCATCCTCAACCGTGTCCCCATCCCGTCCCATCCCATTCAATTCCCATCTCGGTCCCTATCCCCATCCCTGTCCTCATTCTGTCCTCATGCCATATCCCCATACCCATCCTGTCCCATCCTGCCCATCCCATATCCCCATACCCATCCTGTCCCATCCTGTCCCATCCCATCTCCATCCCATGTCCATCCCCATTCTATCTCCATTCCCACCCCCATCCATTCTGTCACTGTCCCCATCTCACCTCTCTCTCATCCCATCCCTGTCCCCATCCCATCCCCATGTTCCGGAGGGATCCATGCCCTACCAGCCGGATGGCATCCTGGGGGCGCAGCAACTGCATCATGAGGTGCAGGTGCTTCTCCTGCTGCCCTGAGGCCTGGTCAGTGGGTTCATCTGGGGGAGACTCATCCACGGGGGTCTCAGCCGGGGGGGGCTCGTCCTGGGGGGGCTCCTCCGCAGGCAGCAGCAGCGCAGCCCCCTTGACCATGACAAAGCTCTGCCTGGGGGGCAGGAGGGTCCTGAGCAGCCAGGGCACCCCCAGAGCACTCCTCTGAGGGAGACAGAGCTGGGGAGGGGGCAGCTGTACCCCCCCATTCCCAGTGCCCCCCCCCATCCAAGGGGTCCCGAGGCCCCTCTCACCGCCGCTGCAGTTTGCCACGTCTGGGAGCATCTTCCTCCTGCAAATTGTGGGGGCAATTCCTGGGGGGAGCGTGACCCCAGGGCACAGACCATGCCTGGGGGTCCCACACACCGCCCCCAGCATGGACACCACAGTCCAGTGCCCCCCTGCCAACCACCACCCCCAATAGCATGAGCCCCTGGGGGGACCGTGGGGGCCCCATGGGGGTCCCACTGGGGAGGTGGATTCCTGGGGACTTCCCCTCGGAATAGCAGAGGGGGTACTGCCCCGGTGCCCCCCACCCCTGGAATGGGGAGCCTGGGATGAGCACCCAGAAAAGGCCCAGTGGTTACTGGAGAGGGAGGGCACTGGGAGCCACTGGGACAGCAAAGGGACTGGGAGGACTGAGGAAAGTGGGAGCAACTGGGGACAACCCCCCCATCCACACCCCCATCTTCCCCCCTTAAATACGGGAGCAGCGGAGACACCAACGTGCACTGGGGGCAAATGGGTAAACTTCCAGCAAACTCGTAGTAAAGTTCCACCGGGAACGGCCGGGATAACCTTGCACTGGGAGCGACTGGAGATTTCCGCCCCCACCCCCTTCGTGCTGGGATCCCCCGGAACAGCCTATCGGGACCTCCGAGGCACCGAGACTGCCGGGAACAGCCCGTACCCCCCGCACCCGGACCCCCCCGAAACACCCTATACCCCCCCCCAGGGCACCGGGACCCGCAGGAGCTCCGAGACCCCCAGGCCCATCCCGTAGCCCCGCACCGGGACCCCCCGGGGCTCTGGGACAGCCCGTTTCCCCGCGGGAGTCCCCATACCCCCGCACCGGGATCCCCCGTGCCAGCCCGTACCCCCGCACCGGGACCTCCCGGGGCTCCGGGACCCCCCGTCCCGTCCCCGCCGGGATGCCCCGCTCAGTCCCCATCCCGGTGCCGCACTCACCGCGGGGCCCCCGGCGGAGCCCCCCGCCCGCCGCACCGTCACCAGCGCCATGCCCTCCGCGCCGCCCCCCCGCACCAGGAAGCGCCGCCGCTGCCCCGCCCGGACGGGAACGGGAACGGGAGCGGGAGCGGGCACGTCCCCGGGCACGGCACGGCCCCCCTCGGCCACGGCAACACTGCCCCCGGGACCACCCGAGAGCCCTCGCTCAGAGCGGGACATCCCCAGTGTCCCGGAGCCGCCCCGGCAGCCTTTCCCGGGGATTAGCCGGGCCCCCCATCCGCGTTGCCCCTGGGCAACTGAGGATTCACATTCCAGCCCGTGGGAGGCCCCCTCCCACCGGGAAAGAGGGAAACTCCCGAGGCTCCCCGGCACGTAGGACCCCCCATGTCGCCAGCAGGTGGGAACCCACCCAGTTTCCCAGAACTTGGGACCCTCCGGGTCCTCAGAGGGTGGGAGCCCTCTGAGGGTTCCCGGCACTTTGGACGCCACCCAGGCCCCCAGAATGTGTGACCCACCCCACTCTCAGATCTCCAGAAAATGGGAAGCCCCCAAGGGTCCTCGCACCTGGGACTCCTCAGGTCCACAGCAGGTGGGAACCCCACAAGGGTCCCCAGCATCCACACCACCCCAGATCCATCATGTGGCAATCTCCCAAGGGTCCCCAGCAGATGGGATCCCCCCCACAGTTCCCTAACCCATGGGACACCCCCAGGTCCCCAGCAGATGTGAACGTCCTGAGGGTCCCCAGCACTTGGGACCCCCCCCCAAGGTCTCCTCGGGTGGAAATCCCCCAAGGGTCCCCAGCATGTGACACCCCCCCAAACCCCTTGTCACCCCATGGGTCCCCAGCCAAGCCTCTCTTCCTGGGTGAGGGTCTCCCCAGGAAATATAAATTAAATAAATCAACCCCAGGGCTGGGAATGGGGGCACAGGGCCAGATTTGAGGGGTTGAAGGGGAGGAGCACCCCACCAGTGCCACCCATACGCTTACTGGCTGAGGCTCATCACCTGAGCCCCACCCTACCTGCAGGCTCCACCCTTTTTCCCAGCCTCCACACCCTGGGACACCCCACCCATCACCCCCACAGGCACAGACATGCGTTTGTGTATATATATATATATATATATATATATGTATATGTATATGTATATGTACAGACATTCAGGGCCCCCCTGCTCCCCCCACTGCCCCAAGGGATGAGGCCTGGGGGTCCCCCGGCAGCCCCCCCACTGGAGTGCCTTTAAATAGGGGTCACCCACATCCCACAGGGACCCTCGGGGCCGTCCTGCCCCCCAGGGGGTCAAGGTACAACACTAAAGAGGAGGGAGGTCCCAGGGGAGGGAGTCCTGGATATTGGGGTGTTCCTGGGGTGGGGGTCCCCAGGTGAGGGTCCCTGGGCTGAGGTTTGAGCCTGGCAGGAGAGGAGCCCTGGACTGGGGGTCCTGGGGGTAGGAGGATCCCTGGATCAAATCCCCCTGTGCGGGGGCTGTGCCCATATCAGGGGGTCCCCATCACGGGGGGGCCACCCCGGCAGGGCTATGCCCAAACTGAGGTGTCCCAGTGCAGGACAGTGCCCACGCTGAAGTGTCCCCTGGGTCGGGTGTCCCTGTCCCTGCAAGGGGTGTGACCCCACATGGGACATCCCTGTCCCTGTGTGGGACATCCTTGTCCTGGTGCGGAGCGTCCCAGAGCTACTTTTCGGTGAGGGAGAGGCGCAGGATGCGCTGGAGCTCCTCGTCCTCCTCACGCCGCCGCCGCTCCCGCTCCTCCTGCTCCCGCTCCGAGAGGGCCATGGCCAGGCGCAGCTGCTCCGCGAAGCTGCCGTACCCGGGGGGGGCTGGGGGGCTCCCGCCACCCGCACCAGGGGGGCTCCCGGCGGCCGGGGGGTCGGCGCTGGGCCTGGCCTGCAGCAGCATGCTCTCCTGCAGGGCCCTGCCAGGGGGACAGCAGATGTGGCCATGTCCTCTTTGTGGAGGCTACATCCCCTCTGACACACCTGTGCCCCACCCACCCCAGCACAACCTGTTTCATAGCGCCAAAAAGGGCTGGAGAGACAACCCCCCCCCCATGTTCCACCCCACCTGTCACTAGCCCCACCCTCTATGGCCACACCCTTTGGACAGCAAGATGCTCCTCCCCTCTTTGTGGGCCCCAACACCTTGACACTGTTAAGCCCTGCCCCTCTAAGCCACACCTCATGGCCCTGCCCCTCTCCCACCAACTTTTTAAGCCCCTTTAGGCCACACCGCTCTGCCCCACCCTGACACCTTTAAGACCCACTCCCTAAGCCACACCCTCAGAACCCCTTCCCTACCCAATCTGACACCTTTAACCCCCTCCCCTTTAGGCCACACCCCTATGGCCACACCCCCTCCCCTCTTCTCAATTGGACACACATAAGCCCCTCCCCTCTAGGCCACACCCATGTGGCCCCTCCTCTCCCCAATTTCACACCTTGAAGCCCCACCCCTCTAAACCCCCCCATGGCCCCTCCCCTGCCCCACCCTAACACCTTTGGGCCCCTCCCTCACACCAGGTGAGGTGGGCGTGGCACCCCACACCCCATGGGTGGAGCCCCACCTTTCCAGCTGCAGGTCCTCGTCGTAGGGCGGTGGCTCCGCGCCCGGGCGGGTGTTGGTCAGCGCCTCCCAGATGGTCACCTGTGGGGTGGGGCTGCAGGTGAGCAGGTGCGGCCAGGTGAGGGGGTGTGGCCAGGTGAGTGGGTGTGGTGAGGTGAGGGGGTGTGGCCAGGTGAGCAGGTGTGGTGAGGTGAGGGAGGTGTGGCCGCACCTGGTCGGTCTCGGTGCCAGCGTCCAGCAGGCTCTGCTGGATGGCGAACTGCAGCAGGTCATCGTCCTCGTCCCGCAGGGGCTCGCTGCGCCCTGCGCCCAGCACCGTGTACCCCGCGGGCACCTCGAACACGCCCGCCTCCACCTCACACGGGAACGGCCAGGCTGCCATGCCAGGGGGGCTGTCAGCACCCGGGGGTATCCCACGGCTCCCCATGGCACCCTGCTGCTCCCCACAGAACCCCATGACATCCCATGGCACCCCACACATCCCGTGACATCTCATGGTGTCCCACAGCATCCCATGGCACCCCACGGGGTCCCATGGAACCCCATAGTATCCCACAGCACCCTGCACCCATGGCACCGCAGAGCATCCTGTGGAATCCCGCAGCACCCCATAGCACCCCATGGCACCCCACAGTGTCCCATGACACCCCATAGCATCTCACAGCACCCCATGGCATCCTGTGGCACCCCATGGCATCCCACAGTGTCCCGTGACCCTCCCCGTGGCACCCCATGGCATCCTGTAGCATCCCATGGCACCCCACATCATCCCACAGTGTCCCCTGGCACCCCACAGCACCCCACACCCACTCTGTTCCCCTGAGTACTCCGTATCACCCGTTCTCCCACCCCACCCTGAGTCCATGGGGATCCACCCCTGGCCCCAGGACGCCCCTGGCTCCCCCAGCCTCACCTCTGGGCCCGGGGGGGTTGGTGCCGGGGGGGTTGGTGCCGGGGGGCTGTTGGGGGGCACAGATCCGCACGGAGCCCAGCGGCTGGTCACACCCACACAGGTTGCTGAAGGTGATGCGGGCGTTGAGCACGTGGAACAGGGGGATCTCTGCAGGTACAGGGGTCAGTGGCTCCGCCCCTAATTAAGCCCTGCCCCTAATTAAGCCCACCCCGACTAAGCCCCGCCCTCACCGATCTTGACGGGGAAGCCGGGGGGCAGCTTGAGGGTGATGAAGTCGCGCAGTTTGGCGAAGTGGGCGTTGGAAATGGCCATGAGGTCGATGATGGGCGTCACCTGCTCCGCCAGCGACAGCGGGTGCTGCTCGCACAGCCACAGCGTCGCCTTGAACCTGCCCGGGCACGGCCGTGGGCACGGGGATCCGCCAGGGACACCGCCCCCGCTCACCGGCACCGCCCCGGGGACACTGCCCCGGGACCGCGGCACCGCCCCCGGGGGGACACACACCCAGTGCCACGGCCCCTGGGACCCTGTCACCACCCTCATGGGTCCTGACATCCAGTGCCACCTCCCCCGGGGACCCCGTCATGGGTTCTAACACCGAGTGCCACATCCTAGGGGTCCATGTCATCGCCCCCAGGGGTCCTGACACCCACTGCCATGTCCCCTGGGACCTTGTTACCACTCCAGTGTCACAGCCCCTGGGACCATTTCACCACCCCTATGGGCCCTGACACCCAGTGCCACATCCCTGGGACCCCATTACAGGTCCTGACACTCCATGCCATGGCCCCTGGGACCCTGTCAGCACCCCAGGTGTCACTGCCCATGGGACAGTGTCACCACCCCTCTGCCACATACCCCAGGACCCTGTTACCACCCCACAGGTCCTGACACCTAGTGCCATGTCCATGGGATCCTGTCACCACCCTCTGGGTCCTGACACCCAGTGCCATGTCCCCGTGACCCCCGTCCCCCCGGGGCAGTGGCCTCACCTCTGGACCTTGCTGGACATCTCAATGGGGCGCCCGATGTTGCGAGTCTCGAGGTCGAAGTGGGGGTCGAAGTACTCCTCAGGGGTGATGGCCGTGGGGTTGGTGGGGCTGGCAGCCTGCAGCACGGGTGCCTGTGGGGACACCAGCACTGCTCAGCCCCCCCGGGACCACCAGCCCCCTTTGGGGACCCCCAGTCTCCCCAGGAACCCCCCTGGCCCGGTCACTCACCCCGTTGTGGGTGCCGTGCTGCTGTGCGATGCCCAGGAAGGAGTGGAAGGGGGTCTTGGAGCCTGGGAGGAGAGGGGGGTGCAGGGGTGCAGTGTGGGCAGTGGGGGGGCACCCCCAGGGCTGCCCAGGCTGTCACCAGTCACACCCTGCATGGGGTGCCACACCTGATGGGTGACACCCCACACAGTGTCCCATGCCTGGCACATCACACTCCACACCCAAAGTGTCCCACACCTGATATGTCACCCCCCACACCCACAGTGTCCCGCTCCTGACACCCACATGGTGTCCCACACCTGACACATGTCACACCCAGTACCCACAATGTCCCACATCTGACACATATCACACCCCACACCCACAGTGTCCCACTCCTGACAGGTGACACCCTGCATCCGTGGTGTCCCACGCCTGGTGTCCTACACACTGTCCTGTGCCTGAGGGGTGACACCCCACGCTCATGGGGTCCCACACCTGTCACCTGTCACCCCAGCCCCCCAGGTGTCCCACACCTGACTGGTGACACCCCACATGCTGTCCCATGGCTGACATGTTACATTGCACATCCACAGTGTCTCGTGCCTGATGGGTGACACCCCGTGCTCAGGGTGTCCCACACCTGTCACATTGTCACACCCACCACCTAGTGTCCCACACCTATCATGTGTCACACCCCACACACCGTCTCACGCCTGGGGGACACCTCTCCCACACCCAGTGTCCCACATTTGACACACGTCCCACCCTGGAAGGGAATAGGCTTTGCACAGGAGTGGCCATGTCCCCACTGCACACAGGCCCCCGACTGGCCAGCGGGGCTGTCACCTTTACTGCGTGACTTGTCCTGGTCCGAGAGATGCTCCGTCCTGGTCTTGGTGACCAGCTCCACGTTACTGGCACTGTACACCTGAGGGGGTGACACCATCAGCCCCGCCGCGCTCCGGGGTGCCCCAATGTCCCGCCCCATTCTCCGTGCCCACCTTGGCCTCGTAGCCGCTGACCACCTCCATCTTCTCCGAGCGCCAGCCCCAGATCCCAGACTTGTTCCTGGGAGGGTGGAAGGTGTCAGGTCCCCACGGGGGGGTCCCCACAGCCGCTCACCCTCTTCTTGCACAAGCATTTCCTTCCCCTCCACACGTGCTTCCCCCTGGCAACGGCCCCTTCCCGCTGGGTGTCACCACCCCCAGCCATGCCAGGGTGCCATCCTCGCCCTTCCCACCTCTCGAAGGCGATATTCCGGGTGTCCAAGTGCGTGGAGACGATGGGGGAGGTGAGCCTGCCGGCCACGTGCTCCTCAGTGGGCTGCATGGCCGCCAGCAGCAGGTCGGGCTCGTGCAGGGCCAGCGCCAGCGTCTCCGTGTACACCACCTGCTTGTCGTGGTCCACCTCCATCACCACGGCCCCCTCGTCTGCGGGGGACACCGGGGGGGGGTCAGCACACAGCCCCCCGTGGCACCCTGACACCCCCCAGTATGGGGATCTGGGAATTCTGGGGGAATTGGGGGTCCCTAGTGTGTGTAGGGGCTGAGGTGGTCCCCTCAGGAAGAGGGAATTGGGGTCACCATGGAGTCACTATAGGGGATCTAGGGGAATTGGGGGTTCCTGGTACATGTAGGGGCTGAGGTGTTCCCCTCACAAACAGGGAAATGGGGTCCCCATGGAGTTACTATAGGGAATCTGGGGGAACTGGGGGTCCCTGCAGGACACTGGGGTCCCTGGTATATGTAGGGGCTGAGATGGTCCCCTCAGGAAAGAGGAATTGGAGTCCCCAAGGGGTACCAGTAGGGGATATGGGGGGATTGGGGTTTCCTGGTACATATAGTGGCCGAAGTGGTCTCCTCAGGAACAAGGAAATGGAGTCATTATAGGGGATCTGTGGGAATTGAAGGTCCCTGCAGGGGACTGAGGTCCCTGGTATGTGTGGAGGGCCTGAGGTGGTCCCCTCAGGAAGGAGGAACTGGGATCCCAGAGGGTCGCTATAGGGGATCTGGGGTCCTTAAAGGGGAGTACTTATAATGCAGGGGTCTTGGGGAGGCATCTGGAGGGTTCCTGAGTGTATCTGGGATCCCAAGGGGTTCCTACAGGGAATCTGGGAGGTCCTTATGGTGGTATTTATGGTGCAGGGGGTCTGGGGGATCCCCAGGGCAACTGGAGGGTCCCTGAGCATACCCAGAGTCCCTACAGGGGATCTGGGTTACTTACAGGAGTGTACTTATAGAGTAGGAGGTCTGGGGGGCTCCCCACATGACTGGAGGTTCCCAAGAGGTCCCTATAGGGAATCTGGGGCCCTTATGGGGATGTACTTTTAGTGTAGGGGCTTCTGGGGGCTCCCCAGAGGAACTGGAGGGTTCCAGGGTTTATCCAGTGCCCCAGGGGGTCCAGACAGGTCCTTACAGGGGTGTACCTATAGTGCAGGGGGTCTGGCGGAGTAACTAGAGAGTGTCTGGGTCCCAGGGGGTCCCTATAGGGGATCTGGGGTCCTTATGGGGATGTACATATAGTGCAGAGGTGTGGGGGCTCCCCAGGGTGACAGGACGGTCCCAGAGGGTCCCGGAGCGGGGGGCTGGAGCTGACCTTCCCCCTTGAAGATGTAGCTGCGGCGGCCGCGCTGCCACGTCATGTGCTCGAAGCCCAGCAGGGTGGTGTCCACCCGCAGGCTCTCCCCGCGCTTCCACACGCGGTACACGTCACTGGGACACACCTTGGACACCAGCGGCACTGCGGGCACGGGGACCCCCTCAGTGACACGCCCGGGGGGCTCCCCAGGACACCCCACAGCCCCTCACCCCGCAGAGCCCGGCCACACTCACCCCAGCTGGTGAACTCCCACTTCATCTCCACGTAGAAGTCGGACGCCTGGAAGGGATGAGGAGCGTGATGAGCTGGGGGTGGGGGGTCCCTGCTGGGGTCCACTGGGGAGTCCTGGGGGCAGGGACTGGGGTCCCTATAGGTGGGGATATGGGGATCTGGGAGAGTGGAGTCACGAGTGGGGGTTCATGGGGAAGGATAAGCAGGGGGGCCCCAGGGAAAAAGGATAAACACAGGATCCCCAGGCAAAGAGTGGGGTCAGTGGGGTGTTCTGGGGAGAACTGGGGGTCCCTGCTGGGGTTACTGGGGAGGTGGGGAGTCCTGGGAGCAGGGACTGGAGTTCCTATTCGGGTCCTAGGTGGGGATATGGGGATTAGGGAGGGTGGGGTCATGGGTGGAGATTCACAGGGATGGATAAGCAGGAGGTCCCCAGGGAAAGAGTGGGACCAATAGGGAGTTCTAGCAAGACTTTGGGAGGATCCCTGCTGAGGTCACTGGGGAGGTGGGGAGTCCTGAGGGAAGGGATGGGAGTCCCTACTTAGGCCCTGGGTGGGATCAGAGTGGGGTCATTGGTGGAGGCCAAACAGGGGATCCCCAGGGAAGGAGTGGGGTCAATGGGGAGTTCTGAGAAGAACTGGGAGGTCCCTTCTGGGCAGTGGGGAGTCTGTGGGGCAGGGACAGGTGTCCTTACTGGGGTCCTGGGTGGGGACAAGGGCAACCTAGAAGAGTGGGGTCATGGGTGGGGGTCCCCAGGGAAGGAATGGGGTCGATGGAGGTTCCTGGGGAGGTTTGGGGGTGCAGAGGCTGTCGTGGGCCCCCAGCTGTGGGGGGGTCCATACCCGCCGGAGCTTGCTGAGCAGCTCGGGGATGCCGGCGAGCCGCCGCGTTGCCCGCTGGTAGTCGCGGTACTGGAGCACCAGCTGCACCATCTCGGGGTCCCCCGTGCTCACGGCCTCCTGCAGCACTTGGGGGGCACAGGGCAGGGTCACCCAGGGGCCACTGTGGCGGTGTCCCCGTGTCCCCACAGTGCCAGGGTGCCCCCGTACCCGTCCATCCGTTGGCGTTCTCCCGGCCCACGTTGGCGTTGTGCCGCAGCAGCACCCGCACTGACTCCAGGTGGCCCAGGGACACGGCCAGTTCCAGGGGCGTCCGGCCACGGGGGTCCGTCAGCTCCACATCGTGCTGAAAGGGTGGCAGGTCACTGTCCCCTGGGCACCCTGTGCCACCCAGTGCCCCCAATACTCCCCCTGCATGCTCCATGCTCCAAAGGCCTAGTGCTCCCAGTTCCCCCCCAACTCCAGTGCTCCCAGCCCCTCTTCTCCCAGTGCCCTCCACTTCCCATCCCCTCTTCTCTCAGTGTCGCAGAGCCCCCCCCAAGTCTCCCTGTATCCCAGTGGTGCTATCCCAGTGCTCCCAGTTGCTTCCTGACCCCAGGTGCTACAGTACCCTATTATTCCACTGTCACCAGTCCTACCAGTGCCACCAGTTCTTCCAGTGCTCCCAGTCCCCTGTGTCCTAGTCTCCCTTAGTACTCCCCTTCCCTGCCAGTGCTTCCAGTCTTCCTCCAGCGCTCCCAGTCTCCCCTCATGCTCCCAGTGGTCCCTCCCACCCAGTGCTGCCAGTCCCCCATGTTGCCAGTCTTCCCAGCCTCCCCCCAGTGCTCCCAGTTCCTCCCAATCCTTCCAATCCCCTGCACCCCCAGTCTCCCCTAGTGCTTCCAGTCCCCCTGCAATGCTCCCAGTCCCCTCCCAAGTGGTCCCAGTCCTCCCAGTGTCCTGTGCCCACAGCCTTCCCTAGTGCTCCCAGTCTCCCTCCCAGTGCTCCCAGTCCTTACAGTACCAACCCCCCAGTGCTTCTAGTTTCCTCCAGTCCTGTAAGTCCTCCCAGAGCTCCCAGTCCCATATACCCTCAGTTCCCCCAGTTCCCTGTACCCCCTCTCCCCTAGTGCTTCCAGTCCCCCTGTAATGCTGCCAGTCCTCCCAGTACTCTGTCTCCCCCAGTGCTCCCAGTCCTCCCAATAGCCTGTACCCCCAGTCTCCCCTAGTGCTTCCAGTCCCCTCCCCAGTGCTCCCAGTCCTTCCAGTGCCCTGTGCCCCCAGTCTTCCCTTCTGCTCCCAGTCTCCCTCCAGTCCTCCCAGTACCCCTCCCACACTGCTCCCAATTTCTCCCGGTGCTTCCAGTCCCCGCGGTGCTCCCAGTCCTCCCAACAGCCTGTATCCCCAGTCTCCCCTAGTGCTTCCAGCCTGCTACCCATGCTCCCAGTCCTGCCTGGTGCTCCCAGTCCCCCCTAGTCCTCCCAGTCCCCCTCCCACACTGCTCCCCATTTTTCTCAGTGCTCCCAGTCCCCCCAGTGCTCCCCCCCGCCCCCAGCGCTCCCAATTTCCCCCGTGCTACCAGTCCTGCCGGTCCTCCCAGTACAGCCCCCCATCCCCAGTGCTCCCAGTTTCCCCCAGTCCTCCTAGTCCCCCCCCCTCGACATTCCCAGCGCTCCCAGTCCCCCATTCCCGCGCGGCGGGTCCCCCTCTCTCCTTCCCCTCCCCTCCCGCTCCCCTCCCGGTGCCGGTGCGCGGTGGCGGTGGGGGAGGGGGGTGCCCGTTCTCCCTGTGCCATTCCCGGTGCCGCTCCCGGCGGCGTTCCCACCGTCCCCGCGCGCAGGGCGCTGTCCAGCGCCTGGTGCCGGTTGTGCCAGACGAGCCGGTGCAGCGGGAAGGTGTCGGCGGGCCGGGCCATCCCGGCACCATGTCCCCGGGGCCGCCGGGGCGGACGGACGGGCCGCAGCGCGGGGCCTGCCCGCAATGGCTGCGCGGGGGCGGCGGCGGCGGCGGCGCAGAGCGGCGGCTGGGGCGGGGCCGCACCGGGCACCGGGAGCGGCCACCGGGAGAGCGGCGGCAGCAGCGAAGGGAAAGGCGGCGGCACCGGGCACGGGGATGGGCGCTGGGAACGGCACCGGAATCCAGAACGGCACCGGCGATGGCACAGGGCACCGGCACCGGGAACAGCGCCGGCACCCGGAACGGCCCCGGGCACGGAGGGACAGCAGACCCCAGCTCATCCTCGTCCCGGGGCTCCCTGACCTCTTTCAAAAATGTCATGACATCAGTCCCACAGTGCTCAGGACCACCGTGCACCTGGCACTGGGCTTATCCCATCCCGTCCCATCCTCATCCTCATCCCGGGGCTGCCTGATCCCTTTTATGTCATGACACCAGTCCCACAGTGGGTACACAGTGCTCAGGACCACTGTGCACTCAGTACTGGGCATATCTCATCCCATCCCATCCCATCCCATTCCATCCCATCCTCATCCTGGGGCTCCCTGACCCCCTTTTATGTCGTGACATCAGCTCTGTAGTGGGTACCTGGTGCTCAGCACCACCGTGCACCCAGATCCAGGTTTACCCCATTTACCCCATCTTATCCCATCCCACCCTGACCAATCCTCCTCCTCATCCCGGGGCTCTCTGACCCCTTTTATGCGGTGACATCAGTCCCACAGTGCGTACGCAGTGCTCAGGACCACTGTGCACCCAGTACTGGGCTTACCCCATCCCATCCCATCCCATCTCATCCCATCCCCAGGAATGCCGGAGCACCAGCCCTGCACGCCTGCCGCGCCCCGACGCACTGCCCGCAGGCAGGGTGTGCGCAGGAGAGGTGCCACCTGCACCGCCCGGTGACAAGGGGACAGCCAAAGTCACCCCCAGGGACAGCATAGCAAAGGGGAACACAATTCCCAGCACTCCCCGCTGGCCTGGGACCCCCACCCCGCAGGGCTTGGGGACTCCCCGGGATGTCCCCACAGTGCCAGTGTGTCCATGGGGGACACAGGGGCAGCCCTGTGACAGGGACACGGTGACACCCTCAGCAGGCACGGTGACCTCTCCACCCCCTGCAGGGAGGAGAAGCCAGGCGGTGTTTTTCTATATTTTTATTATAAAAACTCTTTTTTTTGGCATTCTCACATCTCTGCTCATGAAAATCTCACTCACCCGGTGGCCCCCCCTCTGCCCGGTGCCCCCCATGCCCGGTGCCCCCCCAGCCCCTGGAGCAGAGCAACCAGAGACCAATATTTACAGATGCTGCCAGGAACTGGGGAGAGGGGGGACGCCTGTGCCCACCAGGAGGCTGATTTGGGAGGGTCCCACCTGATCCCTTCTCCCCTGGGAAGAGGGGGTGGCAGTGGGCTGGGGGTACCCCCCTTGCCCTGGGGGGTGGCACGAGGGGCAGGGGCAGAGCCGGGGGGTGCAGGGGACCTGTGGCACAGTATTTACAGGGGGTCCCCCTGGCACACACACTCACACACAAACACACACACACGAGGAGTTGGCACCCACGGGACAGGCACAGCCACGCGGGGAGGGGGGGACACACCGGTACCCACCGGCCCCCTTTGGCACACGCGGCAGTGGGGAAGCGGGTGGGCAGGGGCGGGGAGGGGGGCACGGGGCCTGCCTTCATCTGAGCCGGAGAGTTCACAGAGGATCAGGGTGGGGACACCAGGGAGAGGTGCCCAACGCCAGCGGCGTCACCGCAGCCGTGCCCCTGGGGTGGCACCAGCCCCGGGGGACATGGGAGGACACGCGGGAACCCAACCCAATAAATTAGAGGTGGGGTGGGAAGGGGGGAAGGGGACACCAGGAGGGGGTCAGAGCCCATTGGGGGAGCGCTGGATGAACGGCACTTTGTTGAGCTCCACCACGGGCGAGCGGGGCTTGTTCTGCATGCGGGGCACCCGCTGCAGCAGCTGCTGCGCCTGGCGCTGCGCGTCCCGCAGCTCCTTCCGCCACTGCACCAGCTCGGGGTCGCTCTGCGGGGCAGGGAACAGGTCAGGAGGGGCTCCCCGAGGGGACAGGGCGGCCAGGAAATGCCCAGGACAGGGAACAGCTCAGGACAGACTCCCCAGGACGCCAGGGCAGAGGACAGGATAGCCAAGGACTCCCCAGGCAGCATACAGGGTGGTGGGCTCCCCAGGGTGCCAGGGAAGGGTACGGAGGGGTTGGGTGCTCCCCAGGGCAGGCCACGGGGTGTCAGGCCAGGGGACTGGTGGTTTGGGGTTCACTGAAGCACCAGAGCAAGATTTGGTTTGTCAGGGGCTCCCCAGGGCGCCAGGGCAGGGGACAGAGTGGTTTGGGGCTCCCTGGGGTGCCAGGGCAAGGTACAGGGTAGTTTGGGTCTCCCTGGGTTCTGGAGCTGCCCCAAGCTTTTAGTATTCATGCCCTGTCACGGCTTAAAGGACTAAATGTGCAGGGCTAGTGGCCAGCAAGAGGTGGCCAGCAGCTGGCAGGAGATGGTTAGTGCCCAGCAAAGGATGGCTAGAGACAGCCTGGAGGTGGCTAGTACCTAGCAGAGGGGATGGCTAGCAGATAGCAGGAGTTGGCCAGCACCCAGCAAGGTTTGGTTAGTGCCCAGCGGGAGCAAGTGGCGCTCAGGGGAGACGACCAGTGAGGGGGCAGGGGGTGGCCAGCACCCAGCAGAGATGCCAGTGGCCCCAGTGGCTGGCCAGCCCGAGGGGTGACCCAGGGGGAGGGGGGCACACTCACATCACACTGCAGCACGAACTGCTTGCCCCCGCGGATGCGGAGCAGGATGCACTTCCGCTCCTTCACCTGCGTCTCCTCCACCGAGTCGATCTCCTCCATGGTGAGCAGGGACTGCTGGGGGGACAGGCTCAGCCCGGCCCCTGGCCCCCCACACACCCCAAGCCCCTCACAGTGCACCCCCTGTGCCTGGCACACCCTGGCACCCACCCAGTGCCGTGCCACGCCCGCCTTACCGGCGACTCGCCCTCCCCACGCCACTCGAGGCGGTTGGGAAAGAGGTAGAAGTAGCGGCGCTGCCACTGCGTCAGGAAGGGGTTGCCCAGCTTGGCCATGTACCCGTGCATGATGCAGTCCTTGCCCATGGCGTACTCTGTGGCCGGGAGAGGCGGGGTCAGCCCCGGATGCATCCTGAGGGGGCTGTCAGGGTGGGGGTCCCCAGCCCCACTCACCCTCCTCGTGGCCCAGCTGCTTGTTCTTGGCCTTCTTGCGGGCCTCCAGCTTGTCGGTGTCGGCGTTGACAGCGTTGAAGACGGTCTCGGTCACCTCCTGCTGCCAGCGCTCCGAGATGGTGAGCGGGAAGTTGCGGTACAGCTCCTGGTCGCTCTCCAGCAGCTGGGCAGGGCGGGATGCCAGGGTGAGGGGTTGCTGGGCACTCCACGCCCCCACACTCAGCCCCTGCGTCCCGGTACCTTGATGCCCTTGGTGTCCTCCTCGTCGAAGGAGCCGATGTCGAAGGCGTCGGCCGCATTCACCTCGCCGCGGGGCGGGATGAGGGGCGGCGGGTACTGCGGGTACGAACGGGGGGTCAGAGGGGTGGCTGCCTGTGTCCGTGTCTCTGTCCCCAACCATGGGTGTAGTGCCCCTCACCTTCTGCAGGAAAACCATCTGCCAGTCCAGGCCCTTGAAGAAGGGCTCCTCCTTCACCTCCTGAGCCCTGGGGAGGGAGGAGGGCGGGTGAGCTGCGCTCTCAGGGCAGTGCACCAGCACACCCTCCCCGGTACCCTGGGGGTTTCAGGGGCACTCACCCACGCCCCATGCAGCCCAGGCGCCGGTTGACATCCCGCTGCAGCAGCCCCTCGAGCAGGGAGCGCAGCTCCGGGGAGAAGGAGTCCGGCAGCTCCACGGCCTGTGGGAGATTCCATGAGCACGCTGGCACCAAGGGACATGCATACACAGGGCTAGGGATGCACACAGATGTGCAAAGGATACATGCAGATGGGCACAAGCATGCACTCTGGGCATGGCTCAGCATGAAGGACTAGCTGTCCCTGACCCCTCACACCCCCAGTGAGCCCCCCAGGCCGCCACCAGCACATGGTGGGGGGCACAGCAGCCCAGGGGTGCCCATGCCCTGCCCTCACACAGCACCCCTGGCACACACACACACAGGGGTGCCCCCACTCACCATGGTGAGGGTCATCCGGTCAATCTCGTGCTTGTCCTTTGTCTTATGCTGCCGAAATGGGCTGTGCCTGCGGCATCAAGGGGAAAGGTGGGTCAGTGGTGCCCAGCTGTGCCCACCCGTGCCCACCCGAGCCCGACACTCACCCCCGGAGCAGTTTGAAGAGCATACAGCCCAGGGAGAACCAGTCGGCGCTGCTGTCGTACGCCACCCCCTTCTGCAGCACCTCCGGCGCCATGTACCCGTGGGTGCCCCTGGGGAGGGGGCACAGGGGGGTCAGGGGCCGCCCCGGGCAGGTGGGCAGGGCGGGCAGGGGTGTGGGCACACTCACACGCTGGCGTGGGGCTTCTTCTTGGAGAAGTCGCAGGCCAGGCCCAGGTCGGAGATGCGGACGTGCCCGAACTCATCCAGGAGGATGTTTGCTGGCTGCCAAGACATGGCATTCCCCCTGAGCCCAAGGACAGCCCATGGGCACAGCTGGGGAGCTCTGTGGGATTTGGGGTGTCCACAGGACTGAGGTGGGACTGGGAAGTGCTGATGGGGTCAGCGAGTACCCGCCCCGAGGTCTCAGAGTCTGCGATGGATCTTAAGGGGTTCCTGCAGTGTCAGGGGTGCCCAAGGGACATGAGGGTGCCCTCTGGATTTGGGGAGCGCCCACAGGGTCTGAGGGCTCCTGCAGGGTGGCTGTGCCACCTGTGAGTGCCCATGGAGTCCTGTGGGAGGTTTCTAAAGGCCTCAGGATGCTAACAGAGCATCCTGTGGGGTCTGAGGATGCCCACAGGGGTGTGGGTGCCTGTGGGGACGGTCACCTTGAGGTCACGGTACACAACAAAACGGCTGTGCATGTGCTCCAGGCCCAGGATGATCTCGGCCGCGTAGAACCTCATCTCCGCCTCCGAGAAGACGCCGTGCTGGGACAGGTGATAGTGCAGGTCCCCCCCTGTGACCACAGAGACCAGCTGTCACCCTGGCACTGCCCCCTGAGCCACAGGGTCCCTCGGGACCGGGGTCTCACCGTTCATGAGGTCGAGGATGAAGCTGAGCTTGTCGGGCGTGTGGAAGGCGTACGACATGCACACGATGAACGGGCAGTCCTGGCAGAAGACACGGGGGGGGTCACCCTCCCTGTCCCTGTCCCTGTCCCCTGCCACAGCCCACCAACAGGGTGCCAGCCCTGCCTGTGTGCCCTCACCCCGGTGCTGACGAGGGACAGCATGATGCGCTCGTTGAGGGCCAGCGTCTCGCCCTGCTTCATCTTGATGCGCTTCTTGTCCAAGCACTTCATGGCGTACCTGGAGGCATGGAGTCCCTGCAGCCACTGTGTCCCCACAGCCACACCACCATGTCCCTCCAGTGCCACCACCCACGGCCACGTCCCCGCCTCCACCTCCCGCCCACGGCCCTGATGTCCCTGTAGCCATGACAATATTTCCATAACACCCTGACACGTGTCGTCATGGCAACACCACTGCGGGTGCCCTCGGGACCACCAGCAGCCCCAAATCATGGGTGGATCCCTCTGTCCCCCCCACATGGAGCATCCCGTTACATTTTGCCCGTGTCCGCTTTCCGGCAGCCGTAGACCTCCCCGAAACCGCCGCGGCCGATGATTCGGTGAACACTGAAGTCGTTCATGGTGAGCTGGAGGGGGTGACAGGGAGGCACAGGTGAGCCTGGACACCTGGGTCCCACAGCCTGTGTCCGTGGTGGGGGGAGGATCCACCCCCTGCCTCAGTTTCCCCAGGGGAGGAACACAGAGGCTCCCCGTGTCCCCCTCCCTGGAGGTGCATGCTGGGGTGCAGGGATTCCTGCTCACATGGATGTTCAGCTCCACGTTCTTCCACTGGCAGAACCGCGTGAACTTGTCACTGCAAGGAAGCACAGAGAGGGCAAGAGTGGAGACCCTGGAGAAACACCCCCTGCCAAGAACCCTTGGATTTGTCTGGATACAGGTAGCACCCCCTGGGACCCTTGTCTGGGAACAGAGACCCCAGGACAGACCTGGGGATGAGAAGTGTTCCCTGAGTCCTCAGTGTAGTGACAGATACCCCTGGAGCTCTATCTAAGAAGGGACCCCCTGGTCCCAGTCTGGGCTGGGAGACCCAGGTCTCCAGGGGGATGGGACACCCCAATCCATGTGGGACTTTCCCCCCAACTCACCTCTCGATGAATTTCTGGAAGATGCCCCCTCGCAGGTTCTGGCAGATCTCCTCAATGTAAGGCTGGAGGGGACACAGAGCTCAGCACAGTGTCCCCAGGGACACCCAGGTCACCCGTCCCCCACCATTACGTGAGGTCTCTCCATCCCTGGGATTTCACACACCCCCACTGCCACTTCCACGTCCCCAGGGATGCTTCTGCCACTCAGGGTCACCTGAATCTCTGGGGACCCCAACACCACCAGCCCTGGGGACTCCACTGTCACTCTAGCGTGACATCTCTGCTACCTCCAGCTCCCAGTCCCCTGATGACCACCCCATGGGGACCACCAGCAATCTCCCCTCACTCCCACCATGCTGGGGACCCTCTCACCATCCCTTGGGCTCCCCATACTTTCTGAGAACCCTCCCTCCCCCACACCTCCAGGGATTCCTGTCACTCCCAGCCCCCTTTAAGGATTAACTCCCCGAGTACCACAGGTGGCAGGGACCCCCTCTCTGTCCTGGGTGATGCCCACCTGGAAGAGATCTGGGGGCACCTGCTTCTTGCTCAGGCGGCTCTGGACATGCTCCGTGGCACTCTTGGAGAAGGGCTGTGAGGTGAGATGGGATTGTGTCACCCTGGATAGAAGGGACAGGGACACAGGGGCCAGGCAGGGGAAAACCCATGGAGGGGGTCTGTGTCTGGGTCTATGGCTCCCAGGATGGAGCCTGTGGAGGATTCGGAGCTCCCTCTGAAGACACTGGGTACCAGGCCCCTGTGGGCACACTGGGGACACCCCTCCCACCCCGGTGCCTTGCCCCATGGCACAGCACTCACGTGGGAGCAGGCCAGCAGCTCCTTCATGATGTAATGGTCAAAGATGTGGCGACTCCGGGTGGCTCGTTCCTCCTCCGAGTCCAGCTTCTCGTACTTCTTGATCTGGAGAGGGCAAAGCTCCCGTGGCACAGGGGCACACAGGACCTGGGACACTGGGAACCGTGGCCCCAACCCCTCCGTGTGCCACATCCCGCGGGCACACGATGGTTATCCCATCCCCTGTGCCCCCAAAGCAGCGCCTCCCGGCTCCCTGGACACTGTCACCTTGGGTACCGCTCTTGGCACCACGTCTGTGGGCCTGTAGGTACCAAACCCTAACCCACTCCTCCTCGTGAACACGGGGCTGTCAGGGGGGTGCCCCCATCTCACCTCCTCATAAAACTCCATCAGGGGCTTGGCCTCCTCGGCCTGGTTGAAGGCAAAGTCCCGGAAAAGCAGGTAGCCTGGCAGGGACAGAGCCACAGCATGAGAGATGCCAGCCCCACAGCCCACATCAAAGGACACAGGGACCACCCCCTGGGCCTGCCTGGCCCTGCTACCACCCCCATGCCAGGCTTGGAGAAGGGGAAATGCCAAGCACAGACCGGCGAGGGTTTGGCAGGGTGACACGGGGGACAAGGCTGGCACAGGGAGCAGCGCTGTGGGGCACCGTGGGGCAGGGCAGGGGGCAGTGAGGGGGCTGATGTGGAGTGGGACACCGTGTCAGGGGCATGGGCGGGCACCACGGGCAGGCTGCTGTGGGGAGGACGTGCCCGGAAACCGCCGGAGCCGGCAGGAGGAAGTGAGAGGCGCTTCCTGCCCAGGACGGTTAAGGCTGGCGTGGGGGGAAGTGACAGGGCGGGGGACATGGGGTGGGGAACGTGGCGCAGCCCCCTGGCACCCATGTCCAGCCCGGCCCCACAGCCTCCCTGCTACCTCCAGGGGGCAGGGGAATGGCCGTGGCCACTACTACTGTCATGGTGGCCACCAGCCCACCCTTGAGGGTGCTCCCCCAGGTGCCCCCCGTGTCCCCCCCCGCCCCCCCCGTGCCCCCAGCTCACCGATCTTCTGTGTGAAGATCTTGTCAAAGGTCACCTCTCCCCGGTCCTCCAGGTACTTCTGCATGACGCTGCGGATGCTGGGGAGACACCAGAGGGACTCAGTGCTCCCCGTGCCCCCCGAAAGACCCCTGATCCCAACACACTCCCGTGCCCACCATGCTCCTCCTCTCCCACTCCTCCCGTGTCCCCCAAGCCCCAGTGGCACACGTGTCCTCCCGTGTTGTGTGTCCCCACCCAAGTGCAACAAGTTGCTGGGCCCCTGTAAGGATCACAGGGTGTCCCACGCACTGGGGGTCCAAGGGAGGCTGGGGAGGAGGGTATCCCCAAAAAGCCTCCTGGGTGCCTGGAAGTGAAGGCACAGGAAGGCACCAGGGTCTGGAAGGGGGAGTGGGGACCCTGAGCATATGTGTGCACCTGGGCACAGGTGTGCGTGTGTGTAAACATGAGCGTGCCTGGCAGCAGGAGGGCAGGGGGGTGACGTGGTGGGGACAGAGCGGGTGTATACACATGACTCTATGTCCATGTCCGTGTGTCTCTGCGTTTGTGTCTGTCTGTTGGGCAGGTTGACTGTGTCATCCATGTCCATGTGTCAGCGTCTGTGTGTCCGTGTGACAGCCAGGATGTGTGTGTGCCCATGTCTGGGTGTCCGCGTCTGTCTGTCCGTGTCTCAGGAAGGATCTGTGTGTGTTCCCATGTCTGCGTGTCTGTGTGTATGTCAGGCAGGATATGTGCGTGCCCATATCCGTGTGCCAGTGTCCGTGTGCCTGTCTGTACGTCAGGCAGGATGTGTCCACGTCTGTGTGTCCGTGTGCGTCCATGACCATGTCCGTGTGCCCATATCCTTGTCCGTGTGTCTGTGTCCATGTGCCTGTGTGTCCACGTCCACGTCCGTGTGTCCACGTCCGTGTGTCCGTGTGTCCTCGCCCGTGTGTGTCCGTGTGTCCGTGTGCCGGTGCCGGGGCAGGACGCGGTGCCGGAGCGCACCCCGGGCAGGTGTTCCCGGCCGGTGCCGCGCACACACGCGTGCGGGAGTGTCTGTGACACGCGGGTGCGAGCGAGCGGCGCCGGGAGCGGCGCGGGACGGGATGTGCGGGGGCCCTGGGGGGGTCTCGGGGCTGAGAGCGGACGGACGGACGGACGGAGGGACCCCCGGAGGGGCAGCGGCGGGGCCTCACCTGGGCTCGGGCAGGACGATCCTCTTGCTGGCGCGGGCGGCGGGCGCGGCGCGGCTCTTCTCCATGGCCATCAGGTAACTCACGTCCGCCAGCACCGCCTCCAGGTCCGCCATCGTCCCGCGCCGCGGACCCGCCGCCGCCGCCCCGGCCCGACCCGCCGGCCCCGGAACCGGAACCGCGCCCGGAAGCGGAACGGGGCCGGGCCGGGGGAGCCGGGCGGGGGCGCGGGGAGCGGCCGGGCCGGGCCGGGCTCGGCGGCGC
>NW_020897921.1:40640-78143 GCF_003984885.1 Neopelma chrysocephalum
TGAGAGTGTGACATTATGTGTGTGTGACACTGAGTGTGACACTGGGTGTGTGTGAGACACTATCTGTGTGTGTGTGACATTATGGGTGTGTGACACCAGTGTGTGACGCTGGGTGTGTGTGTGACACTGGGTGTGACACTGGGTGTGGGTGTGTGACACTGGGTGTGACATCAGGTGTGTGTGTGACACTGGGTGTGCCACTGCGGGCTGTGTGTAACAGTGTGTGACAACAGGTGTGTGTGATACTGGGTGTGACACCAGGGACACGTGTGTTACACCAGGTGTGTCTCTGTGTGTGACACTGGGTGGGTGACACTGGGTGCGTGTGACACCAGGGGTGTGTGTGACACTCTATATGTGTGACACCATGCGAGTGTGACACTGGCTCTGTCTCACTGTGTGTGACACTGACTGGGTGACACTGGGGGTGGGTGGGTGTGACTCTGTGGATATGACACCGTGAATGTGTGACAATGTGTGACACTGGCTCTGTCTCCCTGTGTGTGACACTCTGACATCAGCTGTCTCACTGTGTGTGACACTGTGTGTGCGTGACACTGTGGGTGTGACACCATGAATGTGTGATACTGTGTATGTGTGACACCATGCGAGTGTGACACTGGGTGGGTGACACTGGGGGTGGGTGGGTGTGACACTGTGGATATGACACCATGAATGTGTGACACCATGTGTGTGTGACACTAGCTGGGTGTGTGACAGTGGCTCTGTGTGTGACACCCTGTGTGTGACCAAGCAGGTGTGATGCGTGACATCTCATGTGTCACCCCACATCACACGGTGTGACACTAGGTGTGACCACACACCAGTGCATGTGGCACCGTGCAGCACCACACGTGCCATGTGGGTGCACACACGTGACAGCAGGTGTGACCATGTGCATGTAACACCACGTGCAGGCTCCCTGTCCCCAGGGCCAGGAGGGGACACCGGGAGGGGACAAGCAGGGGCTCTAGGTGCTGAGATTTGCTCGGTCCCGATGCATCACTCGGGTGACACAGAGGGACTGGGGCACAGGGAGGGTGGCGTTGGCCTTGCCACCTGTGGAGGAGGATGTCACCCACGGAAGAGCAAGCCCTGCACCTTGCCATGCAAATGTCACAGCCCGACTGCCGTGGGGACGTGGGCTGTGACATCCCTGCAGGCTGGGGGATGCCAAATGTCACCCTGGTGGCCCAGGAATCTGCCAAAAGAGAACAGAGGGCAAGGACTCACATGGCCCTGCCAGGAGGTGATAGGACACAAGCACAGCTGCCACCACCCACCAAGATGGGGACACAGGGATGGCTGCTACTGCCACCCTAAGAGATGGACAGGAGGGACAGAGGAGGTCCCAGCCTCGTCCCCTCCACTTCCCTCACAGACAAACAACGGGCAGAGCCAACACTCAGGGATTTTAGTTCGTTGGTTTTTTTTCTTTTACTTTTTTTATTCCAAAAATCCACCCCCAAGAAACAAAATATTTCCCTTGGGAGGCTGGGATCTTCCCTCCCCCCACAACAGCCTTGTGGTAATATGAGTAAAGATCCTCTCTAAAAATCCCAGGAAAAAAAAAAAGGAAAAAATAAAAGGAAAGGCAAACTGAAAATGAACCAAAAGTAACTGCCAAGTAGGTGCCCTCCCTCTGCCCCAGCCAAGAACCCCAACCCCAACTGAGAGAGCGCAAGACTTGGTTTGCTTTTACCCTTAATGCTTACATTTAATTTTAAAGCACAAACATCAGAGATGGACTCTAAATCGCCAACAAAAAAATAGATATTTACAATATTTCTCCAGGGAGGGGAAGGGAGGGAGGGAGGGACGGGGGGGATCAAAACAAAACAAAAACCACAACCAAACCCTTAAACAAGTAACTTTGCTTGCAGGAGTTGTCTTTAGGGAGCAGGCTGGGTTGGTTTTAAATCACTAAGTGATTTTTTTTATTATATATAATTCTCTTTTTTTCTTCCTTGTGGATTTGCACCACACCGGGGTGGTGAGGAGGGTCACCCGCAGGCGTCTCTGCGGGGCACAGCAGGAAGGGGGTGCTGTCCCCGTGGAGGAGGGACCCCCAGAGGGAAGGAGCCCCTGGCCCTTCCAGCCACACTCAACCCCAGCTCTTGTAAGTTTTCTTTCTTGTTGCAAAACTCAAAATGAATCCAAAGGAAAAAGAAAAGCTTTTAATTTTTCCAACATGTTCCCTGGTCTTCCCTGGGACCCACCGCCAAGAGAGGCCGAGGGCGAAGGGTATTCCTCTCACCCAGGGGTGTTTTCCTGCTCCGAGCCCTCCAGCAGTGAGGCCACACCGCCCCTTGTCCCAGGCACTGCGGGATTGTCCCCTCGGATCCCCCTGTGGCAGCCGGGGACAGTCCCCACGCCCAGGAAGGGGGTGGGCGGCCACCTCTCCTCCCTTATTGCTTCTGAAGCAGCAGGGGGGTGGGCTGCCCTCGGGGGGACCCCCCTGTGGGGCTGGGGACGGGTGGCACAGAGGGGACACCCTGGATTGTGCTATCTGTACGCTGCCAGGGAGAAAGCGGGCTGCTGACACGGGGGGGGGAGAGAGTTGGGGAGCGTCCGGGCACAGGCAGGACAGGGAGGGAAATAAAATAGTGACCCAGAAAAAGAAGATTCCAACCTTTTTTCCTTTCTTTTTTTTTTCTTTCTTTTTTTTTGTTGTCTTTTTTTTTGTTTGTTTTGTTTTTTTTTGTTGTTTTTTTGTTGTTTTTTTTTAAAGTGCAAAAAGCTCTCTGCTGCCCTAGAGAGAGGTTCTTTGGACCGACCATCATTGCAAAGGAAAATTGGCAGCGAAAAGGGGGGTGGGGGAAGGAGAGGACGATGCAGGGGGGTGGCCGTGCCAGTTCGGTCCCAGGCCATGGAACAGCCCTCGCCCCTCCGGCCCCAGAGTGCTTCACGGTGCCGGGAGCTGGGGAGGAAGAGGAGGCAGCTCCTGTCCCCCCACGTGCTCACTCACCCCTGGCTGATGCTTCCCGAGTCCTCCCTGAGCTCTGATGTACCTGTGGGTTCTCCCCTGCTCCATCCCCTCGGACAGACGGTGCTCTGGGAAGGCTGATGCTGTCCCAGAGTGGAAGCGAGTTATCCCCCAGCCTCGCCTCCCCGGGCTCTCAAAGCCCCTGCTCCTGGTGACACCCCAGCCATGGGGCTCCTGCCCTCGGCACCCAAAGAGCCGCCCGGATGTGTGGGAGCGGCGGGAGAAGGAGGGGGATGTGTCACAGTCCCTGCAGCCGGATGAGGGGAAGAGAAAGGGCGTGAGAGCACAGGGCAAGCGCCGAGCTGGTGGTGGCACAGAGGGGTACGGGGTGTTTCGGCTCTGCTCCCGCTTCCTTGGAGAGACCCTCAAGCTTTGTGCTACCAGGGAAGTGACAAGTGTTTCAAGGCAAGGAAACGATGGGGAGGAAGGGGAAAAGCTGGGGGAAGAGGGTGCCCCATTTCTCTGCACAGAGACCTCTGTTACAAGCTCCGCCCCGGGAGCGGCCAGCCTCCGGGCTGAGGCTCCCTGCCATGTGCCCGTTCCTCCTCTGGTACTGGCCAGCCTGGCGGGACATCTTCCTCGGCAGAAGTCCCGGGGAAGGAGGAGGAGGAAGGACAGTGGAGCAGTGGCCCTGCCTGCCGAGTCAGGTGGGAGGCAGCGGCAGGACATGGAGGGCAAGGTGGGGAGGTGGAGGAGCGGCTCTCCGAGAGGGGTGGGATGGGCTCTTTTCCTTCTCCTCAGTCTGCCCCGGGGAGGGTCTCTAGCTGATTTTTTGGATCAGCTTCTCATCGGACAGGCAGTAGAGGCTGTTGATGGACAGGTCCGAGATGAAGTGCTCACAGGCTTTGCGGGTGATCTGTTTGCAACCTCGCAGGTCGATTAGGGTGACGTTGGAGATGCGGCGCAGGTACAGCAAGGCCTGGTCTGTCAGCTTATTGCAGCCTGCAGGGAAAGGAGAGCTAGAGTGAGTGGAACAGCTCCGGGAAGACATCCCATGTCATGCTGGGAGGAGGGAGGTGCTGCAGGATGGCCAGAGCAGCGCACCCACCTGCCATGTTGAGCTCGGTGAGGGAGTTGCGTGTGGAGGAGCCCACGGCGGTGAGGAGGTTGGCCGACTGGTCCGTGAGGTGGTTGCAGTGGCTGAGGTCGAGGCGGGAGAGCAGGGGCATATGGCGGATGATCAAGCGCAGCGTGGCATCGGTGATGTCCAGGCCGGCGAGCCGGAAGTCGATCATGTTGCGGAGTTTGCTGCGATTGTCCTGACCTGCGAAGGAAGAGGAGGAGCTCAGTGCGGACGAACTGCCCTGGCGCACTGCGGAACTCCGGATCCAGCATCACCTCCCTGCTCTGAGATCAGAATGTCATCCCCTTCCACCTCCCCACAACCCCCAGGGACCCTCCTGAGTGACCACCTCTCCAGCCCTGCCCCGGGGCAGCAGCTTACTGGGTTTGTCTGTTGGAGGCGTGAGTAAGTCCCGGATCTGAGGGTCCTTGATTCCTACTGCCCACCGAAGATCGAGGGTCCTGAGAAGGGGGCAGCTGGAGGTACTGAGAGCACAGACCGCAGACCAGGAACAGCCCGCTAAGATGAGGTCTTTCAGGCCTGGCAGGAGGGAGAGAGGTAACGAGTCAGACGGGTTTGGTCAGCTCTGAGGCATCCCAGATCTCAACCCTCTTTTTCCAGGCACATGAGGAAGCAGGTCTCCTCCCTGCCTGGGGTGGGACGTTCACTGGGGATGAGATCCAGGAACCCCAGGAGTTCCCAAGCTGGCAGGTACCAGGGTGCAGTGTGTCTCACCGTGCTCCAGCCCTCAGGAAGCCTTGGAGCAGGCTGGTGGCAGAGACGGGACCCCTCCCCAGCCCATGCTCACCTGGCAGCCTGTTGACGAGCCACGTAAGCTGTTTTTTGGAGATGTTGGTCCAGCTGAGGTCGAGGCTGACCGGCTGCCTTTTGATGATGCCGCTCAGTGCCTGGGGGGTGATGGACTTGCACCTGCTCAAGTCTATCTTTGTCCACAATCTCTTGTCACAGCACCTGGGGACAAGGACAAGGCTGAAAGTTGAGCCCCATGGGACAAGAGACAACCAGTGGGTTGCCTGGCTTCAGGGAGAAGCCCAGCCCTGGCGTGGCCTCAGCCACAGAACAAGGCTCTCCTCCTGGTTTCCATAGGTTTCCCCAAACATGGGAGGTTGCTGAGGGTATCCGGCCACCCAGGGACACCCAGAGCAGATTCAGCAGAGTTTTGCTACCACAAAACAAGACTCAAAGTCACAGTTGCCGGTCTGCTTGTCCCCTCCAGGTCCTCCTCCTGTCAGGGCAGAGATCCTAAGGATACTCACTCCCAAGCAGACACGACACCTCCTGGTCCCATCCCACAGCTCCAGCACCACTTGCTGCGGCAGAGCCCAGAGGTGGCACAAACTCCTCCTCTCCCACAGGAATCTGTGGAGACCCTGGACCCGACGGCAGCTCAGCTGAGCCCTTGAAGGTGCAGGTAAGGGGACACTGTCCTCCAGCCATCACACCACACCCTTCCCACCGGCTGCTGATCAAAGCAGGCTGGTCCTTTCCCATCGCTCCATCCCTGCTGCTCGGCGGTTAGAAACCTCCCAGCTTCCATTCCCGTCTGTTCCCCAGCCCTTCACCATGCACAGCTGTCCCAGTGCCAGCATTGTCTTCGGGCCTGCTGCCCCCTGAGGCACTTCCAGCCAGCAAATCCATCCTGCCTCAGCAAACCCATCCCGCCTCAGCCTGCCTTCCACACTTTCCCTGCCTGCTGGCAGCACAGGAGGCCAGGAAGGGCAAGGACCATCAGGGTAGTGGGTGAGGAAAGGACACTGGCACCTCACAAGGACATGGTGGGGGACACAGATGCTCACATCTCCCAGAGGGGACAGTAAGGAGCAGTGCACACAGGTCCAAGGGCAATGCTGCCTGGCTCCAGGGAGCGAAAGGAAGGCACTGAGGAGAGATCCCTTCCGTCTTGGCTGCCACCAAGCACATCCCCCCAGCCCACGCCGTGTCCCCACACTCACCACTTGTACCAGGTCTTGCACACCCGCATGCACTCGCAGAGCTCCCTGCGGGTGAGGTAGCGGAAGACGGACATCCAGACCTCTCTCTGCATGCAGCTCTCCTCGTCCTCCTGCGCCCGGCCCCCACGGCCGTTCAGCCGGGCCGCTCCCCCCTCCTCCGCATTCTCGTCCTCCTCCTCCTCTTCCTCATCCTCCTCCTCGGCAGCCGCCTCCTCCTCGCCCCCACTCCGCAGGGGCATCCTGGCGGGCGCGTGGCGCACGACCACACGGGGCGAGTGCTGCAGGTTGGCGGAGGAGGCTGTGATGGCTTGGAGCTTGGGGACGATCGAAGTGCCGTGGACGTCTTTGGTGGGGCGCTGGAGCGTCACGGTGAGGTAGGAGCCGTGCAGCTTGGCCTTCTCCACCTCCGACAGCTCCTTCTTGCCGCTGGGGTTGTTCTCCTTCTCCCGCACCATGGTTCGCTCCGTGGCCTGGAGCCGCAGCAGCTGCCGCCGCTTGAAGCGCTCGTCCCGGCTGGCGCTGTGGTGGTCGCTGGGGCCGGCGCCGGGGGACGAGCGCGTCACCACGCCCCGCGGGGACGCTGGGTCGTGGATCAGCTGCAGCATCGGGGTGGGAGAGTTGGGCGGGGGGGTCAGGGGCTCCTCGCAGCTCCGCAGGGGCCGCAGCACCTTGGCTTGCGCCGTGTCGTCGTCGCTCTCCTCCACCTTCCGCTTCTGTGGGGAAGCGGGTTAGCAGGGACGGGGCTGTGGTGGGCCTGGGGAATGTTTTCCCCCTTTGTTCTTCCCCAGGGAAACAACACAGTGCTGGGCAGGGCTTGCACCAGCAGTGCCCAGTAGAATCATAGAACGGTTTGGGTTGAAGGGGCCTTAAAGATCATCTTGTTCCAAACCCCTTCCATGGGCAGGGACACCTTCCACTAGACCAGGTTGCTCCAAGCCCTGCCCAACCTGGCCTTGAACACTTCCAGGGCTGGGGCAGCCACAGCTTCTCTAGGCAACACGTTCTAGTGCTTCACCACCCTCTGAGTAAAGAATTTCTTCCTAACAGCTCACTTAAGTAGCACCAGGATCAGAGTCCACCCACACCAGGAACCAATGTTCTCCTTCCCCCTTGACAAAAAGGGGCGTCCCCTGAGGTTGGAGGTGGCTCCCACTACATGCCTAACAGCCCAGTGTGTCTTGCAGTGGAATCTCTCAGGATCACAGCTCAGCATCCGTGGGAAGAAGGGGTGCTCATCACAGTACTGGGGGACTCGCCCCTGTGGGATGCCAGGATAGGATTGCAGCAAGATGTGGGCGGGCCCCCAAGTGCTGCACTCCCACAATCCTCACTCTCACTAGTCACTGCCCAACTGGTCCCTCCAGCCCACCCTGGCTGAACACATCCCTGGCAGGATGCAGTGGGATGGAGGCCACACATTCTGCTCCTCACCTGGCCCTTCTCTGTGTCGTCACCCTGGTAGCATTTGGGGCACTCCCAGCAGTTGGGGAGCTCGTCGTTGAGCAGCCCCTCCCCATCCATCTGCAAAGAAAAGGAGGGGGGTCAGCAGCAGCCCTGCCCCAGAACCAAGCCCCCCCCCCGTGCCCAGCACCTGCCCTGCTCACCTGCAGACAGCCAGGGTGAACGATCTCGTTGCAGATACAGCACTCCATGAGCTTCTTCTCAAAGTCCTGTGAGTCCTCATTCTGATCCACCTCGCCACAAAGTGCACACGTGACCGAGTGAGGCAGCCTGGGCTACAAAGGAAAGCAGGGGTGAAACCAGGGCAAGGTAGGACAGCCTTCCCCCTTTCCTTCCCTACTACCTGAATCATGGGGAAGGGGCCAGCTATTCCCCAGGAACCAAACTTGGGTAATTGCCCTCCTCTGTCACAGAATCATAGAATTGTTAGGGTTGGAAGGGACTTCTGGGGAGCATTTAGCCCAAACCTCCCACCTAGTGCAGGTGACACAGGAACGGTCCAGGTGAGTTCTGAATGTCTCCAGAGAGGGAGACTCCATGCCCTCCCTGGGCAGCTGCTCCACTGCTCTGCCATCTTCGAGAGGAAGTTCTTCCTCATGTTGAGGTGAAACCTCTTGTGTTTTAGTTTATGGCCCTGATAGGCCACACAGAGCCGTGGCCAGACTGCAGGAGGCTCCCAGGGGAAGACTGAGGATGCAGACTCACCGCTAAGCACTGCCGGAGGACGCAGGACTGCTTCATGCGGCCAGGCCCGCCGAACTTCTTCATGTCCCTGCAGTAGTGGCACATGCCACACTCGCCCTGCATGCAAGCCTTGCATTTTCGGCACCGCACCCGCCTCCGCCTGGCACCCGACACGATGGGAGAGACCGTGGGCCTGACGGGTGTCGGGCGCGGGGTCGGCTTCATGGTGTGAGGCTTGGTGATGGGGATGGTGGGCAGGCGCACCCGCAGCCGGGCCTGGAGCTTCAGCTGGCAACAGAGAGAGAAGGGAATGGAGTGAGAGGAGTGAAGCACTGCATTGTGCTGAGGTCTGAAAGGCTCTGATCGGATCTGGCACTGCAACGGGTAACGTGCTGGAGAACAGCTCTGCTCCCTCACCGCTCCACAGCCAAAGGAGCCTGGATTGGTGCTTCCCCAGCAGCTCTCCCTGAGGACACTCCATCACCCCACACCAAGAGCTCCCCTTCCTCCTACCCCCCATCAGGACTCAATAACGGGTCTGAAAAGGGGTGATGAGTCATAAAGACACCACAGCGTTTCAACAACATCCACTCTTTCCTTCTGAGGCAAGGAATGACAAGGTCCACCCGGGCTGTCCTCTCTGTGTGTCACTCAATCATTCTTGTGGGTCCCTTCCAACTCAGAATACTCTGTAACTCCTGTCTGTAACCCATGTTACCTGTCAGCTCTGCATAGGACAGGGATCAGCTCTGGGCACTCCTTCCCAAGCTCAAGGCACCCTGGGAACACCCACACCCACGTTTACAGTACAGGTGGGACAGCACTGCTCTCCGGCTGACCTTTGTCACCCTGCATCCCATCAGCACTCAAAGGAAATCTGCTGGCTGCAGCATCCTTCTGGGATCAGCCCTGGTGGGGTGTCCACCACAGCTGAGGGGCTTGGGTAGGCTCCCAAAAATCCCAGCACAAGGATGGGGTTGGGGGATGTGCCAAGCATCTGAGTGCTGCACCCAAAGGATGTACATGTCTCCAGGTCTCTTCTCCCAAGAAAGCTGCCTGAGATGCTTCTGCTGCAAAAGGACCAGCAATCCACACTGGATCTCCTTGGGCAGGGCAGGCAAGCAGAGACAGGCACCTCCAAAGGGCAATCTGAGAGGCTTGTTTGTTTCCAGACTCCCAAATGGGCTATTACCCACCCTTCCCAGAGTGATGGGGTCCTGCTCTTCCCACAGACAGCTTGGGAGCCTGTCTCCCGTCAGGAAGGAAGCAGTGACCTCGGGGAGCCAACCTGGCAGGCCACAGGAAGGCAGCCTGCAGAGGGGAAGTCCGGCTGCTCCGTGCCTCCATCTGCTCAGCGAGCTCAGCCCGGGCTGTGGCCCAGCTGTGGGCCCTGGGTTATGAGCACAGCTGGAGAGGGAAAGGACAGGGATGCATGGAAAGGTCCCACTGCTGAGGAACTGGCTGCTATCCGCAGGGAGCTGCATCCCTTGGGGTTGTAAGAGCCAATACTACAGCAGAGTGTGCTGGCAAGGACAGGGACACAAGGGACACATTCAGCTTGCAGTAAGGGGCTGGACTGATGCTGGCCTTCAACCCCACACCTCACATCACTACAGCAGTGAGACCTTCCCCAACACACAACACTCCTCAGGCCACCCAGGACTCCCTTATCAAGCCAGAGCTGCTGGGAGAACAGGATCACCCCTTCCTCCAACAGCCAGGCTCCATGTTCTCTGAGCATGACCAAAGGGCTGGAGAACATGGAGCAGCTGATCCAGTTACCACCCATCAGTTGAGCTGGGATAACCAGCATGGTGGGAGAACTCCATTCTGCCAGCAAATGGGTTTGCCTGCGGTGCTGTGGAGGTGGTTGCACCCTACATCCCACCTTGGCACTGCTCCCGAGGCGGGTATGGAAGCGGTGCCACCACACCCCAGTCCCGGGCAGCGACTCAGCTCCACGTGACACCCACCCAGGTCCCTCCTCACAGCTCTTACCTTATCTCTCTTGGGCCACTGGACGATGGGGACGCCTGTAAGTGCCAGTTTGGGGTCGCTGTTTGCGTATTCTTCCAACAGCAGCTAACAGGGAGAGAGGAGTGGGGGAAAACACAGCAGAGAGACGAAAAGCACAGGTATGAGCAGAGGGAAACACGGCTGCCGCCAGTGAGGCAGGCTCCGACCAAATGCCAAGGCCAGCACGCTTCAAAGGCAGCTGGGAAGGAGCCCTCCTCTTCCCACGCCCGCCAGCAACCAGCCCTCCTCCCCACATGAGACAGACAAGCTCTGTCGAGTCGATCTGCACCAGCGCTTTCATCAACTGCATTTCAGCCCCGAGGCCCCGCGCTGGGCGGTGGTAGGGGGAGAGCGCCAAGATTCGGCAACTGGGGGGATTTATGGGGGAGGATTCTGGCGAATCCTCCCCCCCCCATCTGCTCCCCCTGGCATGGGGCAGCTGGAGGGTGCAGCAGCAGCAGGATGTGGTGCCCCAGCACCCCTTCCATGGCCTGGCACAAGCTAGTGGGTAGCCGAGAGCTGCTCC
The DNA here is from genome assembly GCF_003984885.1 of Neopelma chrysocephalum. NCBI lineage: Eukaryota > Metazoa > Chordata > Aves > Passeriformes > Pipridae > Neopelma > Neopelma chrysocephalum. The sequence goes on from NW_020897921.1 coordinate 51,350, forward strand.
CCCGCACTGCCTCGGGGTTTGGCTGTGACTTTGACGGAGAGATCCCTCGGCACCGACCGGACTGGCACATTGCCCTATGGCGCGACAGCCCCTCGCTCCCGCTGGACGGGACCTCCCACACTCACCCTAGTCTTTCTGGCCTCCTCACCCCCCCCCCAGCACAGACCCCTCCCCACCGAATCTGCCCATTGCAAAGGTGCTTTATTTACTTGACGTTGCCATGGTTACGCAGGCAGGAGCCTCCTGCCGGCATCCCGGCGGGCGGTGCTTCCTGCTGCCAGGCAGGGCCAGGGCAGGGGTGCCCGGCGTGCCCCCCACCCGGTTTTTCCGGGTGTCTCAGGAGGCAGGAAGCTGCAGCCTTCCCTCGGCTGCCCAGCAGCGCAGCGTGCTGCCTCCAGACCTTCCGCCTCCCCAGGAGCACATGCCGTGAGGAAAGGTCAGGGCTGGGGGCTTGCACACGGACATCCGCGTGGGCACCGAGCCGTGGCGTCCCCCCTGCCCGGGGCTCCGCGGGGGTGGCGGTGGCTCAGGCACGTTTCCAGCCGGAGAGCCAAGGGGCTGGGGGGGACTCCCGGGTCCTGCGGCTCCATCTGGCTCGGAGCCGGGGTGGGCGAGAGCCCACTCGTCCCCTGTGCCCCCTCGCGCTGTGGCCACGAGGACGTGGCAGAGGGGATCGTGTGAGCACCGCAGCCAGAGCGGCGAGCGCACCCCGGGGAAGGGAGAGGTGAGCCCAAGCACCAGCCAGAGACACCCCCAGGGAATCAGGGGTCCCACCGCGGTCCCTCCCACCCTGCCTGGGACCGGAGTGTCCCCGCGTCCCCTCCCCACGAGCATTGCCAGCTGCCTGACCTTGCGCCTCTGGAGCTGCCGAGACTCTGGGGCGAAGTTTGCCGAGCCCTCTTTGTTTCGGTGCCCGCACTGCGAGGGCTGGGGCCCCCCACCCTCTCCCCAGACACTGCCGGGGGCTGGCTCAGACCCTGGCCGGACCCCCGGTGTTCGGGGACATGGCTGGGGGAGCAGCTGCGCCCCTCGCCCCGAGCGCCCCCGGCTCCCCCCGCCTCCGGCAGCCGCACCGGTGGCCGCGTGCTCCTCCCGAGCCCTTGGGCAGCGGCGGCAGCTTCCTGAGCCGGAGACAATGCTGCTGCGTCACCCACATGCGGTTCCCAGCAATGCTTTGCAACGGGAAGATGGCAGAAGAAAAAGCGAGCGAGGGAGCGGAGGGCAGAGCCGCGCTGCTGCAGCGCCGGGAGGGGCCGGGACGGCGGGGATTGGCGCAGGGTCCGGGCGGCGCTGCCCACCGGCCTCCCGGGGCTCCCTCCCTCCGCCGCCGCCGCAATCTGAGATGCCGGGGCCAGGCTCCCTGGGGCCGGGGACAGCGTGGCGGAGAGCCCTCACCGAGTCCTGCTCACGCCCAGCCGCCCCGACACCTTTCTTTTGTCTGCTCCGAGCCGGGTTTTGGATCTGGGAGACGCCGGTAGGGTGAGTGGGGCTTTGGAATGTAGGCAAGGATCGTCCCCCTTGCAGCCCCCTCCAGGGACTGCACCCCGTACTCTCCCGACCTGGATGGATGAATCGTCCCTGGGAAACATCCGGCCAGCCAAGTTTGGGAGCACCCGTATTCCCAAAGGCACACCGGGGACCAAACCACTAGAGGGGGACAGATCCATGCCGGGCGATCAAGGTGTCCCCAGTCAGCCCCAGCTCCCCGAGACCCCCACCCCCACCCCAGCTACACATTGCAATTAAAATGGAGGAAACTCCTGAAATAAAGCAAAACAGCGGCTGCTCCCACTCCTGATATATCCAAAGCATCTGCAGGCAACTACAGCTTTGTGTTTCCAGGAAGCCAGTCACATCCCGACCTGGGTCCAGACTGTCACCACCTGAACTGCCAATGACACCCTTAGGTTCTTGTGGCCCACAAGCCCAAGTGCTGTGTGTGTGACCAGTGCTGCCATCCCATCACTTAGAAAGGGAGACCTTCCTGGCACAGCTCACAGGCCACCCTCGACTTCCTCATCCATCCCTGAAGGATACAATCCCCATTCTTCACCGAGTCCTCCTGGTGCCCCATTGCCCAGCCAGGTACGTGGGCAATGCCAGACCAGAGGCTTTGAGATGAGGTCCTGGAGACGGGATCACTACTTATGGGGAGGATCTCCTTGTTTCTACAATCCTTGGTGCTCCAGCAGCTTCAAGGAGAGTCCAAATATAATCCATTCATGCCAGGCCACAGGGCTCTGGCTTCAGAATTGTCAGACCTGCTGTGCTGCCTCATGACCATCCTTCTCCTCTCAAGTCCAGTGGTGGAAACCAGCACATCCCAGAGGAGTCAGAAAGGATGGACAGGAGCAGTCAAAAGATGACAGGACCTCTCAGAAATTCCCTCTTTGACAGTGATCCCTCCAACGACGCCATGCTCAGGATTTTCAGACAATCCCTCCTGCCACAGAGCTGTAAGCACATCTTTGTCACATCCAAAGTGCCATGTCCCACCATGTGACGCTCCAGGCTCAACTCATGACAGGATACATACTTTTCCACATGACCCAACTTAGAGAGACCCTGAAATCGTGATCACCACACAAGAGGCTGTGGGACAAGGCAGCATTTTCCTGCTCCATGCCTGCTACCCTCTGCCTGGGGACACTGGATAGAAGAGGGTGGCAAGAAGCGTGGCAGGACATCTGATCTGAGGGGCAGATCAAGGATGTCTGGGTGAGAAAACACCACATTCTGACCCTCGGGAGCACAGACCAAAGTGGGGTTTTTCCCAACAGTCCTTGGCCACATCCCAGGTCCACAAATGACCTTACCTGGTGCCACAAGGACAAGAACACCAGCTGCAGATTGATGGCCATAGTTAAAAGGTTTAGATAGAAATGTCTTAGCCTTTTTCAGGTTTTACAAGCCAATCTATACTGGCCAGTTCCATCACCTCTATGGAAAACAGAAGTTAGAAAAGTGGTTTGACAAACTTGTCCCACTTTCTCCAGCCACTGTAGGGTGGTGACTAAGCATCTTTGTGCCTTGAGGATGCCAGTCCTGAGGGCCAGAATCCTTCTGAACCTCCAAGGACAGCCAGCTTTAAGGAGCAAATCCTGAGGGAAACTGTCTGGGACCACAGGAATTGTCACCTGCAGCTCACAACCAGACACAGGGATGGGGGGGGAAGTCACACAAAAAACAGAGGCACAGATTCATTTGCTCCAAAATATTAACAAATTCTTTGAACAGGTCTCAAAACCCAACTGAACACCAACAACCTTGACTGCTCTGCCTTCAAAATCCCCAACACCAGCCTCCTTTTCTCAGTCCAAGGGTGAAACGTGGTGCTCACAGCTTGAGCTCCTCCAGAGCATCACACAAGGGCTCAGAACCACATGTGTCACGTACTCTAAGGTCACAGCACACACAGAATGCTTGAAAAGCCACAGGAAACCAGAAGTGCAGCCTTTAACAGCACCAACATCCACTCCTTCAGCCAGGTCAGCCCACCCTGGGACCTCAAAGCTGAATGTCAGCTTTGATACAGGCAAGCAGCTGAACAGATCACCATCAGCAAGTAGGGGAGAAGGTGGTAACTGGTTTTAGGGACTAAAATGGCCTTGTGGGGAGTAAAGTGAGGCTGATGGTCTCACTTCAGTGCTGAAGGGACTAAAACGCCAAAGCTCATGGGGTCAGCTCAACAGGTCTGTCAGACAAAGGGAAATAAAACCCCAAACAACCCTCACCGGCCTTAAAAAATTGACTCATGTTACTTCATGTCACACCCTGGGCAAACAATCCAAAGAAACAAGGCCAAATCCACCTGGGCAAGGACAGGGCTCCAACCGTCACAGAGTCCACAGGCAGAACTGGAAGTGAACTGCATCTCCAAGAGGCACTTTGCACTGACACCCATGAAGGACCCAGCCAGGGCCCAGAGGGTCCCCAGAGGGGTCTCAGCCACGCTGGCTGGGAGCACTCACTGCTCCTGCTATCCTGACCCAAAATCCAAGGGATGTCCCTCAGGTGTGACATCAGCCTCATGTAGAGGAAGAGGAGGACACAGAGCCTGCAGACACATCACCCCCTGCCCCAGAACAGGTCAGGGTCAAGCCTTTCCACTTCCAATACCACAATGAAGCAGATGCAACCTGGCATCCCCCAGGAATGCCAGTCCCTGTGGCTGCCCCAGGCCTACCTTGACGTCAGCGATGAGGGCATCCTCATCCTCGATGCCAGTGGGAACACACTTCTTGTGCAGAGGGAGCGACTCCAGCTTGTCCACAAGGCAGCGCAGCCCCTCCAGCTCGAACTGCGTCAGGTGCACCTTCCTGTTCTTGCGCGGGCTGCCCCCGGTGGGGTCCCAGGCCTGGCCGTTTTGGGAACCCCGGCTGGAATCGGAAGAGTCTATGGATGGGGTCTTCTTCAGACCCGGCAGGCTGCTCCGGCAGCTCCTGCCCAGTTCGTCATAGTCCACATTGGCACCATTGGCGATGGGGCTGGTGAGGATGGACCGCCTCGTGACCGGCCGCCTGGGCTCCTTCCCTGCTGCATCCTCCTCCTCTTCGTCCTCCTCCTCCTCTTCCATGTTCACCGAGTCCGAGGAGCTCAGCTCCATGTCTGCCATGATGGAGAGAGAGTGAGAGCACAGTGGGCAGGCTTTCAGCTTCTAGAGGAATCCCCCCCAGCCACAACAGATACATATGGGGACAAGGCTAGGGGAAAGGAGGGGACACATAGCAGCTGGAAAAGAACAGCAAAAACTCTTGCCCATTCCTGGCTTGTTTTGTGGGAATGCAAGGCACCAGATACTGAAAAACACCCCAGAGGAAAAGACAGCAACGACCTAGACTGAATTTTATGGAATCCTAGAATAGTTTGGGTTGGAAGGGACCTAAAAGGTCATCTTGTCCAACCCCTCTGCCATGGGCCCAGGCATTTTCCACTACATCAGGTTGCTCAAAGCCCTGGCCAATTTAATTTTGCTTTGGAGAGCTTGGGATCTCCAGCCACTTGGTCCTGGGAGTGACTCAGGACCTTGATCCTGCCTTCATGACAGGAAAAAGAGGATGTGGACTCATTCATGACTGTGAGGTCGCTGAGCCCTTGCAAGTAACTTTGACAGCACTTAAACCCCTGCATGTAGCAGCCCTGACCAGCCAGAGATCATTCCTGCCCCAGAGCCCACAGCACTGCGCTGGTCACTGCAACTTCCCTCCACCTCTCGTGTGACAGGCTTTGTGTGTCCCAACAAGGTCAGGAACTGGTGTGCTGGTTTTGCAGCTCTGAGGAACCTGGGCTGTCACAGGGGTAAAGGAGGAAGCAGAAGTCTGGCTGGTTTTGGCTTCTTCCTCAGAGGAACACCCAGCCCACCACACTGCTGAGCCAGTACCCCAGCAGGAAGATGTAAGGAACCAGTCTGGCAGGGGCGAGGAAGGAATAAGGGCTGGGCTTACCCATACTGAGCGATTCCTTCTGGAAGTCCTTGGTGAGGTGCGAGCGGCTGGTGATGCAGTACACATAACGCTCCAGCACGTACCAACACATCTCATAATAGAAGGGGTAACGAAACTTATTTGGGACCTGCAAAACAAGGCAAGAGGGTCTGCTCAGGCCTCCTTCACCACCATTGCACTCACAGTTCTATTACTGCTGCCTCAAAGCAGAGCGATCCCCTCTGGAGACAGGAAACACGTGTCCATGTGTAACAGCATCATTCCTGCTTCTGGCAGCCTGATGGGATTCTCCTTGCAGAAGGATGTTATCACCAGGCAGGGCACAGACCAGGCACCACTCGCTTGCCGAGCCATTAATATTTCATTTTTCTTTGTCAGGGTTGCAGCTTTTCCCCCACAGACCTTCTAATCACGAGTACCAGAGAAAGTGACAGATGCCACACCAGGTTTGGCCGAGTATTCCAACACAGCCCAGGTGTGTCCTGAAGCTTCTCTGCAGGAGTTGAGCACTGCAGGTCCACATCTCCTCAAGCAACAAGCAGGAACACCCATGTGCCTGCCTGTTTCCCCCCACCCCTCCTGCTCCTGGCTCTCCCACAGGTCCTTACCCGCGTGCGGTCTTCGATGCTGTAGATCCGAAGCTGCATAGGGATGTTGAAGCTGTGTAAGAAGTTGCCCCCAAAAACCAGCGTGTCCATGGGGGTGTACACAGCATGGATCCAACCTTGGAGAGAAAGAGTTGGAAGAATCCTTCTGAGCAACAAAATGATGTCAAGGTCTCGCAACTTCCAGTCCTTTTCCATCTCTGAGGAACTCTGCTCTTCTGAGCAGGGTTGTCAAATCTGCACCACCTTCACATCACTCAGATATGCCCACCCTGACAGTTGCACCTTCACCTGTATCCAGGTTAGCTGCAAGCACAAGACTGGCTACTGACCCCTTGTCACATCAGCCAGGCCTAAAAGCAGCTGAGGGCTACAGTGGGACCACACAGACCGCAACTCATACAACACCGAGCTCATTTGGCCCCCTTCCATAGTTTTTTGTCATCCTGGTGTCATTCTATGTTTCCTAGTTGTGTTAGGCCTAAGAACATCAGCAACAATGAAAACAGTCTACCAAAGTCTGTTCCAACAATTAAAACACCCTCAAAGTAACTCAGGTTCCAGCTCTGTTATCTCCAAGGCTAAGCAATCCAGCCAAGTCCAACATTTGGGGAATTCCAGCATGGGTTTCCTTAAGGCAAAGCCACTCGGTTCAAAAGAGGTGTCAGTTGTGATAACAGGACTCAAATAAGTAAGTTGTGCAATCCCTGCTGTTTTCTGTTCCTGGTCCTGCTGAAAGCTACAACTCTGCAGAGGTGTCCTGAGACACCCAGGAATCTGAGGAGCCTGGACTAACCTTGGGTCAGCCTGTCCTCAACCTGCACCGTTCTGGGTGTCAACCCCACAGGATCTGGGAAAGCCTCCTCTGATAGTTAATCAAGTGTGACGTGAGCCAGCCACAGCTTTCCTGTCACTTGGGCTGAATCCACAATGCCATGACAGGCGTGTTCTGGGAGGTGGGAAGCAAGAGGACAGAGCCACATCGCATCTCCCTCTCCCAGTCAGTCATGAGGAAGCTAAATTCTGCCTGTGTTCAGGAGTTTCAGTGTCTCACCAGAACCCTGGCCAAGGCCAGGATGCCCCTGCCCACGCTGTGGTACCTGAGGGGATGACAAAGGTGTAGCCCTGCTTGAGCTCGATGCGCTGGCACTCTGACACTCTGTCCCCAAGAAAAATGTCTCCCTGCTTCCCTGAGAGAAGCCAGTTTTCATAGAGCTCCAGGTTCTGGGGTGTAGGAGGGATCAGCCAGAAGATCTGCAAATAAAGACAACACACATATATAAGTCCTCATATAATGAACAGTTACTGACTATCCCCTGCTTCTTCCAAACATCTGAATCTCTTCCTCTCCCCTCTCTCAGAGAAGTTACCAGTAAAATGTCCTCAACAGATGCCCCTCTAAAGAGGTCAAGTAGCTGAGCAAGGTCTTTCCCAACCTGACACACTGAGTGCCACAGGTAGCTTGAGCTTGGGATGCTTTTTAAGTATTTACATCAGAGTCAAGAGATGTAGAGCCCAGGAAAGACACCAGAGTGCTAAAGACAAGGAGATATTTACCTGAGTATTTCTGCCATGTTAGAGCTACAACTGAACTAAAGATCGGCACCTGTCTGCCTCCACATAACACAAGTTTAGGGTGGAAAGACCTCAGTTTGCTGTCTGGGACCTGCATCCTCAAGGATTAACAGGAGAACAGACTAACATCCACTGTCCTAAAGCACCTGTAGTTGTTCCAACAAGGACTGTCCTACCTTTCCCCCTCGGTGGATGTGGTACCACACAGAAGTGCCACCAAAGTCCACATGGAAATCCGTGTAGCAGCCCTTGACACTCATCAGACAGTACCTGGTGGAAAAGAAGGTGATGGTAAGTTGAAAATGAGTGGTTATCCATGTTTTGGAGCAGATATAACACATCCAAAGGCAATGGGCCCCCTAAACCCAGGCCAATGGCTCAGAGCAGTGCCAGAAGCCACGTGATTCCCCTCCTTCCACACAGCCAGTGGGGCTTAAGTAACTGACTGCAGTGTCCTTACAAGTGTCACCTGCAAAATAAACAGGGAGACTGTGTCTCCTGCTTCCCCCTGGTACAAACTGCTGTTCCCTTGGACTGTTCTCTTGCAAGGGACGCTTTGCTGGCTGCCACAGCTCAGGAAGTCACTTACTTCTGCACCTTGGGATACTGCATCTCCAGAATAGCATTTGTAGACTCTGTCTGACTCTCCTTCAGGTGTCTGGGCCACATATTATCAACCCAGTCAATCAAATCCACCTATGGCAGAAAGGTGGGAGATGTGAGAAGAGAGAAAAGGGGCAGAGCAAACCGTTTTGCTAACCCCAGGTGGCAACCCCCTTTTTGTTCCCTTCCCAGAGCCAGCAACCTTCCCAGTGCCACTGGGGCAATCCCACACATAAAGAACTTAGGATCAGATGTTCTGATGCCAGCACCAGGCATACATAAAAAACATGCAGGGCAGCATCTCCTAGGGTGGGATTCAACTCCCTGAGCTTCAGGAGAGCCAGAGATGTCCAGGCTCCCTCTGCAGTTTACAGGGAGAAGTGAATGGTCCCACACAGCTGCCCCTTCCCTTCCACCATCTGCAGAGGGAGTTCAGGTTGTCCATTCCATCCATCCCACCTACCACTCTTCAGTAAGAGCAACTTGTTTTCCCACCACCAAACAACTTCCTGCCCCTCTTTCAGCACACCTCCAATCCTGGCATCCTCTGCCCTCAGAGACTTCAGCACTTGGCACCAGAAACCCTCCCTTCCATGCTGTACAACCCTCTGGAGCTCCAGTTCCGCGTCTCCAATTGCTGACAGCTAAGGAACAGGTCATCATCTCTCTGCAGAGTGACATGCCAGGGACTCGGCCATGGTCACCATAGCCTGACTGGGAGATCAGCTTCCAGAGCACACACACTGATATCCCTGTTGAGCCCATGCAAGTTACGAGCAGCCCCTCTCCTCCCACATTCCAGTGCCAAGAGGACCAGAGAAAGGAGATCCCTGCGTAAGGAAGAGCCATGCTCACCGTGGCAGGTCTCTGCACCAGGTTCTCCAGTTTGGTGTGGCTGAACTCCAGGCTGATGACGTTGTAAAGCTTCTCCCTCTCCTCCTCCGGCGTTTCGTAGTATCGTGCCCACTGTGCCATGGACATCTCGATGTCCCGCTGCGTGTTCACATCCATGACATCCACCATCCGTCGGCTCCCTGCCACAACACACACACGTCACTGCAACCGGCCCTGTGCACAATGCACCACCCAGAAGACTCCAGGAGATGAGATCCTCAGAGAAGGCACCCACACAAGTGTGATGTCTTGGCCTCTCCCAGAACTTCCACACCCACATCAAACAGAAGCTGCTTCAGGTCAAATTAGACCCAAGAAGGTGATCCCCTGGGTGAGGACAGCTCAGGTTCAACCAGTTGCACTCTGGGGAGCCACCAGACCTCAGCTTAAACCCAAAGTGTCTCCCCATTCCTCCCTACCTGCAGGAGGTGACACTTACCGACACACAGCCGCACATCGTTCACGCTGAAGTCCGGATCTGGCATCCTGCAGGACAAACACCTTGCTCAGAAACCATCATGTGCTTCTGGTGCAGACCCTCCCCACCTGTAACCCAGGTATTGCACCCTGAAGGTGCTGCTTTGGGGTGTGTGCAGACCATGGCATTAGATCTGTAGGGGCGCAAGTCTGGGGTGAAACAGCGGGACAAACTTCTGGCTCAGGAAGCAGATTTGGGAATAGGATGTACCATCTCCAGAGCACAAGTTGTTGTACAGTGACTTCTGGCAAAGGAGCTCAACAATCCCAGCCCTCGTTTCAGAGGCTGCTCATGTGAGTTATCCCAATCCAAAGGCATAGCCAGACCAGTACATGCAGTATATTCCACTGACACAGCAGAACCACTCCAACTGTTTGTACTGGCACACTTCTCTGTACAAACACTGCTGTCACAGGCAGAACAGCCTGGCAGCCATTCGAGCAGCTCTTGACCCAGAGAAATACCCAAAAGCTCAGGAGAAATCCAGTTTCAGCCACACTCTAATCCTCAGTATCAAATCTCTGCCCTCCCAAGTCACCGAGCAGTTAAAACTGAGCCTGGCACGACTTCCTACCTAATTCACCCCAGTACAGAACATCCTGCACTGGATGAGATGTCACCCACCCATTCACAGCCAGCTGGGGGGGTTCAGAGCAGTGCTGCTGACACTGGCTCAGAGAGTTTGTGAGGGGTCATTTATTCCTCTAATCATTGTATTAATCAACTCCCAAAAAACACTGACCCAGCTTTACACTCAGAGCTGTAAATCTCAATGAATGTACTGCAGCAAGGGAGACACAGAGCAGTTTAGAAGTTGGATAAAGCAGGCTGGAATTCTGGAAAATGCCAGAAATACTACAAATTGTTTGACTCTCTGGCAATAGATGCCTATGTTACTAGGAAAGAAACCCAGCCAGACGTTGCATCAGAGCAGCAGTGGGACTTTCCAGACATTTGGTGGAATTCTGATCACCTACAGCCAATTCAGTACTCTCATTTTCAGTCCAAACAGACTAATAAGAACGGGATAACCAAGGTGGAAGATATTTCTCCCTGCTCACTGCGCATATAGGACAGTGTGGACAGGACACAGTCATACCAGCTTGGCAGAGCCAGGATCAGATCCCACACAATGTGGGGAGATGAAGGAATTGGGCCAGAGTCACCCACCACTCTCTGTCCCCAACACTTACTTTATCCCCAGGCCGTCCGAGCTCCTGAAGATGAGAGGGTCCCTCAGGCCACCCCGCTGGATGTACTCAACTGTGAAGTCTGGTGCAGGGAGACAAGAAGAGGGAAGGTTTAGGGGAGGCTCCTTCAGAGGATACACTGAGGTTAAAGGATCTCTGGAGATCTCTAGATCTGCTCACAGCAAACTGACTTCTGACTTGGATCAGGCTGTTCAGGGCAGTTGAGACTTGAGAACCTCCTCCTATCCCTGTGGTCAGCAAAAAAAAACCTTGTTCCTCACTTTTTTACACTCCTTTGGAGATCCTGGAACTCCTTTGCAGCAGTTCTGGGAGCAACATGGTGTGTGCTGCTGACAAGCCTCAGATAGGCCCCCCAGGGAAGTGGGAGTTTGCTCCAACAGGGAAAACAGCTCAGATTTTGGTCCTCTGTTTCCTAGAAAGCTCACAGCCAAGCAAGAGATGCCTTGAAGAAGTGCTCCTCCCTCCAGGCAATCCTCCCAAGGTTGTGTGATGAAAAGCCATCCCACTGGGCCGTGTGCATGGTGAAAGGAAGGGGAGAGATCCCACATAGCCCTTGAATTAAACATCTCGTAGACATGTGGCTGCAATTACAGGTGCTGACCCAGGAGAACTCTCCCATTCCTGGCTTCCACGTGTCCCAGCCAACCTGCAATGCTGCAGACCAGCTACCCGCTCTCCGGATGGAGCAGCTGCCATGCCATTTCCCTACACACATTCCCTGGCACCAGCCCTGCTTACTGATTAGCAGCCCCAAGACAAACCTTTGCCTTCCATGAAGACCACGAAGGTGGAGTTAAACTTGTTGGTGGACAGCTTTTCCTCGAGGTCAAATGTCCTCTTCCCTTCAATTTCATCGTCGGAGATTCCATCGTCCTCGTAACGCCGCCTCATCGTGCCACGCTGAGGGGAGAACACACCTCAGGGAGTGAGGGAAGAGTTACAGACCAGGAGGAACAACCAGAGCCTCATCCCAATCCAGCACAGCTCAGCCAGGGGCCCTGGGGGAGCCTGGACCCAAAACACACCACTGAAACATCAGATACGCTCTTCCTGCATCCACATTTGTGCAAGTTGGGCTGTATGGAAGAGAGAGGATCACTCCTGATGAATTCTAACACAGAAATACAGGAGGAGGAGAGAGAGTTCAGCATAACTGAGGCAAAGAAAAAAAGAATCAGTTCCCCATTTTTACAGGTGCATCAGTATTTTGCTGCACTAGAGGTAAAGACACTTTGTGAATTTAAAAGTTTGCCCGAACACCAAGTGGTAAAGGAAGGGTTTATACTGGAGACAAAATTCTCAAGTTTTCATGTTTGGCCAGGCCTGTACACAAAAGGTGATTTATTCCCTTGTTTGTGTGGGGAGGAGTAGCAGAGGGGAAGGAACCCTTTTCTTACAGGGTCTCCTAAGTCCATCTGTGTGGGGATTCCTGACAGACATCCTCTTCTGGCATTGCTGGATCTGGAAAAAATTACTGTCCCCAGCTGTTGGCCACCTGGCTGGGGAGCAGCCAAGCTCTGGCAGAGCCCTGCGTGGGAATGCTCCCCAAATCCCCCCCAGATAAAAGGCAACCTGCTCTGAATTAGCCAAGCTAATTTAATTCCCCCAATTAGGGATGCTCCATATCAAGCGTGCACACCAACTGTTGGGCCAGCAGACAGCCAGGATGGGACAGGGGGTGACACAGCTGCTGTCACATCTGTGGCAGTGTCACAGCCTCAGCAACACCACTGGAACCAGCCATGGACCATGAAAGAGAAAGGACTCCCTCATACACATGCACTGCCTTAAAGAAATTCTTAAAATTAATTAGTTTAACCAGTGCAGGAGGATGTAGGGACATTAATAAAAGGGCTTTCCACCAACCCCCTGTAACATTTAATTTTAACTGACAATTTTAAGCAGGCTGACGGGTCCACAAGGAGTTCCCCAGCCATCAAGGCAGAGCCATTTATCTGTTGTTAACACCTCATTGACTGCGCCCAGCTTTTCAACCCCCTTCCCAAAAACCTGAACGACAGGGGCACAAACAGCTTACAACTTCTCCTGAATGGGGCACTTCAGAAAGATCCTGAAACAAGGGTCTGTCCCTCTCAGAGCTTGAATGGCTCTGAGGACTGAACAATCAGGAAAATCGATGTGTGTTTGCTGTCCTTTGTCTTAAGCCCTCCACTAAAGATGGAGAAAATGGGAATGCTTTCTTTCCCCGTTTTTAATAATACAGAGATAAAACTCTCTTTAATTACAGGTTTTTAGAAAGACAGAAAAAAGCATTTAAAAAAACAAACCCCAACAAATGGAGGTGGCATCAGCATAATTGACCTATTCCTGGGGAACATTCGGAATTTCACACTGGGCTGTGCACACAAAAAACTGGAATTCCCAAATGCCCACTCTGCTTCTAAACTGAGACTGCCTCTTCAAAGCATATGTATCAGAGCATGAAGCTAGAGATGTAGAAGTTTTATGGTTGTGTTGTATCAAAGGATGAGTCCACCTTACAAAGCACTTTTCCTTAGAAATCACAGAATCCGTTAACCCTGCGTGGTGCTCAGCTTTAAAATGAGGGCACAGAGCAGATGTAAATCCCCTTCCAGCAGGACTAGTTTTTCCCTTTTCCCAATTCCAGGCAAGCTTAGGACTACAGGTCCCAGCAGGCTGCTCTCTGTCACTAACTAGAGGATGTGCATAATGAAGCAGAGGATTCTGGGCTCTGTAGTCCATGGTCTCACCTGCTTTGGGATCAGGTGGGTGGTGGCTCACTGCAGGACCAGGCTGCCCCTTTACCCCAGACACTCATTTTCAGGGGAAAAGCAGCTCTTTTGCCTTCACTGGGTACAAAACCTCACGAGTGGGGGAAAAGGTTTGGCACAGAATTCTGGCAAGAAGAGGCTATATCCAAATCAGTCCCTTAATAACTTATATTTGGCTCCCAGGCTGGAAATCTGGATGGTATTTCAGGGCTCCTAGTTAAGTGTAGCTTAACTAGGAGCAAGGTTACATTGGGCTAAAACTCAGGTAAGTCCCATTTGAGCACAAGTCTCAGGAAACCTGGGCTGGAACACAGCTCCAGGCACAGACACGATGACCAGCCATTGTCTGTCCTTCTGGAAGTGGCACCGAGCCAGCACAGGCTCTGGATTGTGTAGAGCAGCTAATTCAACAGCAATGTGACCATGTGGCAGGGCCTGATCCCAATCCCACTGGTGTCATAGGCGGATGCTGGAGATGCCACGAAAAGCAGCTCCTGCTCCCTTCCCATCTACCCACTCCAGCTTTAGTGCCCAGTCACTCCAGTTTGGCATCTGGACCATGAGATCACTTTGTCTTGGCTAATCCTGAGCACAAACTTTGAGGACAGATCCCACTCCCACCTTCTGTGAACGTGCAGTAAATGACCTGGTCCCTCACTAACAAAGCTGGAGGCTTTATGACCAAACAAATATGATGTGTCTCAGAGGAGGCCACGCCACCAGACCAGCTTGCTGTGGACTCACATTACATGAAACTACACTTCAGCTGGATCCACCCATGGATCTGCACTGTGGGATCCAGGAACCAGACTCTTTTCCCAGACCTCTTTCACAGCACAGCCTCCAAGACAAACAGGTTGGAACCTTCAACCCAAACCACTATGATAAGGCAACCACACCAAAAGTGCACACACCAGAAAACAGGCAGGAACACCTTAAACTCAAACTCCTTTGCAATGGGCAAACAGGGATGCAAAACACAGAAGGAAGGGGATTGTCTCCTCCAGCCCAGCAAATTCCAAAGTCTATTGCTCTTGTCATCAGCAAACCATCAGCCACAAAACTCCCTCAGCTCTGCCTGTTCCTGTGGGCAGGGAAGAGTTTGGCCTCCTAATTGGCACAGCATGTAGGAGAGCAGGATCCCAGCCGTGGCTGAGGACCCAAAAGCACAATACAAACAGCTCCCATCCCATCCTACCCGGCCGGGGCCACAGCGCTTTCATGTCATTGTTGTCTTGGAAGGGTGGGGACAAACAATATTTCAGGGCCTGCAGAGCGGGCAGGAGGAAGGAAAGGCTTCTGTGCTTCCAAGAGTGCATTTTGGGAGAGACAGCATCTGCAGTTTTCCCCTCCTGGAGTCTGCAGCTCCCTCACAGCACAGTTACACAAACCATGGTCCCCCAGCTCCCCAAACTGGGTCTCTGTACGAGGACAGATGTGGTCAGTGGATGCTCCAAGACCCCCTTTCTGCCCTGATCTGTTTTGATCCTCCCCTGACACGTAGGGAATTGCTGCCTGGTTAAATAACTGGTACAGGTGACACCTGCAAAGGGCAAGAGACACTCAAAACCACAGCAGGCTAATGCCAACCTCACCTTCCCCCTGCACACACGCAGTTGTGCAAATCCTTCTGGCAGCACTGAGTTTGACAACTTCCTGGGAAGAGCCAGCTACCTTTGTCTCACAGCCTGTGCCAGGGATGGGGCTTGGCTGAGTACCCCTTCCCAGAAGATTCCTACAGCCCTCCTAACTCTTCTTCCTGCTCCTTGGAGCAAGCCCATCCAGGCAGGTCTCACCAGAGAACACAAGCAACTCCCAGCCCTGGGCTCTCAGACTAAGACCACTTCTTCCTGGGGGTGGCTCTGCTACTGGGAGCTCTTCCAGTGTCAACCAGTTCAGCCAGGGATGCACAACTTCCAAAAAGAAGATCAGTAGACACCCCCAAAACCGCCATCTGTAAAAGTGTCCCAGGTGAAGTTCAGCTCCAGCGAAGCAAGAGATCGAGTCAAGCCCATAACATACATGAGTGTTCAGCAGCAATATTAAAATATCCCTTTTTTTCCAGCTTTCTGTTAGGATTCAGGCATTTTTCACCCTGCTGAGAGTTTTTAACCCTTCCTTTTACTAAGGAAGAACTGACAAGTGGTCCAAACCCTTTCTCTCTGTGTCAGGCAGGGTCAAGAAAAGGCAGTTTATTCATCCTCCAAGACCAGCCAGCCAGCAATTCCCATCTAAAACAGCTGTCCTTCACCACTCCTTTCTGGCTCTCTTGGGTGCCACTCAATTAATGTAGGAAAAAGGAAGCATGAATATTAATCCTGCAGACAGCTATCCCTTCTATTCTGATCTTTTCACCTGCAGTCTCCTTCTCCCAAGGAAAGTGCCTCATGTAGCTCCACAGTGGTACTCTTCAAAACTCTTCCTCGGAAACCTCTTTCCATGGAGCACAGCTCTCTCTAACAGCAAAGGAACTGACATCAGCTGAAGAAAGCCAGAAAACCTCTCTCCTGTGGATTTTTTTTGAGAGAAGAACGAGTACAAGGTCACATTTGAAAAAAAGAACAAGCCGTCCTTTCGCTGACAGAGCCTCCTGTATTTACAGACTGAAACTAACGCACACCACAGTATTTTAGTCACTTCCTGTCCTGTCTGCTGCCATCCCCTCCCTCATCTCCCAACAACTCCAGGAACCTCCTCCTGCTGGGTCACAGCTCCTTCCCCCTCTTCAGGAGACCATAGCACCCTCACTTTTCCTCTCCCTATGCTGCTTGTCTTTCCAGAGCAGCTTCCCTGGTGTGAGGCCTCCCACAACTCTCCCTTATTCCTTTAGAGAAAAGATGTTGACATGAAGAATGCAGTCAAGTTTCATCCCCATTTCCAAAATCCCTCCTTCCAGATATTAACTTCCACTTGGCTCCCAGTATATGTATAGAACAGTGTGATTTACCAGTGCATCTCTTTTCCTCGCCCCATCCCTTTGTAGGTTTACTTTGCCCAAAATGCACCTAAATTGATAACAACAAGCACCAAACTGGTAACAAACCAACAAGCTCAACTCTCCTCAGTTTAGGAATTCAACTTCTCCCATATTTTTACAGCAAACAACTGTGGCTCTTGCCCAGATAAATCCAGGCCATCAACATCCAAACTTGTGTATGGGTGTTTTGATCTCGAGTGTGGCAAAGAGCAGCATCCAGAATTCTGCCTCCGAGAGCTTATGCTGAGAATCTCCAGCAATTTTATCCATGGGAAAGGGCTCCATTCTTCTGGAGAGGCACAAGGCAGCCTGACAGGAGGATGGACAAGCAGGCTGTGATCAGACTCTGGGTGGAGCAGGTGCCAATGCCAGAACAGACTGTGCAGGGAAGATCTTCCCTTGCAAGTGTTTCCAGATACACCAAGAAGCAAGGCACCCAGATTACGACACCCAATCAGGAGTCTGCCAGGTCACTGCTTATCTTAAGCACAGGAGCTCTCTTTTTCTATATCCCTCTCCTCCAAGCCTGCACCTCCCACTTCAGCTTTGGAACTGAGCTCCAAGCTCTGGAGCATAAGCACAGCAGAGAAGCAGCAGGTTCCTCCTGTGCCTCCCCACCTCCAGGCACTTCAGTTTCTCCTCAGCTCCTCTTCGTCCTGTCACTCTCAGGGTACAAAGAGTCCTACAGAGGTGGGTCCATGTTGTTCTGTTAATATTTTGGCTCTGCAGAGCCAAACAACTGCAAGTGCCTGGGAGATGATCAATAAAGAAGTCCTGGACTCCCTGCTCCACCAAATAGAAGGAGGGACCACTTAGGATCTGAAGAACAGGCCATAATCGCCCCAAGAGGAACCCAAGAACCAAACCATCAAGCTTAACTCAGGTTTAACACCCCTCACCATCTCCTGTCTCTCTCAAAACCTGGAGAGCAGAACAGGCGTATCCCAGGTGGCACATCCCTGGACAAAGACGGACTCAAAGCACCAGGCCGGGAGTAAACAGGATCTATGCAGAACTGGAGCCCTTCCAGGCTTCACAGCTCCAGGAGAGATTCCTATCACGAGCAGGGCTGGCAGCGTTTCAGAACGACCGGGGAGAACGCTTTGGTTTGCACTTCTGGGTTACAAAATTGAATGTACACAAGGAGTAATTGGGGAATTGGAGCAAGGTGGGAGGAGGCAGGTGGGGAGACAGCATGGATGGGCCAAGGAGAAGTCCAGCAGCTGCTGCTAAACCACACACTGACCAGCCAGAGCAGCAAAACCACGAGGCAGAGGAACATGCTAGATCAGAACACAGATGGGCAGGTCTGGCAACAGTCCCAAAACGGAAGCACTGCTCTTAGGGAAGGATACAGCTCCTCACTCCAGTTACCTGCAGCCTATGTCACACTCAGACACTGCCCCCACTGGCTTTCATGGCACTACTAAGCCCCCCGCTGCCTACACTCACCACCAGCTAGAGCACCTGGCACCTGGACAAACCCTGCCTGGATTCCATGACAGGTTAAAGCAGCTCCTGCAGGACCATCAAACCCTCCAGCATGCTCCATTCCAGGGCTGAACACTGACCCTCTGAGTGTTAAAAGCCACCCTTTGACATTCTCATTTCTCAAGGAGACTGAGAAAACCCCTTGAATTACATCCCACCACTTCCAAATCAGAAGAAATCCAAGGAAGAAAAACTTGTGTGGAGCCCTCTCCCTGCCAGGTATCCCCAGCACATGCCCTGTGCAGTTGGTTAGATGAGCACTGAGCACTATCAACTCTGCTACTCCTTTTGTTTTGTGCAGTAAAGCAACAGAGTCTCCCCAAAATGGAACAAAATAGACCAAACTTCCCCCAGAAAGGCAGGATTGAAGATTATACACATTTAATCCATTTTCCCACTACTGAGCCCACACAGAGAAGGAGGCAGAGACCCAGGACAGAGGACAAACAGAGCCATGAGCACTCAGAGGTGCAACTGACCCTGCAGAAGCAGGTCAGCCCTAAGTGACTTCACTCCTCCCTGGGACAGCCAGAGCACCTCTCTGTCCCCAACACAGTGGGAGATCAGAGGATTAGCTTGGATTTTTTAATCAGGGAAAAGCTCACCCTCCAAATTTCCCAGGGTCCCAACCCAGCCCTGTAGAAACCTGTTGCCAGTTCTGTCCCATCACACCAACTGAACGAGGCAGGACGACTTGGATAACAAAAACACAGGAAGCTTTGAGGTTTGTACTGCAATTCCTGCTAAGCTGACACTGTTCTTTAAAGGGAACAGCAACAGGCTGCCTGAACTGTAGTTTATAGGGCTGAGGATGCTTAGGAAGAAAGAAAACAACACAGGGCCGTTGGGAAGAACACAGACAATGTGTGAAACCAGCTACTAGGAAGGACATTTCCTCCATACTCTGTGCTGTTACACCATCCCTACACACTCTCCCTCCCCCTCTGCTCCACAAGCCCAGGACTTGTCCCTTCCTTGCTCCAAATGGGGCAAAGGGGCTCAGTGACACATGGAAATATTTATGCACAGCAAATTAAAGACACTGAGGCAGTCTGACCTTAAAGGAGCATGCATTGCCAGCCCTCTCCTTTCCACTTCCAGCTGCTTCAGGTCAATCCTGAGATTACAGGGGTACATGGAAGAGCTGGGACAACTTTTATCAACTGATATTTTCTCCCAAACTCTGTCAGGATTGCCTCAAATACGACATGATTCTGCTCTCAACTCCCAACCCTGAGGACCAGCACCAACAAAAACCACAGGCAATGCTCACACCCCAGAGCCTCCTCCTTGACCTAAAACGGTGTGTGGAGCAGCTTTATTAAAACTCTTCAGTGCACAGAGTGATGGCTAAAACGTGTAAAATTCATCACCCTGCAACTCTGGGCAGATTTCAGCCCAAAAACTTCTCTGGTTTAAGTTCCTGGAACTTCCACAGGGATTCAGAATCCCTGGACATCCAGCTCGTGCTGCTTCTACAGCAACACAGATGCACAAGCACGGACACAGAGAAACAGAACAGACAGAATCCCCGTCCAACAGATCCATCTCCTCTCCCCCACCATGGATTAACAGGTCACACTTTGTCACCAGGTTTATCTCCTTGGCCCCCAAAAATCATCACTGCTCTTGCCAAGGGAGATCTGCAGGTATCCAAAGGTGGGCAGCATGTGGAGTTCAGACCACTGTGAAAAGGAAAGAAGAACACCCAAGTTCCTCACAGTGCCCAAAAGGCTCACCCATCATTCCCTCTTCTGGAATCAGCAACACCCTTTTTATCAGCAGCACCAGATATCTCAACCTCATTCCCCTCATACATTTCCAGAGGACGGGATTAGGGCAGCACCTTGTTTCTCCACCTTCTGAGCACACCACCACTTCCCTACACATGTCATTTCTCCCCCAAACCCACCCAGTGACCTGTAGATCCCTGTCTGGGTGGCTCCTGACATGATTAAGAAGGCGCTGGGCATGCAGGGACTGCTCTCCTGACTTGTCGGTGTCACCTCCAGCTGGGAAAACCCCGTGAAAATCCACTCCTGATTACTACAGGAGACATAAATACAACTTGTTTGGTAACTCACAGGTAACTTGAAGTGCTCCTGTGCTGTCAGGCTCCTTGCTTAGTCAGCACTGCAGCTTCCAGGACACACTCAAGGCACAGCCAGGTTTGGGACAGTAAGAATCCAGCAGAGATATTCACCTCTTGCATCCTTTTCTGCTGACATGGAACATCCAGTTGGTTTCAGGGACATATTCTCCCATGGACCAGCACACTCATGCATCTTGCAGGATCTAAATGCTCCAAGGGATTTCTAAAGCTTTCCAAGAATAGCCTTCAGTTGCTGCTAGCTTCCACCAAAGCCCTGCCCAGACCAAATCTGAACAGTCCCTAAATTATTTAGAGCTCAATTATTACACCTGGGTCATTTGCAGTGACTCATTTGTAGTGTGTCCAGTTTGAGGCATGTGGGAGAGATTAATTACTCTCCTTGCATGGGTCCTGTCTAGACTGGGAAACTGAGGTGTGTCCAGCAGACCAGGGACATTTGGCCAGGCCGGGTTTCACACAGAGCACATAGCAGAGGAACTCTGAGCTCTTCCAGGCAGTGGGAGGGTGCTTGGCTTGACAGGAATTGCCAGTGTCACATTTCAAATGGAGGTGTGTGATATAAAACCACCCAAATTCTCACTCAGTGCATGTGGCTTCAGTGTCTGTGGGAACAACACAGGCAGGGTCACCCCAGCACACACACGAGTCCCAAGCCAGTGGGAGCAGCCCTGGGAAAATCAGTATCCAGCAGGACTGGCCTCTGCCAAGCACACATCTGGGGGTGACAAACACCAGCAACCTGGCACTGAGCAGCTTTACAGGACAAACAAAAAGTCAGGCTGAACCTGATGGGATTGCTCCTTGCATCCCACTGTTGGGATAGCACGAGCCATTCGAGATGGAGCAACACAAGGAGGGCAGAAAGCTGCATCCTCCTCTTTGCCATCTTACCTGACACAAGCTCTGTCCTGCCAGCCCACAGCCTGCTCCCCCTGACCTCCCTTTCAGCTTTGAAGCCATTTATCCCTATCCTGTGGGGATAAGGGCTGGAATTTTGTAATGAGTGTCCTGCGAACATGCATGGACCTTCCTGGGCCCATGGCTTGTGTCCTGCATTGACATCACCCCATCCAGCAGAAAGGATTTGGTACCCCCAATACAAATAAGTCGGAAAACACAAGATTCCAGCTGCTGTGACTCTGGGCATCCGTCAGAGCCAGCAGTGTCATCACTCAGGCACAGGCAGTGCACTCCTGGAGTCACTCCACAGCACACACAGCTGTGGGAGGACAAACCTCATCCTCCACACTCCCCAAGCTTCATCCCTCAGCTGATGCCTCCACGTGCTGTAAAGCCCATTTGAACTCTCTCCCAGGGGAGAGTGTGGACACCGACATGTAAGGACAGGTTTGGCAACTGCTGTTTACAGGAGAGGCCTCAGGTTTTGGCTGGTAGAGACAGGCAGAGGCCTCCTCTCAAATTTCACGTAAGGATCTGACCAGAGGGCAGGACAGTGCTAGGGCAGGACACGGACAGCCCCGAGCCATGGGAGAGACAGCTTTTCCCTCCCTGGCTCCCCTCTCACCTCCCAAATACTCCACAGCACTTAACACCAGGCAGGGTTTCTCCTCCACAAGCCCATTTCCCTTCATGGGTGTCACAACCACCTCCCACAACCAAAATAAGGGTGACACTGCACCCAGACAGGGGTGGTCATTTGGGGGCAGCAGCCCAACACCCTCAGAGCTGTGGCTCTGCCCCAGAGCACCCACAGCTCCGAGGGAGGGTGAGGCTCCTCCTTGGGCTCTCTCCGGCAGCAAAGCCAGTTTAAGAGGTTCCTACCTCACCCTGTCTCCCCATCTCACACTTCCACCTCTCCAGCCACCGCAGGTTTGCTGGTGGGGCAGATAGTTCACTACCCCAGCACAGACAACAATTTGGATTAGGTGCTTCCCCACTGCCAACTTCCATCCAGGACCACAATCCCTAATTCCCTGAGGCAGTGTTCAGCTCAGGGGCATCAGCTCCTGAGGCACTGACTGAGGGAGGGAGAAAACCTCTTAAACCAGCTCTGCCACCCCAGCAATCCTAACTGGGAACCACACCCTGACATACAGACTGCTGACTTGACAGCAGCGGGGAGACCACGATGGGCAGGATCTGTCCTCTGGATAACAGCACTCTCCTGCTGTGCTCCCAAGCCATTCCAAAGTGATCCAGCGCTGCTGCCCTTCATTCCTAACCCTGATCATTGTCACTGAAAGCCCACGGCATCACTCTGGTGATGTGCTAATCCCAGCCTGCAATTCACAGGGTCTTGCTACTCTTAGCTCACAGCAAAGGCCTGGCAAAGAGAGCCCTGGAGCAGGGAGAAGGAGAGATTTCCTCACACTCCAGCACCCAGGAATACGCAATTACTCCCCTGCAGAAGGACAGGCAGACTCTGTGAGGAAACACAGCACCAGGTCGACTGAACTTCTTTATTCTTGCCTTTGGGAAGTCCAGGCTCCTCGTGGGGAGCCTGGTGTGACATGGGCTGGGTGCAGCCACCCAGTGACAGCCAGTGAAGATTTCCAAGTCTCCGTGAGGGACCGTGGCATTGTTAGTGCCAGGGCTAGACTGTCACTCAGGCACAGGACACAATGGAGCATTTCAGCTCCTCCATTAAGGGCCTGCAAAGCGCACAACTCCAGCTTGAAAAGCTGGCACCTCAGAAGAATTGCCTCGTTAGGCAGCTGAGGAGAACATTTATACAGAATTAGGAGAAAACGACTCCTGCAAATCCCATCCTCCACTACTCAGCCCTGCATCTCTGGGTGAGGAACACGGATATCCCGTATCCGTGTGTCCTCTCCGCCCTCATACAGCATCACCCACCGCCTGTACGAGCCTCACCAGGACACAGCTTCTCCCACAGGTTTTTTTGGATGGGTGCAAGGCATCCTCCTAGTGATATCCCTGCATCCTGAGAAACTCACCCAGGCCTTTATAATCCTGGGAGTCATGGATACAGAGCCTGAACTTGGGAGCAAGCACAAGTTAGAACAGTGCAACCCACCTAATCTGTCATTGTACCACAGGGAGATGTGTGAACTGGCAGAGAATTCTTGTAGGAGTGAGACTACACCTGGAGCAGAGGTGAATTTCTCCTCCAAACCCAGATCTTTCCCCAACACTGACAAATTCATTCAGAAAATAGACACGCGTCAGATTTTTGTTGAACCAGAGGAAGGCAACAGTACTGCAAACTAAATAAAATAACATAAACCAGTCAAGATTTCCTCTATATCTTGATGGAAACCAGTCAGGAAAAAGATGCTGTTGCTGTGATTACCTGACACACCAGAAAACAAACTTTTTTTGCCATCTCAGGCCATCAAAACATGCAATTAATTCAGCTCCTTCACCACTATAAACTATTCTAGTCCAGGCTGTTTGGCTACTTAGATTATTTTTTTTAAATATATATTTTTTTTTGCTGTCACGCACACACTGAACCCCAGTCAGTCTGCTGATAGCAGCAGAAACACTGTAATAACCAACTACCTGCTTCCCTACCTGGAACTTTTAATTTAGGCCTACTAAAACCAGCTCCCAAGTCCAAGGCATACACAGGATACTCAAATAAGTCATATTCAGCACTTTTGCCTTCCTGGATAATTGAAATCATGCTTTACAAAAGAAAAATAATCATCTTTTAAAGGTACTTCAACAAGGGAGCGTCACCGATACAGGGAGAGCACGGAACCAGCTGGAAGTTTCCAGGAAAAGCAAGGCATGAGGTAAAGCTGTCCCACCACACAGGGGTCATGCCTCCTCCTCTGGGCCACAGGCCAGCACAGAGAACACACACACAGGTCCAGGTGAGCCTCATGCTCTGCTTGCTGCACATGTGCCTTCCCAAACCCCTTAAGCACCGAGCTCATCAGTGTACAGGCATTTATCCAGCTTAGCACATTCTGCTGGAGCCCAGCCCACCTGCACCAGGACACCAACTCTCCCTGATTTTTATTTGACAGATTAGAAGCATTTTTAAACCAGTAAATTCATGGCTGATAGCCCCCTTCACCTGCTGTGTCTTTGTCCAGAGGTTTTGGGTTAGTCCTGGGTTGTTCCCCAGTCAAACCAGCACCTTGAGTTGTGTGCTGCACACTTGTGGGAACCAGTGTGTCAGGATGAGGGAGGAGGTGGGATTGCTCCTGTTGCCAAGTTAAAACATCCACCAAAACACTTGGGAGCTCTCCACCACCCTTTCCATGGCCAGCACCCAGAACTGAGGGCAAAGCTTAATGCCAAATACCACATGGCCTCACACCAAATGAGTCCAGAGTATTAAAGGATAAGGATTTACCTTTATGGGCAGCACCTTGAAGGTGAGAGAACAGGTAGTGCTGTGACTCAGAGAGCAACACCATCACAGAGCTGCCACTTGCCCTTCCTAGGGGTTTACAACTGCCTCAAAGCCGTGTGGGAGACACAGCAGCTTCCCTGGGATCTCTGGGAATATCATCTCAGACTCTCAGAGCAGCTGCTCCCAAGCTGTTCCCAGTCACAGCCATGGGATTCCCAGACCATGGGATTCATGCAGCCCCCCCAAACAGCAGCACAAACACCAGACAAGCCAGAGCTCCTGACAGGGCCTAACTGGGACCTGACTGCTAGAACAGCTCCCTCCAAAAGAACACAATGGGACAAGACACAGGCACAAGAAAACCAGCTTCAGGCTGAAGTTTTCTCAGATTTCACAGCACACTCAAACCAAGGCCCACAGAACAGCCACACACAGTGTTTCAATTCCTCTCCTTGTTCCAGACACACAGACAAAACCTGTTGTGACAAACTACGCTGACACTTCTTTCATATCCCTATCCCAAAGCTCCTTACTCAGCCTCCAACCCTCCTCTCTTCCAGAGCCCAGCAGCCAAATTCCCTTCAACCTTGGTGACACAAAAGAACCCACAAAGCCACTGCCAGGCAAGCTCACTCTTCTGGGCAGGCTGCAGCCATCCACCATAAGCCTGTTTGGGTTGTTCAACCCTCCTGCCAGGAAAAGCCTTCTCCTTCTCCAGTTCCAACAGTACCAAGACCAGAATAGGATTGTTTAGGGCCAATACTGACCAGTCTTTGGCTGTAACGGATCCGCTCTTCCTCAGGCTCCATCTCCGACTCCTCTGAAGAGAGCGAAAAGGACACGCCAGGACTGCTGTCTTCGTCCTCTTCCTCCTTGGAAGCCAGAGGGAAACAGTGAAGCAGGACATGGAGACACAGGACACCTACACCCCCCACCTCCCTGCTCTTTTTGGGGCTGACCCCACAACCCTGTGCAGCGCTAAGAGGACACAGTGGCTGAGCCCACCTCAACTTTTAAGGCTCCCATTCTAATTTAGGCACGACCCAGTAAATGACTTCACCAGCTGCTCTGTAATGTGACAGGACCTGCAAGTCTCTCATCAGGAAAAGGCCTTTGCTCCACTCTACCACCAGCCCAAACAGCAGCTCCGTTGGCCCACAGGGGGATAAGAGACAGCGAAGGTGCTGTCAAACCCTCAGTGGCAGTCAGGGAGCAGCCTGGCTTCCCCAAAATAATGCATTAGAGAATCAACTCCTCCAAACAACACAACCACTGTCCTCGGGATCTCCTCTACCGTGGTATTTGGGAGAAGCTACACCAGCACAGAACATCTCCCATGAGCAGGGAAGGCACATGGGATCTCCCCTACATACAGCACCGAAGCAGTGAAGCACTCAGGGATCTAACTCCTGACTTGAGGAGACCTAAATGCTTGGATCTCCAAATGTGCCACCTGGTGACACCGAACACCAACCTGGGAAAACCTCCTGAGGCGTCAGATGGCACCTACACTCTCCTTTTTTTTTTTTTTCTAAGGGACAAGAAGGAATCAAAGCCCGGGTATATTGAAGCTCTTAATCCCCAGGACTATGCCTAAGCCAGACCTTCAGGGGAAAGGGGTCGGGGAAAGGGGGTCAGGAAAGGGGATCTGCCACCCCGTGTAGCGTTACAGAACCTCTACCACCGTGTAGAGAGAACTTGCTCCCTCCTGCTCCTCCCCGATCCTCGGGTTTGACAGCAGATCATCCCCAGTCCCGCCAGCACCTTGCCCACCCCTGCCTCCCTTCGAGCCCCGAGACCAGGACTCCCGGCTCGGCCGAGGGAAGCAGTTTCCCCGCACTTGCTGAACTCTGTTTATAAACAACCGGACAGCCGGGAGCGCAGCGCGCCCGCCCCGCCGCGGGGCGCGGGGGAGACCCCCGGCCCTCTGGGCGCCCCCGGCCCGGCCCCGCCGGGGCAGGACGGACGGCGGGGGGCAGGGAGGGTCCCCGGGGAGCTGTCAGCCGGCACCCGCCGCCCCCTCCCCAACTTCCCGGCGCGGCCTCCGGGGGCCCGACTCTGGGAGACCGGCCCGCCCCCGCTCCCGCCCGGCCCCGCGCCCGCGCCCCGCGCCCGCCCCGGGGGGCGGCCGGTGACCCCCGCGGTGCTCACCAGGTCTCTCCTGCGCCTTTGTCCTCTTCTGCCGCCGGCACGGGGGGGGGAACAGAACACACGGAGGAAGGGGGAACCCCCCGGGTCAGCAGCGATCGCGCCCCGCGCCCGTCGCCCTCCCCGGACCCGCCGCCCCCGGCGCGGGCAGCGGGCGCTGACAGCGCCGCCGGCCGCCCCCCGCCGCCGCGGGCCGCGTCCCCCCTCCGCC
>NW_020897921.1:81143-88520 GCF_003984885.1 Neopelma chrysocephalum
GCCCCGCGCCCCCCCGGCGCCGCCGCCCCCCGGCCGGGACGCGAGTCCCCCTCCTCACACAGGAGCCGCCGCCGCCATTTTGAACCCGTCAGAGCCTCACATACACACCGACGCCGCGCGCACGCGCCGCACGCACAGCGGCCCCCCCTTGCTGCCGCCCCCCCCGCGCGCATGCGCCGTGCGCCCCCACGGCCCCGCCCCGCCTCGCGCGTGCGCGGTTCCGCGGTGGCCACGCCCCGTCTCCGGTTGTCACGCCCCCTTCCCCCGGTGGCCACGCCCCCGGTGGCCACGCCTCTGGTGGCCACGCCTCTGGTGGGGGAGCCGGAGGGGGAGGGGCCCGCAGGGAACGGACGGTGGGATTTTGGCGGGGGGAGGGGGTCGTGGCCCGTCACGCCCTGCTCGTGGGGTCCCTCGGTGTCCTCACACCTGTGCACACCTGTACGGGGGTCTGCGTGCAGAGATGCGGGCACATACGTGTATCTGCATGTAACTGCATACAACTACGTACAGCTATACACGTACATATCTACATACAATCTACATACAACTGCTTAGGTATAGGCTACAGATACTAAGAATATAGTTATAATATATATATAGTTATATTATAATATGTATAGTTATAAGCTAACAAAATACAGTTCTATCTCCGGTTATAATTATATATATAATAAATATAATTATGTAGATAGTTATAAACTACATGTATATAGGTATAGTTACATATATATAGTTATGAACTATGTATATTAACTATATATGGTTATAACTATGGTTATATAGTTATATATATCGTTATAACTAGAGTTATATATAGTTACAGATATATAGTTATATATATAGTTATAAGCTAACAATATGCAGTTATACATTCAGTTACAGTTATATATAATAAATATAGTTATATGGATAGTTATAAAGTAACTACATATAGGGATAATATATATATAGTGTATATATATCTCTAATATATATACTACATATATTTTATAACTATATTACGTAGTTATAAACTATATATATTAATTATATATAGTTATATATAGTTATAACTGCATATAGTTAATATATATAGTTATAAGCTAACAATATATACTTGTAGTTATATATACAGTTATATACATAATATAGTTATAAACTATGTATAGTTATAGTTGCATATACTATATATATAAACTATATGTTAACTATATATACTTATAACTATATATAGTTACTTATAAACTAACTCTAACCCAACAATATAGTTATAAGCTATATATAGTTCTAATTATATATATATATGTAGTTACAAACTATATACAGTTCTAGTTATATCTATATAATAAATATAGGTATACAAAGAGTTTAAAAGTAACTACATAGAGGTATAGTTACAAGTGTAATATATATATTTATAAACTTAACTATATTTACAAATAGAAAATATATAAAATGCAGGCATGTAAACAGTGCAGGTGCAGCACACACGTGCACACATGTATAATATATGCACACACATGTACACACTTATATACGTGCAGCACACACCTGTACACACCTGTACACACACTCACACTCGCCTCAGCCCAAAATCGGCAGGTAACCCCTTTTCAGAGGCCACCCATCTGTCCCAGATCCATGGTGGGACCCATGTCCCCATCTCCCACCCTGTGCCCTTGTCTCCCACGCTGTGTCCTTGTCTCCCACCCCATGTCCTTTTCTCCCACCCCGTGTCCCAAATGTCCCCGTGTCTCTGGAGCACACCCCGTGTCCCCAATGCCCACCCCATGTCACCAGTGCCTGCCCCATATTCCCGACACCCACCCCTTGTTCCTGTCTCCCACCCCGTGTCCCGACGCCCAGGCCATGCCAGGGCTGCTCCTGCCGAAGGGACCGTGTCACGCTGACAGCTGACAAGTGTTGTGTCACTTTAATGGCAGAAGTGTCCCGCGGTCACCACCCGGTGTCACTCCCCGCGCTGGCCTGCCAGGGGGAAGGGGAATTCCCCACATCAGTTCTCTGCTCCCAGAACCTGGCTGGTGAGGATGCTCAGATGCTGGGATTCCTAGTGGGACTGGGACAGGACGCTGGGATTCCTGGTTGGACAGGGACAGGACGCTGGGATCCATGCTGGGACAGGGACAGGACATGGGGATCCCTGGTGGGAGAGGGCACCGTGTTCCCTGATAGGCCAGGGACAAGACACTGGGATCCCTGGTGGGACAGGGATGGGATGATGGAATCCCCAGTGGGACAGAGACAGGATGCTGGGGTCCAAGTGGGACAGGGCACTGGGATCTGCGGTGGGACAGGACACTGGGATCCCTGCTGGGACAGGACACGGGGATCCCTGCTGGGACAGGACATGGGGATCCCTGCTGGGACAAGACACTGAGATCCAGGTGGGGCACTTTCTTCATGCCAGGGGGACACTTTCCTGCTGGCACCCCATGGTGACAGGCAGTGCCAGCCCGGGACAGGAGGGTGGCCACGGTGGCGGCGGAATTCCGGAGGTGTCAGCAGAGGTGTGGCAGCAGCCGGGAGCCGCAGTGTGGTCGGAGCTGGGGACAGCAGCAGATCCCAGGGGTCGTGCGGTGCCGGAGGGCTCAGAGGAGCACGCAGCCCCTCCAGGCTCTCCTCCCGCGCTGTCTCCGGCGGGTGACACTCATGGCAGCACTGCTGGCTGCCACAAAGATGTTCCCGACGTTCTCCTGGTACCTGGCCGAGCACTCCATGTAGGACACGGCGCGGACCTGCCGGGCCATGGCCTCTCCCTGCGGGGAGACACAGAGTCAGATCCCCCAGAGGACCCCGGGTGCCCCACTGCCCCCCCATCCCGTCGGAGGGTGGCAGTCACCTGCTGGCGGGAAATGGGCTCCATCCGCCCATCCCGCAGCTTCCGCAGCGTCCCCTCGTCCTGCCGCAGGTCCGTCTTGCAGCCCACAAGCAGCACCGGGACCCCCTTGCAGAAGTGATTCACCTCCGGGTACCACTGCAGCGGGGACATGTCAGCCAGGGATGGGGACAGGGGACAGGGGCAGAGGGGGACACATCACCCAGAGATGGGGACAGGGGATGGGCACAGAGAGGAACATGTCACCCAGGGATGGGGAAACAGGATGGGCATAGAGGGGGACGTCACCCAGGGATAGGCACAGGGGTGGGCACAGAGGGGGACACGTCACCCAGAGTTTGGGACAGGGGATGGGCACAGAGGGGAATATGTCAGCCAGGGATAGGGACAGGGGACAGGGGCAGAGGGGGACATGTCACTCAGGGATTAGGACACAGGACTAGTGTGGAGGGGAGCAGGTGATCCAGGGATGGGGACAGGGGATAGGCATAGAGCGGGACATCTCATGCAGGGATGGGGACAGGATGGGGACAGGATGACCACAGAGGGGGGCATCTCACCCAGGGACACGCACAGGGGACCGTCACAGAGGGGGACATGTCACCCAGGGATAGGGAGAGGGGACGGGCACAGAGGGGACATGTCACACAGGGATAGGGACAGGCAGCAGCCCCAGCAGCCCCCGTGATGTGTCACCTTTGTTAGGATGTTGTCGAAGCTGTTGGGGTCGGTGACATCAAAGCATATGAGGACAACGCTGGCATCTGAGTAGGACAGTGGCCGAAGCCTGTCATAGTCTTCCTGTCCTGCCGGACCGAGGAGCGGACCATTATACACCAGTTCCTTACTGGACTGGGTCCCCCCTCCTCCGCCGTGGTCCCTCCCCCCTCCCCCGAGGCTGGGACCACGGGAGTGACATCTTCTGTTAACTCCTCCTCTCCCATGGTCATTGCATGGGGACACCCCGTCCAAGGCACGACCCAAGGGTGTGGGACACAACAAAACTCCTGGATGGGAGGGTGAGGGGCACAACTGCCCGCCCTGTCCCGTCCTGTCCCACCTGCTGTGTCCCAGAGGTGGATCGTCACGGGCTTTCCGGCAACCTGGAGGGATGCCGTGTACTTCTCGAACACGGTGGGGACGTAGACCTGGCAGGGGACAGGGAGGGTGTGAGACAGGTCCCACAGGTAGCGGTGGGGGGCATCCCATGGGGACACGGCAGGGCACGGGGAGGTACCCCGGAGAAGGAAACAGGGGGCAGGAGATGGTGGTGCCTCGCCTGCGCAGGTGGGGGGTGGGACCGTCCTTGTCCCCCATCCCAGGGCACTGCTGAACCTCACGCATGTCCCAGTGGGACTCGGCGATCCAGACAGACGTTCTGGGGGCTTCGTAGCTGCTCCCCCCTCCACTCATTCCCCGAGTCCCGTCGGTGCCGTCACTGAGGGACAAACTCTGCTCCCTATCCCGTGACCCCTCAGCTGAGGCAGACGTGCCCACTCACCCACCAAGGGGGGGCTGCCGCAGACCCCCATCAGCCCCAGGCTGGGCCACTCCTTCCCCAGTCCCCCGCCGTCCCCATGTCCCACTGCAAATGTCCCCGCTGCTGCCACCGCGTCCCTCACATCCCGCGTCCACCGCCCTCTGCCCCTGTCGCCGCTCCCGCACGGGGACAGCCCCCCTCCCCCCACCAGTGTGTCCCGCCGGGGCTGGGACAGGGCACAGGGAGCCCGGTACCTTGGGGAAGTCCCCCCTGGCGAAGGCCACCAGCAGCGACGTCTTCCCGCAGCCCCCGTCCCCCACGACGACAGCCTTGACCTCGGTTTCGGGGGCTCCTGGGCTCTGCCCCCCGCGCTCCCGCTGCATGGGGGTGTCCAGTGGGGCCGTGGAGCCTGCCTGGCCTCGGCGGAGACAGGGATGGGGACGGGGCGGTGGGAAGCACCCGCCCGGTCCAGGGCGCGGCCGTCACCCGCCCGTCGGGCCCGCCCGCGGCGCCGCTCGGGGCTGGGGCCGTGGAGGTGACAGAGGCAGGGACACGCGTGTGGGTGTCCCCGCGCACCTCGCATGACCTTCACCCGGCAGGAGGGGCACACGCTTCCCACCTCCACGTCCCTCCTGCGTGTGCAACTCCCCCTCACACACCTGCCTGTGCACACACGTGGCTGCCTCTTGCACACGCAGGGACACGTGTGACCCGTGTGACCCCATCCCACGGGTGACCCCATCCCACACGTGCAGCCCCTGTGCTGGCCCAGCTCCTCCTCGCACGCTCCATGCAGGTTCTCTTGCACACTCGTGCTTGCACACCCTGCATTCCTGTGCCTGTGTGTGCAAACACACCCCTGTGCCCTCCCTGACGCCCCATTCCCACCCCGAGCCTGGGTTTTATTGCCCTGAGCATCCACAGGAGACAAAGTCCAGGGGTGGAGGGAGGCACGAGGGGGGGTGACTCACTGCTACGTCCCTGCCACCAGTGCCACCCCTGACGTCACACCAGTGCCTTGCCACGGCGAGCCATGCCCTGCCAGCAATCCCTGGTGCCCAGCTCAGCACCAGAGGTTGAGGGGGGCATCCCCCAGCCCCCCATCTTTTCCTGGTGACCCCAACACACCGGTAGGGACAGGCCATGACACCCCACTTTACTTGGGGATATCCCAAACCAGCACGGATGGTGCTGGGGGTGGCCCCACTGACCACTCTGTATTACCCACAGCAGACCTTGCCCACCCTCCTGGGATGGGGACTCCCTGGTGCTGCTTGGGGGGCTCAGAGGGTGCCTGGACATGAGGGTTTGGGGACATAGGGTGGTCTCTGGGGAGCCCCATGTGGTGTCCATTCCTGCCAGCTCCCCAGCCCTGTGGTGGGTGCCCCAGGTGAGCCCCTTGGGGGTATCAGCAGTCCTGGCAGCAATTAGCTGGTTTAATGAGCCAAAAAAAGTAGCTTTCTGCCCTTGCTGGCAGAGCAGAGGGCGCCTGGCACTTGGGGTGCTTTGTCCAGCCTCTGGCATGTCCCCCCACCGGCATAAGGGGTTCAGTGGCTGAAGGGGACATGGGGCAGCCAGTGCTGCTTTGAGGAGGAAGGAGAGATCATGTCCCCCCACACCCCTGCTTGGAGGCCCCCAAGACCACCTCCCCTCCAGTCAGTGCCCTCTTCTGCCACCCCAAAACCCTGTGGGAGTAAATGGGTGCTTCTGGTCTAGGGGTGCAGAAAGGGATGGGGAATCACATGTGTGGTTCCCTGACATTCCTGCAGCCCTGTAGCTCCTCTGCCACCAGGCCCTCTGGGCTCAGTGGGTACCAGTCAGTCCAGGAGAGCTCTGGAGCCCCCAGACCAGTTGGGGTGAGTCCAAACTGATGGCTGGAGCACCAAATTCCAAATTCTCTCACCCAGGCCTGACGCAGGATGAAGTTGGAGGAAACACAGCAGGAATTCTTATGCCAGGAGGCTGGAAAGCAAATGCACGCAGTAATGAACAATCTCAGAAGGATGCCAGCATTGGGGCAGGATGGGGAGAGGAGACTGGAGCACCACAAAACAATTAGGAAGGTGGTAATTACCAGTCTAATGAGACATCAGGTGGAATCCTAAAAGCATCAAGATTCTTTCACAGCAAGATCTAACTGCTGCAGTGTTCGTCCTCTGGGGTATTCGCTCGGACAAAACATTTCCTTTCCCGCAAGACCAACAGAAATTTGACGGGAGAAGAGACAGCCTGTGTGCAACTGCCCAGTGCTCTCACTGCCTGACCTGTGATTGTGCAGAAACGCCCCCAAAAGCAGCTTTATTTGGGGAGAGACGGGCTGCTTGGAGCTTCTGAGGACGTGGAGACCCCACACCTCCTCATCGGAGAAGATTGTGGCAAGGAGAGCTCAGACGCACAGGCAGGTCAGCTCTGGGCTGCTGCAGGGAAAGGGAAGGGGTCGGGACCAGAGTCCAGCCCTGGGGGTGTCTCCTTAGATCTCCCCACAGCCCCCTCACTGCTCTCATGGGTGTCCTTAATTGGGGGGGAGGGGAGCCCCTCCAACCCTCCCTCCACCCTCACCCCCAGCCCTCCTATCGCCCTGTCCCCAGTCCTGCTTTGCCACATCACCAGGACCCCTGTCTCTGTCACATCCCTTGGGGTCCCACTAACTCCCTGTCTGCTCTGACCACAGCCAGGGACCACGTCCCACCTTCCACCATGGAGCTGAATCAGACATCCCCACCTCCCACATCTCCCGTGACGGACACCGAAGAAGACAACCAGTGCTGGATAGATGTCACCGACATGGCCATAGATGGTGTCACCCTGCTCATTGGCCTCTGTGGGCTGGTGGGGAATGGGGCTGTCCTCTGGCTCCTCGGCTTCCACATCCGCAGGAACCCCAGCACCGTCTACATCCTCAACCTGGCTGTAGCTGATTTCACCTTCCTCCTCTTCGTCGTCACCTCATCCCTCCTCTACATGGTGGACAATGCCTCCTGCTCCGGTGTCGTGTCCCTGAGGTACCTGAGGTCGTTCTTCCTGCTGTCACTGTTCTCCCACAACATGGGGTTGTACCTGC
>NW_020897921.1:91520-93653 GCF_003984885.1 Neopelma chrysocephalum
GCAGGTACAACCCCATGTTGTGGGAGAACAGTGACAGCAGGAAGAACCACCTCAGGTACCTCAGGGACACGACACCGGAGCAGGAGGCATTGTCCACCATGTAGAGGAGGGATGAGGTGATGACGAGGAGGAGGAAGGTGAAATCAGCTACAGCCAGGTTGAGGATGTAGACGGTGCTGGGGTTCCTGCGGATGTGGAAGCCGAGGAGCCAGAGGACAGCCCCATTCCCCACCAGCCCACAGAGGCCAATGAACAGGGTGACACCATCTATGGCCATGTCGGTGACGTCTATCTCACATGGATCATCGCCTTCAGCAGGTGAGGTGGGAGGTGGGGATGTCTGGCTCATCTCCATGGATGGACACTGGGCGGGTGGTGGGACCTCGTCCCTGGCTGTGGTCAGAGTGGATGGAGAATTAGAGATTGGAGAATGCAGGGATGAACCCTGTGGCTCCTCACCAGCTCTCTGCCCTGGGAAGGATTCAGAGCAGAGAAGTGGGATGTGCTGGGGAGGGAGCTAGAGGACATTATGGGGTGGGAGAGGGAGGTGGGAGGGCTGGAATGTTCACAGGACATGCAGGAGACAAGAAGAGGGAGGACCTGAGGAGGGCGCTGTGGTCACCAGGAGAGGGTGGGAGGAACAGAGCCGCAGGCTGTGAATGTGGGGGAGACGAAGGTGGGATAGGGAGGAAGGGAAACATTCCACTTAACTGTTCACTGTGGGGAAGCAGCAGGCGAGGGTTGTCTGTCCAGATCAGCGGCGCTTCTTGTCATCTCATGCTCCTTTTGGATCCATATCCTAGAGCAGATCCTCCCAGGACAGTTATATGAAGAAGAAAGTCCCTGGATCACCAGAAAGTCCCCTCTGACTCCTCTCTGTGTCCTGTCCTGGTGTTGTTCCCTCAGCTCTCCGTGTCCTGTCCTGGTGTTGTTCCCTCAGGAGCAGTGGGACCACGGGGGAGCTGGAAACGGTTTTGTAACTTTGGCTACGTCAGAGCTGCGCTTCCTTGGGGTTATTTATCTTGTTTGGGTTTGTTTTTTCGTTTGGTTTTTTGCCACGAAGGAAGTGGCTTCTGCCAAAAGCTCCCCACGAAAAATTTTGTTAATGGCTCCTCGTTTACTCCTGATTAAAAACACTCTCCCCCCACCTCCCCGGAGAACTTCCTGTTCTCCAACAGCATTCCCTCTCCAGCCAGGTTTTGGCCATTCCTCATTTTTCTCCAAATCTCAGCATCCCTGGGGGGTCACCACCTCTCCGGCAGAAAAGGGATTCTGGTGGTGCTGGTGGTGCTGGCAATGCCGGCAGTGCTGGAATGCTGGCAGTACTGGCAGTACTGGCAGCACTGGAGAGGCAGCTGGGTACTTCTCAGAAGCAACTCTCATTCCGGAAAGAGCACTGGGATCATTGCCAAAACCTCCTCTGGGCCCAAGGGAACATACCTGCAAACTGGAGCCAAGAATTCCATTTTTTGCCATTCTAATGCAGGCCCTGACAGCCCAAGTGAAGGACAGCAAGCAGTTGTTTGCAGCCAGGTTATGAGCACTTACAGCCCAGATTAATTACTGCTAATACCCTTAATGATGCAATGGAAGCTATTGGAGACCAGATTTTGGGGCGCTGTGATCCCCATCCCAGCCCTTCACCAGCAGCACATACTCCTCCCCCTCAGGTTTGGGAGCACTTGTGGTTGTTTTTACCTGATCCCACCCCTTTGGTAGCAGGGACACCTTCCACTGGCCCAGGTTGCTCCAAGCCCCGTCCAACCTGGCCTTGAACACTTCCAGGGATGGGGCAGCCACAGCTTCTCTGGGCAACCTGTGCCAGGGCCTCACCACCCTCTCAGCAAAGAATTTCTTCTCAATATCCCATCTAAACCCACCTTCTGTCAGTGTGAAGTCATTCCCCCTAGTCTTGTAACTCCAGGCCCTTGCCCAAAGTCCCTCTCCAGCTCTCTTGGAGCCTCTTTAGGCAGTGGAAAGTGCTCTATGGTCTTCCTGGAGCCTTCTTCAGGCCACACAACCCCAACTCTCTCAGCCTTTCCATAGCAGAGGTGCATATCTATCTATATCTATCTATATCTATATCTATCTATATCTATATCTATATCTATATCTATATCTATATCTATATCT
>NW_020897921.1:93663-104016 GCF_003984885.1 Neopelma chrysocephalum
TATCTATATCTATATCTATATCTATATCTATATCTATATCTATATCTATATCTATATATCTATATCTATATATCTATTTCTATCTATATCTTTATCTATCTATCTATCTCACTGTGCATCAGCAGCACCCAGAGGATTTCTGAATGAATCCACCCACTGATCCCTCAGGTATTTTAAGCTTCCAGAAATTAACTCCTCCAGCTGTCTTGCCACTTGCTGTATGTGCAGACAGCTGATATCTTCCAAGTTACGTGTTTGTTCCCAAAGAGATCATTGTGTGTTGACATCAAGGTACTTTTTAGGGATTTTTGTCTGTTTGTTTGTTTTATTTTAAGGCTAAATAAATAGTTTAAGGCTGAGTCATTCTGAGTTACACTGGCATGGCCTCTTTTTCAAGCTGACCTCAACCCCTCTTTCAGCTCAGCATGTGCTTCCACCCACCTCCCTTCAGCCACTCAGCTGGGAAATGAGATAAATACGTCACAACTGGCTGGAGACTGGGAATTCCCTGCTGCAAATGTGGAGGCCAGCTGGAAACATCACTGTCATTTCAAATCAGTACATGGGGTTCATAAAGAGATGGTCATTTTTATTCCAGGGAGGTTTAGTGGAGCAGATGGAGACGTTAGTCTGGGGATGGCAGGAATGTTTTCTGTGCCTTTTGTTATTGCTGAGCCTCTCTGAGGCTGAACCTGATAAAGTTCATACGAAGTGGGAATCCAGTTAGGCTGGATCTTTGATGTGTTGGGATTGTAGAGTCATTTTTCATAGTATCATAGAATCTTGGAATAGTTTGCATTGGAAGGAACCTTAAAGTTCATGCAGTTCCACCCCCTGCCATGAGCAGGGACACCTTCCACTAGATCAGGTTACTCTAAGCCCCATTGAACCTGGCCTTGAACGCTTCCAGGGATGGGGCAGCCACAGCTTCTCTGAGAAATCTGTGCCAGGCTCTCACAGGGAAGAATTTCTTCCTAATATCCAATCTAAATCTATCTTTCCATTTAAGGCCACTCCTCCCACATTTCTTATTTGCTCTTCATATTTACTATTTATTACTTATTGCTATTTATTGATTACCATCTATTGTTTACTATTTATTCCCTACTTTACTATGTACCGTTTATTACCTACCACCCACAGTTTACTATTTACCACTTGCACTTTAGGATTTACTATTAGTATTATTAATTACTATTAGTAGTGTTTATTAATTACTATTCATTATTTACTCTTCACCTTAACATCATTTTAAACAAATATTTACCATTATTCACAAACATTTGGGTAATATTGCTTAATGGCTGCAGGCTGTACTTTTCCCACCAATCGAGAAAGAGATGGAGAGGGATATGGAGTGACAGGACAAGGGGGAATGGCTTCACCCCAGAGGGTGGGTCTGTATTGAATAATGGGAAGAAATTCTTCCCTTGAGGGTGGCAAGACCCTGGCACAGGTTGCCCAGAGAAGCTGTGGCTACCCCATCCCTGGAAGTGTCCAAGGTCAGGTTAGACAGGGCTTGGAGCAACCTGGGCTAGTGGAAGGTGTCCCTGCCCATGGCAGGGGGTGGAACTGGATGGTCCTTAAGGTCCCTCCCAGCCCAAACCACTCCAGGATTCCGTGAACACACCTCAGGGATGTTGCCACCAGGCACAGAGGAGAAGCAAATGAGGAGGAAGATGAAAATTCCGTGCTCAACGTGACGCCAGGTTTGCAAAGAGGAAGTGTTTGAAGGAACCAGCAAATGGGGCTGTGATGCCCGTCCCATGGGGGTGGCACTCGGGCAGGACACTTCCGCTGCTCTCAGAGGGACGACCCAGCCCTGGCACTTCCACACCGCAGCTCACACCCAGGACCCAGCCCTGGCTCACACCCAGGGGTCACTCCTGAGGGAGAGGCAGGGAGCCAGAGCCAGCATGGACTGCTGAAGGCCCTCAGCATGGAGTCACTGTGGTGCTGGTGGCCAGATCTCACCTGGGACGGTTTGGGCATGGCAGCCTTGTGAAGTTTCACGTGCAGCACTGGCAGAGGGGACTGGAGTCTGCAGCGCTGGGACACCAAGGCTGTGCAAGGACTGTGCTCTCTCTGGAACCCCCGTGACTGGTGAGACGGGTCTGGGCTCACATCTGCTCTTCCTCCATCTTTCCATTCTTCCCATTCTTCTCCTCAGCCCTTTTCTACCCATAAAGGGCAAATGGCTCTGGATGCCTTTCCTTTCTCTCCCTACTCCCCTTTCAGCTCTCTGTCTGTCTTCTGCCACCATGTCCCTCCATTTCTCTTGATTTCCTTGATCCCTTCCATTTCTCCTGTTCTCTTCCCTTCCCTGTCTATCTCCTGCCACCCTGGGCCCAGAATTTTCCCTGCAGTCCCTATTTTTCTTGCTTCCCTTCCCTTCTCCTCTCTTCCCAGTGTTGATGTTCTCTGAGTTGGAGATGTTGAAGCCCTTGGAGGATGGGGAATTACCAAAGTGCAGGTACTGGACACCCTAAAGTCCCTAATTTTGCCTTCATCTCTTGCCTGTCCCCAGGCGAGCACAAGGAAGATGGACCGGCATCCCAACCACACGACCCACGACTGGCTTTCAGTGTTCCCAACTCCCACAGAGAGCCTGGACTGTGGGGATGGACACAATGGGACTGGGTGCTTTGCAGAGCACATCCCAGAGCTGCTCACGGGCGGCCTCACCCTGCTCACCTGCCTGTGTGGGCTGCTGGGCAACGGGGCCATCCTCTGGCTCCTGGGCTTCCGTGTCCGCAGGAACCCCTTCAGTGCCTACCTGCTGAACCTGGCCCTGGCTGACACGTGTTTCCTGCTCTGCACTTCGGCCTTCCTGCTCATGTACCACATGCCCATGCTCAGCCGCTCCCGCGCGGGGGTGCCACGGGCGCTGCCGCTGTTCCACTCCATGGTCCTGCTCACGTACAGCACCAGCCTGTTCCTGCTCACGGCCATCAGCGTGGAGAGGTGCGTGGGCGTCCTCTGGCCCTTCTGGTGCCGGTGCCACCGCCCGAGGCTCCTGTCCCCCGTGGTGTGCAGCCTGCTGTGGGCGCTTGCCTGCGTGCTGGCTGGGCTGGTGTACTTCGTGTGTGACCTGGGGCACTCCAAGCACTGCTGGGTGGTTCTGGGAATGTTGTGCTTCCTCAGTTTCTGCGTTTTGACTCCTCTTATGGTTGTTTCCAACGTGATCATCTTCATCAAGCTCAGGCGGAGCTCTTGGCAGCACCACTCACTGAGGCTCTATGCCGTCATCTTCCTCACTGTGTTCTTCTTCCTCCTTTTTGGTGTCCCACTCAGCATCCAGATCTTCCTCAACTTCTTTGTCTACATTAACCTTGTCTTTGAGATCTGCCTGTTGCTGGCCTCTGTCAACAGCAGCATCAACCCCATTATTTATGTCCTGGTTGGGAGCTATGGGAAGCCCAGGCTCAGGGGATCTGTCAAAGTGGCTCTACAGAGGGTCTTTGAAGACAGGGCTGATTCCCAAGAGGTGGGTGAGACTCCTGTGGTGGGAACTGCTGCCTAAATCCCTGTGGGTGCCAACTGGCACTAGAAGAGAGGCAGCCCTACCTCTGCACAGTGGGAGCAGAGCCTTTGCCTGTCTGGATGAGTTGTGCATCCCCAGGACAAGGGGATACTTGAGATTTCCTGGGGCAGGGCTGGTTCCCACCTCAAACTTATATTTAAATTATTATAATAAATGTTTTTCATGTAATTTACTGGGGACTGCAGTTCCTTCCCTTTCTGACTCATGAGCTGCCTGTGCTTATTTCTAAAGTCACAGTTGTGACAGTCTCCTCATGCTGCCAATTAGTTCATCACGCTGAAATGATGTGGCCCAGAAAGTCCTGTCTCATCTGCGCTCCTGTTCTCACCACCTTGATCCTCAAAAGCCCCCAGACCAGAGGAGATGATGGTGAGGGACAGAAATTATGTTTTCAGCTCCCTCTGGCTCAGTGTTCTCCTGTGCCACAGGGATGGAGAGAAAACCAAGTGCTGCTGGCACCATCATCCAGCAGCCAAACCTTCATCCTCCAAGGGACCAACCTTAAACCTCCAAGGGGGTTTGACTGGGGAGGCAGGAAGGAATGGGAAAAGAGGAAAGTGCTGGGGTGACCAGCACTCTGGGGTCAGACAGACTGGCAAAGAGGGGATGACAGCTGTGGGAAAGAGAAATTCTGTACTGGGGGTGGAGAAACCCATGGAACAAACTGCGAGACCCAGAAGAGGCAGAAATAGAGGCTGGGAAGTACAGGAGGAATCCTCCAGGAGGCTGAGCTCTTCCTGCCAGATGAGATATCAGCTTCCCCACGCTGCTATACCAGAGCCATAATATTTGCACATCGTGGTTTCCTTTGTACATATACAAACCTGACCTTCACATAAACAAACAACTGATGTTTGTAAATCTTGTGTAGGAAATCCAGATTTCTAGAGAACATGCTCAGGATGTTGCCCAGGGAAGCAGAAGATGAGAGATCCTGGGGAATTCTGTTCTTTAATAAAACACAGGACTTGATGGGGCAGCCACAGCTTCTCTGGGCAACCTGTTTCAGTGCCACTCTCACAGGGAATAATTTTTTTCCAATATCTAATCTAAACCCACCCTCTGTCAGTGTAAGGCCATTGCCCCTTGTCCTGTCACTCCATGCCCTTGTCTCTTGGAGCCCCTTTAGATACTGGATCATGACCTGTTTGCACTGTAAAGGGTCAGCTTGGTGAGAGGATGTGAGATTTGGATTCCACAGTTTGGGACACAAACACAGCATCAGCAAGGAAGAGAGGAGGCAGTTCTGGTCCTTGGGTCCTCACACACACCAGTTCTCAGCAGGAATATCCCTGCTCCCAGGTGCATGTGAGTCTGGGTAGGAATCATCTCACCTCACTCCAGCTTTCTAGAAATTCCATGGAATTAATACTGGGTGCTGAATGACTCCAAAGGGAGTGTGGAAGACAACTTAGACGAGCCCTGTAACTTCCCAATGGCTAAAGCCAAACAAGCAGCATTGATTCACCCCTTCTTCTATTCCTGAAATCCCGAATCATCCTTCTGCCATCTGCCTGTGCTCCATCTCATGCCCAGATTTTATTATTCCACGAGCTCCTTGACACACAAGGTAGAATCCTCTTGGAAACTGTGTGGCGAAGGTCAAGTATCACTGAGTTTGTGGTATATAACTGGCAAAACCAGATTTGAAGCAGAAATCGAAGTTTTCCAGCAAGTTTGTAGTGCAGGGTCCTAAAGATCCACCCCTGGAATGGGAGGAGAAAAATTCAGCCAGTTCAAAGATCATATTTTGAGATTGGGGTTGCTTTAAAAGGAAAGAGGAACCTGACACGAAGACAAACTCTTTTCCCATAGGTCTCTTTTCTGAGGCTCTCTTTTGTTAGTCATTTCCTGTACAAAGCCAAGAGTAGATTAGAACCAGAACCCTGCTACCGTCACAGGCGGGGGAATAGTTCCCCCTTTGCAAGAGCCCTCGAGAACATGAGTCAACACTGAGAAAAGGGGGATGTGAAAGGACCCGGGACAGACCCCATGCCAGACACTGCTCAGGCTCACCAGGAAGGCTTCGCTCCCATTTTCCAAGCGATAATTCCAGCAAAACTCCTGGAGATCCCATTCCAGGGACAGCAGCTGGCGAGTGTGAGGTGATGTGAGACTGCAATGCGTCTGCTCCAGTGGAATTCTCCAGGCTGCGAGAGGAAAGAAGGTCAGACTCTTCTGGGTGGGTTTTTTCGGCTTAATCAGTGTGTCCCCCCCCCCCACTGGTGTGGAACCTGGTCATCGATTTTCACCAAATCTGATTGGGGAATAGCAGTCTGTAGGGTATTAAGGCCTATAAATATTATGGAAAAAGGTGGGGGGGAGGGAGGATACTGAAATGAGTGTCCTGCTGAAGGAACCCAGCAGGTCAATGATATCAACTACAATATTAGATGCCTGAGAATCCAGATCAGACCCACCCCAAAGCCTCTCGTTCTTTGGTATCTCCAAAGATGTCCTTCTTCAATTATTTTCCTCCTCCAGATCTGTCCTGTCCAAATCCAGGAAGGAGGCATATCCCTGGCTTTTGTGCCAGGCATGTCCATATCCACATCCCACATCCTATTTTCCATTTGTCCTGTCCCTCACCTCTCTCTGTACTCCCCCATGTGGAAGTTGGGGCATGGGACAAAATGGGAAAAGCCACGTATGGTGGACAGTGTTGCTTACATGTCTGTGTTTCTCACCCCTCCAGCTGTGTGAGTGGAAGGAGAAGCAGCAGAGGTGTCACAATGGACACGTCCTTTGCCACAGAAAGAGTCAGCCCTGCTTGCTGGAGCCAATCCAGTGGGATGGCATCTAACAGGAGCTGGAGTGAGGACAACCCCTACAACTGGACCGACTGTGAAAGCAGCCACTTGAGCA
The DNA here is from genome assembly GCF_003984885.1 of Neopelma chrysocephalum. Taxonomy (NCBI): domain Eukaryota; kingdom Metazoa; phylum Chordata; class Aves; order Passeriformes; family Pipridae; genus Neopelma; species Neopelma chrysocephalum. Next base: position 100,073 of record NW_020897921.1, read on the forward strand.
AAGTCCCTGTCACGCTCCTCATCTGCCTCTGTGGGATGGTTGGGAATGGGGCTGTCCTCTGGCTCCTCGGCTTCCACATCCACAGGAACCCCGTCACCATCTTCATCCTCAACCTGGCCATGGCTGACTTCACCTTCCTCCTCTCCATCACCGTCAGTCTGGGGATATTTTATGTACCCGAGAGCCTCTGTCATGAGCTGGGCTCACGGGGAGTGACAACTGTGCTGAACATCACCATCCTGTTTGCCTTCACTGCCAGTGTCTACCTGCTGACAGCCTTCAGTGCTGTGACAGCTCTGTCTGTCCTCCCCATGTCCCACTGTCCCTGCCACCACTCCCAGTGCTTCCCAGTGCTCCTGTGTGCCCTGCTCTGGGTCCTCTCCTTCCTGCTCACCATGACCCTCTACTCCCACCCTTCAGCACTCATCGCCTTCGTCCTGAGCTACCTCTTATCGGTGCTCACCCTGATCTGCTCTGGTCTAACCCTGCTTGTTTTCCTGTGCTGCTCACGGAAACATCCTCCAAGGAAGCTCTGTGCTGTGGTCCTTCTGGCTGTCATCTTCTTCCCCTTCTTCACTGCTGATTTTGGGTACTGGCTCTTGCTCAGGGTGTTTGATTTTTCCATCTTTGTCCTCAACGCCTCCCTCCCGCTCGCCTGTGCCAACAGCAGCGTCCACCCTCTTATTTACTTCTTGGCTGGGAGCTGTGCAAAGAAGTTTACACTCTCTGTTAGTGCTGCCTTCCAGAGGACTTTTGAAGATGTGTCAGAGCCTCAAAATAGAGACAACACAGTGGAATCATCATAAAATGAAATAATCATAAAATAGAATCATAAAATATCCTGAGTTAGAAAGGACCCATGAGGATCATTGAGTCCAACTCCTGGCCCTGTACAGGACAACTCCAACAATCCCACCATGTGCCTGAGAGTGTGTCCAAATGCTCCTTGAGCTCTGTCAGGCTCCCTGGGTACCCTGTTCCCAGTGCCTGATCACCTTCTGGTAAAGAACCTTTTCCTAATATCCACCCTAAACCAGCTGTTTAAACCCCTGCCACCCCAATTCTATGATTCTGAGATGCTCTGGGGATGGAGGTGTCCTGGGGCAATCCTGGTGTGGGTCTAGCTGTAGCTGAGCGGAATTAACTGCAGCACAAGGAAATGTGGTGGGTGGAAGGGGAATTCCTGCCTGGGGTGGATGCTGGATGATGTGATGAATAATCATAGAATCATCACAGAGTGGTTTGGATTGGGAGGAATTTTACAGATCATTGAGTTCCAAACCCCCTACCATGGGCAGGGACACTCATGAAACTTGTTGCTTTGAAATCTGCTTTGAATCTTTCCTATTCAACAGGTCTGAGCTTTCCCTGTCTCAAAACTGAGCTTCTCTACCCTGTGGACTATTAAAACCAAGTCACCAAGGTTCAGAGTTCCTGCCAGTGGGGTTTTTTGGTGTGTCTGCTTAAAAACAGAGTGCAGGTGGATATCTTGGCACAGCAGTGCAGAACAATTCCTGGACAATTCCCGGACAATTCCTGACCAGCAGGTCCTGACACATGGGGATACTATGTGGAGACTTCACATTCAGCTTTGTTATCGGGGCAGTAGGAATGTGTGTTTGGGATCCCCTCTGCAAGGTTCTCCCCAAAAGCGCATCGCTCCTGCTGCACACTGAGTTTGGTCTGCACATCATGTGGCCTGTCTGCACACAAGGGTTTGGGGCTGGAACTGCCTCCTGTGGATCCTCCCACTTTTCTCTGGGCTGTCTGGATGGTTTTAGCTTGAGCAGAGTGTCACAACCATGACCTGAGGGCTGGCTCCACTTCTGGAGAGTCTGTTCCTCATCTGGGAAAAACAACAGGAGCAGGGTTAAAATTAAATGAGCTCTGACTGGAGACTCAGCAAAGGTGAGATTTTCTATGTGAAGGAGGATACAGGGAGAGGGAAGGAAAAGGAGAACTGGATCTTTCATGGAAAAGAGCCTGTTGAGGCGATGAGGACTCAATCCCTGTAGCCTAGCTCAGGAATTCTCTGGGTAGAGGGGCAGTGGCAGTGCTTTCCCTGCTTCTCTCTCCCCTCCATGTCTGTCGGCCCTTGCTGAAATAAAGGATCTGAAGGATAGGCTTTAGAGGCTTTAGAATGAGAAGAAATAGAGGAAATGAGCCATTTTCTGACACTGAGTCAGCCTTGTTCTGTTCACCAGCAACAAGCTCTGCAGCAAAGCCCAGACGCTGTTTATTTAACAAATTTCGGGGTCAGAGTTACCATGTTGGAAACAAACAAGAAAGAAATACAAATTTTATTCAGCAGCAGTAGCAAAGCGAGAAAGATTGGTACAACCAGGATTTTGATTAGTCATTAAAGCCACTGTGCAGAGTTGCTGTTCAGGTCCTCCTGAGGGTGGCCAGGTTCAGGATGGAAGTGGCGAATGGCTTCCTCTTCATATTGATGCCAGGGAATTAAAGGATTACCCCATTCTGCAGAATAGCAGTGTAACCCCCCTAATTTCTAAAAATTTAAGTGGTCCAAGCATCTGCTTCTGTCAATTTCCATATTTCAAGCTCTTTTTGGTCATGGGTGCAAAGGTGTGTTCAGTGGAATTGGTGTGAGCACAGAGAGCACAGGAATTAGTGTGTGCAGCTTGCCAAGCCCATCTGATCCGGTGATCCCCTGCCTTGCTTCACGGCATGGTTGGGAGCCGAGTCTGGAGAGGGTTTTGTGATCTGTGCCAGAGCTGGCATTTGCCAGCTGTGCCGCTCTCTGGCATCAGAGAGGTGATATTTGGCATCAGACATTCTCAGCTGCTCTGTGTTATCTCACAGAATGACACAGTGGTTTGGGTGGAAGGGACCTTAAAACTCATCCAGTTCCAACTCCTTGCCGTGGGCAGGGACATCTTCCACTAGACCAGGTTGCTGCAAGCCCTGCCCAACCCGACCTGGAACACTTCCAGGGATGGATCATCCACAGATTCCCGGGGGCAACAACTTACTGGTGTGAACATGAGTACCAGGAACATACCTCTTCTAATTCCCCAGCACTAGTGAATCTACACTTTACTCAGAATGATTTAGTTCTAGAATTAAAGAATCGGACAAATTCCCACTTAAAGTGCAAGGGAATGTTGTAGTTCCTTCCCCAGATCTGCAGCCCTGCCTGGTGTAGGGTTGTTTCCTTTCCCAGAAGTCGGGAATGCAGAGCCGGCTCTGCCGATCTGCTCTTGGGACAGAAAGGGAAGGGTGTTCCGTGCGATCCCAACCCCTCTCCTGCCATCTAGAGGTGTCAGCCCCAAAGAGACCTGTGAAATCACCACCGTCCTGCGCTGGATATATCCCCAGGGCTTACTATGTCACACCCTCTCCAGCCAAGAGATCCACAAAACACCATGAAACTCATCTGCTGAGCCCAAGGAGACAGAGTTTATTCCCTGGGAATGGGGCAGGAAGGGTCATTCCAGGGAAATACAGCCAGGGAACAGGACTGAGCCCAGCTACCCTGGCTCTGAGCCACGTGCCCCCAAGCCCCCACACTTCTGGCTGGCTGTGAGGTGCCACATCTCCAGGTCACCTCACCAGCAGTGCCTTACAGAGAAGTCACCTCCACCACAGTGTCCAAACACACGTGACTCCTATCCTCGTTCCCAGCTTTCTCTTCAAAGGCACGTCGGAGCGCAACTTTGACGGAGCGATGGAAGCGGCGCCGCCGGCAGCTCCCCACCAGGACGTAAATCACAGGGTTCAGGCAGCAGTCCAGCAATGCCAGCAGCAGAGGGATGTCATTTTCAGGGAATAAATCCCCTGAACTGGGAAGATGGAGGAAAACATCCATGCAGAAAGGAATGCCGAAAGCAAAGAAGACAATGATGTTGAGCAGGACAGCAACATAGAGCCTCCCTGGGTGCCGTCTCTGGGAGCCACAGCGGAGCTTGGTGATCAGGAACAGG
>NW_020897922.1:0-6433 GCF_003984885.1 Neopelma chrysocephalum
GGGGGGGTCCCCGGTGGGTCCCGGGGAGCGGATGCGGGGCGGTCCTGGGGGGAATGCGGGGGGTCCCCTGTGGTTCTGCCGGGGTTGGGTGGTTTCACGTGGGTCAGGCGAGGGTCCCCCGGGGGTCCGGGGCTGTCCGCTGGGGCGGTGGGGTCTCGGGAGATGCCGTGGGCCTCCGTGGGCAGCGCGGGGCCCTGGGTGGGGGTCCCCCCCCCGTTTGTCCGTCGTGCCGGGCTCCGTCCCCGTGTCACCGTGCCCTCGGCCACCCCTGCCCTCTCCCGCCCCCCCAGCTCCCATCGCCACCTCCAGCACCATCTTCCAGCTGGGCTTCGAGCGGGCGCTGCGGAAGCAGAACAAGGAGCAGGTGCCCCCGGCCGCAGCCCCGGAGCCGCCGCCGCGGAAGCAGCACCCGGGCAAGAGCGGGAAGAAGCCGTCGGGCAATGCCACCGGCACCAAGGCGGGCAGGAGCCGCTCGCTGGAGGAGGCCCTGCGAGCTGTGAGTGTGCCCGGCCGGGCCCTGACCCGCTGGAATGCCGGGGGCCGCTGTTCCCGGCCCGTGGGTGCCGTTTGATCTGACAGGAGGGGGCACACGGAGAGCAGGGCCCTGACCCGGTTCAGCCTCGGGCATGGGCACGGGTTCATCCCCTCTTGGGCCAGCTGGGAGGAGCAGCGGGAGGCGGCTGGAAGGGAATTTCTGGTTCCTCTTCTCACCCACTCCCTGTCTGCGTCTGGGAGGAACCCTGAGGAAGCCTCGTGGTGGCTGGAACATCCTCCCTGTCTCACCGGTGGGGCCCTGGGAGCTGCTCTGGCCGGATCTGGGAACCTGTCAGTGTCTGTCCCACTCGTCTCAAGCACAGCAGGCTCCAGAACTGACCCCAGATGGGCTTTGTTGGGGTGACAATGTCGTGGGGACAGCGCCTGGCAGGGCCCCCCACGGCATTGCCCACTGGGCTCCTCCCCTGCCATCCTGGGACTTCTGCTCCCCCCCTGCACGGGGGTTCCCTCTGCTCCCCAGAGTGCAGGACCCTGCATGGTTCCCTTGTTCCCTGGGAGGGCAGCAGAGCCAGGGCTGTCCTGGTACTCTGGGTTCGAGACACCACGAGGCTCTGCCAGGTCACTGATGGGGGTTTTGGGTTTTGTTTCCTGCCGTGGCAGCAGCTGCTTTGTGTCAAATTCCTTTTGAAAGGTGGGGCTGAGCCAAACCTGCCCCGGGGGCGCCCAGCTCACTCTGCCGAGCCCTGGCAGTGGGAATCTGCTCACAGGGAGAACGTTGGGCTCTGGAAAACCTCGCCCAGAGTCTGAGCCCTGCGGCGTGCCCTGACAGATCCCTGACAGATCCCTGACAGATCCACTGCTCTGAGCCCATGGATAATCCGGGTGCACCAGCAGGGAGTGAGCGTGTCTGGGTAGCAGGGGGGGCTGGAGGGCACAGGAGCTGCTGCTGCGCTCCTGGTTTGGCACTGCTGTGTTGTCCATCGGGTGGATCTGGTTGTTTCCTCCCCGGAGGACTCCGGGTGTGGAGCTTTTGGCAGTGCCCACACGGACCAGCCGTGCCCAGAATCGCCCCAGGCTGATCCTTGCCCAGCTGCAGCTGTGAGTGAGCCCTGGTGTGTGCCATGGTGTGCCAACGGGCTCCTTGGCACTGGCACAGAGCCGGCTGCCCGGGGCGATCCTTGGGAGCCCCAGCAGCTGGGGTTTTCCGGGCAGGAAGGGCGTTGTTCCCAGGATGGAGGCCCCGCGCTCCCGTAGGAGCCGGAGCTGACTTTCCCTTCCCCTGCTTTTTGCCCAGTCCCGTCCATCCCGGGCTGACTCTGTCCGTGTGTCCCTTCCAGCTGGACCTGGCGGATCTGCAGAAGGAGCTGGAGAAGAGCCGGAGTGTGTTCCCTGAGAACCCCTCGGTGTGGGTGAAGGACCTGGCCGGGTACCTCAACTACAAACTGCAGGCGCCCCGGAGCGACCCCGTGCTGAGCCAGCACCCCCACGGTCCGTGTCCTGTGTCCCATGTCCTGTGTCCATGTCCTGTGTCCATGTCCTGTGTCCGTGTCCTGTGTCCGTGTCCTGTGTCCATGTCCTGTGTCCCGTGTCCTGTGTCCCGTGTCCTGTGTCCCGTGTCTTGTGTCCCGTGTCCCGTGTCCCGTGTCCGTGTCCCGTGTCCGTGTCCTGTGTCCATGTCCTTTGTCCATGTCCTGTGTCCTGCTGCTGGCCGGGAAGGGGCGGGGCCACAGTCCTTAATTAACGGAATTGCTTCGTTCTGGGCTGTCCCCACAACGAGCTCCCCTTGGCCACACACACAGTGGAACTGTGGCAAACAGGAGGCTTCCCCAGTCACCCCTTCCCCGTGGGGACCTCTCCCTGCTGCCGTGGAGTTTGGGAATCCACTCTCTTGTATCCAGAGGGATGTTGGGGCTGGATTTCCCTGCCCCATGTGATCTGGTGGTCCCCACTCGGGATGGGGAGGGGGAAAGGAGCAAAACACCTTCTTCAGGCCCGTGTCCATCCTGCACTGTTGGTGTCTAACAGGGAGCCATCCCTCGGGGCTGGATTAGCTTCCTCTGGACCACAATCCCTGAGGAGGAGCCGGGTGCTGCCGGGGGCTGAGGATGAGGCGCTCCCTGTGCCGGGCCAGCTCCTCCAGCTGCTGGAACTCCACAGAACGGGGTCTCACCAAACTCCTTCCTCCCTCCCTCGTCTCACCCCAGACTATCCGTACAGCCTGGCGAGCAAGGAGCTGAGGAGCATCATCCGGGGCCTGCTGGGGAGGGCGTCGGGGGTGCTGGAGCTCTTCTTCGACCACTGCATCTACACCATGCTGCAGGAGCTGGACAAGGCCCCGGGTGAGCACCAGGCTCCCTCTTCTGACCCTGGGGGGCTGCTGATCCCCCCTCGCCTGTTTGGAAGCTCTTTGGAATTCCTCCATGGGGAAGGGGAGGGGTGACGCCTCCTGCCCAGCGGTGTGTGGTGAGGGGCTGTTCCTGCCCGGGGACTTGTTGCTGTCCAGAGCATCAAGAATAGCAAGAAACAGTCCTTAGGGAGCAGCCAAGGTGGGGCTTTGCTTTGGGAGCTGTATTGGGATGTCCCTGGGGAAGAGGCTTGGCTGTCACCAGGTTGATCTCACAGGGAGCATGGGGGAAAAACGAGCCCTGGGAAGTGCCCTGGGCTGTGAGGGAGAGCCCCGAGGTGGCCATGGCTGAGCAGGACCCCCCCCTCTCCATTCCAGGGGAGTCACTGCATGGATACAGGATCTGCATCCAGGCACTGCTCCTGGACAGGCCCCGGATCGCCACCACCAACCTGGGCAAGGTGAGCTGGGGTCACCCGGGTTTGTGGGTGCTGCAAACCCTCCTCCTCCCACCCTGGGGGTGCCCTGGAGCATCCCTGTCCATCGGAATTCCTTTGGGAGTGGTCTGGGTTGTCCTGTGCACGAAGCCCTTCTGCCTCCCCGTCCTCCCCACGCAGAGGGACCGGCACCCCAGTGCCTTCTGCCTGCCCTCCTCAGCAGGGCTGCACCCCCTGGGCTGGGGTTTGGGGTTCCCCCTGTCCCCCCAGAGCGGTCCCTGGCCTCACTGGAGCTCTGAGTCCATCCCAGGGGCCCTGCCCTGCTCTGGAGGTCACTCCAGGGCCCGGGGTGGCCACCACAGTCCTGTGTGGCTCCGGGCTCACTGGGGCGGGGTGGGCTGTGGTTCTTCCCCACTGACATGTCCCCTCCTCCCGCAGTACCTGGAGGTGCTGCGCTCCCACCAGAACCGGCCGGCCAAGTGCCTGACCGTGCTCTGGGCACTGGGACAGGCCGGGTTCTCCGACCTCCACGAGGGCCTCAAAGGTGAGAGCTGGGGGGCAGCGGGTGGGATCCCCCTCCCTGGCACTGCCAGGGCGCCTCTGCTCCCGCTACTGGCGCTGCTCTGGGGTGGGAAAAGGTTGGGAAAGACCTTTGGGATCTGGAGAGCAGCTGGATGCTGGAATGGCTGGATGCTGGGAGGAGCCATCCTGCTTGGAAGGACGGGGAGTGTGCTGCTCCGCTGCTCCCCTGCAGCACAGCTTCCCTGGAGCCCTTCCCGGGGGATCTGCTGGGTGGTTTGGGTGGGTTGTCCCGGTGCAGGGCCAGCCCAGCCCAGCTGGACCCCTCCCACCTCTCCCCACAGTGTGGCTCAACGTGATGCTGCCGGTGCTCGGCATCAAGTCCCTCTCCCCGTACGCCGTGTCCTACCTGGACCGGCTGCTGATGTGAGTGACCCCCCCATGTCCCCACCGGGTAACGTTGCCCCCTCGCCGGCCCCCGCAGCAGCTCAGGGCTCTGCTCTCCTGCAGGATGCACCCCAACCTCACCAAAGGCTTCGGCATGATCGGCCCCAAGGATTTCTTCCCGCTCCTGGACTTCGCCTTCATGCCCAACAACTCGCTGTCACCCGGGTACGCTGATCCATCCAGGCACCTCATCCCCCAGCGTGGCTGTGCCACGGGGTGGGCCCTGCTGCCCTCTGTCCCCCCCCGTGCCCCTGGGCAGCCCCTGCTCTCCCCCAGCCTGCAGGAGCAGCTGCGGCGCCTCTACCCCCGCCTGAAGGTGCTGGCGTTCGGCGCCCGGCCCGAGACAGCCCTGCACACCTACTTCCCCTCCTTCCTGTCCCGAGCCACGCCCGCCTGCCCACCCGCCATGAAGGAGGAGGTGAGCCCTGCACAGGGGGGCACGGGCTGGGTTTGGTGCTGCCGTGGAGGATGGCGATGGCAGGGGCAGGGGTCCTGCCACCCGTGCCCAGGGGCTGGGAATCGTTGGGTCACGGGGTGGTTTGGGTGGGAAGGGACCGTAGTGACCGTCCAGTTCCACTTCCTGCCACGGGCAGGGATGCCAAGGTTGAGTTTCGTGCCCTGGGTGTGGGAGGCTGTGCCGGGGCACTGCCTGGGGCGGCAGAGGGTGTTTGGTGTGCTTGGGTATCACAACCAGCCGTGTCCCCTCCCCAGCTCCTGACCTCCCTGAGCCAGTGCCTGAGCCTGGACCCGCTGAGCTTCAGCGTCTGGAGGCAGCTCTACACCAAGCACCTCGCTCAGTCCAGGTCGGTCCATGCCACAGCTCCGTGTGGGCCCAGCACCCACCCACAGAGCCTTTGGGACTCCTAAATTCCTTCTGGGAGCTCCTGCCCAAGCCCCTTGTTCTCTTCTCCCCCTCCTCCAGTTTGCTGCTGAACCACCTCCTGGAGTCCTGGGAGAGCTGTAGCAAGAAGGTAGGAGGTCCTGGGGTGGGATAATGTCCCCGTGCTGCTGCAGGGACTGCCCTGCCACGGCAGCTCAGGGGGTCTGCGAGGGGCTGGGGGTCTCCTGACGCAGCTCCTGCCGTCCCCGAGGTGCGTCAGTCGCTGCAGGAAACCGTTCGCTCCTTCAAAGTGACCAACGAGGAGCTGGTGGGCAGAGGGGCCGGAGGGGGCCAGGACGTGGCCGCCTGTGACGCCGCCTGCAAGGTGAGGGGAGGGCAGTGGGCGACGGGCCGGTGTCCCTGGCTGGATTTGGGCTCCGTGCTGGGGCTGTGAACGTCCCCTCCCGCTGCTGGCACGTGCAGGGCCAGGGCCCCACGGCGGGGCACGCACGGGACAGATGTGCTGGCCCCTGTCCACCCTCCCAGCTGCCCGGCAGATGACACTGGTCCCCACTGGGAGGCCGGGGGCGGGTGCTGCTGGAGGGCAGTGACGGTGACAGGGCCTCGTCCTCCCGCCCAGGAGCTGCTGCGCAAGATGAAGGGCCGGGGCTTCCCCTGGTCCCAGCTGCTGCTCGTCCTCCTGGTCCTCACCACCGGCTTCTTCCTGCACGACGTGCGGACACACGGCTCCTTCCAGGGTACGGCGGCTGCTCCCTGTGCTGGGAGTCACAGGATCAGGGAGGGATCCGGGTTGGAAAAGGCCTCTGGGAGCATCGAGTCCATCCGCTCCCCCAGCGCTGCCAAGGCCACCACTAACCCCTGTCCTTAAGTGCCACATCCACAGGGCTGTTAAATCCCTCCAGGGATGGGGGTGCCCCCCCTTCCCTGGGCAGCTGTGCCAGGGCTGGACAGCCCTTTCCAGGAAGGAATTGTTCCTAATTTCTAACCTAAACCTCCCCTGTCACAGCTGGAGGCTGTTTCCTCTTGCTCCATCAAAGAATATCCCTGTGGCTGCTCCCCCGAGTGAAGCCCCTGTGTCCCTGCCTCCCTCCCAGGTCCATCCCCTGGCTGCTGTGAGCAGTGGGCCTGTCCGTCTGTCCATCTGGGGGGCACTGGCAGAGACAGGAGCTGCAGACAAACCCCCCTGGCCTGTGTCCCCTTGGGAGAGACCCTCGGGGCTGCCCTAACCCCCCCAGCTGGGCCGCAGAGCCCTCGGGGAAAGGCTGACACGTGTCACCACAGAGCCCTCGGAGACAGACAGACTGACACGTGTCACAGCAGAGCCCTCGGGGACAGACAGACATGTGTCAC
>NW_020897922.1:6443-20894 GCF_003984885.1 Neopelma chrysocephalum
AGCAGAGCCCTCGGGGACAGACAGACATGTGTCACCACAGAGCCCTCAGGGACAGACAGACAGACAGACACGTGTCACAGCAGAGCCCTCAGGGACAGACAGACACGTGTCACCACAGAGCCCTCAGGTACAGACAGACAGACACGTGTCACAGCAGAGCCCTCGGGGACAGACAGACAGACACGTGTCACAGCAGAGCCCTCGGGGACAGACAGACAGACACGTGTCACTGCAGAGCCCTTGGGGACAGACAGACATGTGTCACCGCAGAGCCCTCGGGGACAGACAGACAGACACGTGCCACAGCAGAGCCCTCAGGGACAGACAGACTGACACGTGTCACAGCAGAGCCCTCGGGGACAGACAGACAGACATGTGTCACAGCAGAGCCCCTGGGGACAGCTTGGCACGTGTCCCCTCAGCCAGGGGCCGCTCAAGGAACACTCCTGTCTCTTCCAGCCTCCTCTTCCGCGCGGCTGCTCCGCTCCTCGGGCGTCCTGCCCGCCTCCCAGCTGGCCTGGCAGAAGGTGTCCCACGGCTGCCTCCAGGGCTACAGGTGGGTGGCAGCGGCGTGGGTGGGTGGCAGATGGCGGGTGTGAGGGGCGAGGCCATCGTGCAGCACGACGGGGGCTCGGGAGGGAGCCGGGAGCCGTTCCCAGCCCTGCCTGGGGGCACTTCCAGCTCAGCCCAGAGTTCTCCTCTGCGGTGGCAGCTCCGTTGCCCCGTGGTGGTGCCCTGGTCTGGCGCTGCCCTCACCAGTCCTCCCTCCCCTGCAGGTGGCTGGAGCACAGCCTGGCCCACCACGGTTCTGCAGCCGTGTCCGTCCTGCGGCCGCAGCTGGAGCTGCTCTGGGATACGGGGGGCGAGGTGGCCCAGGATGTGTCCCAGCAGTGCTGCTCCCTGCTCTCGTGGCTCCAGGGCAGCCTGCCCTGGCTCAGCGAGTGGGTAAGAGGGTGTTCCCAGGGCTGGAGGAGACCAGGAATGCGGTGGGGGGCTTATGGGAGGGGGAGGCCCTGCACCACATCTCCAATGCCACTCGTCCCCCTATGGTGCCCCCCTGCTCTGGCTGCTCCCAGTGGCTGTCAGGGCTGACAGGGAGAGGGCTGAGAAAACCTCCCGGTGTTGATGTCCTGAAAACCAGTGTTTTGGTGGCAGTGGGGTGATGTCAGTGTTGCACAGAGCGTGGGAGGAGAAGGGGGGAGGTGGGAAGGGCTCAGGGATGACAGAGGAGGGAGGGGCTGAGATGGAACTATCAGGTTACTGATAGTGACAAAGTTTGCTGTTCACCCCAGGCTGTCTGTGCTCCCGCAGGTGCAGACCCGGCTCCCCGAGTCCCTGCTGCACTTGGCCGAGTGCGTGCGGGAGCTGCTGCTGTTCCTGGTGCGGAGCTGCCTGGTGCCGCTGCTGCAGGGCCTGGCCTCGGTGCTGCAGCAGGGCTGGCAGCGCTGCCTCGACTCCTGCAAGTGAGCAGAGACCCCCCCCCGTGGGGTCCCACAGGGTCCCTTGGGCTCCGCTCCCCCAGGGGCTCCCTGGGTGTATCAGCCACCTCTCTCCCTGCTGGGGGCTGGCTCCTCATCCTGCTCCTGGGCCAGCATCACCCTGCCCGAGGGGCTCCTGTATCCCCCCCCGTGTCACCCCTCCTGCCTCTGGCTCCCCTCCCATAACCCCATAACCCCTCCTTGCTTTTCCAGCGGGGACGTGACGTGGGAGTGCGTGAGGGACCACCTGACGAGTTTCACCTATTCTTCTTGGATTTACCTGCAAAACACAACCCTGGCCCTCAAAAACTGGGCCCTGGCCATGATTTCTGGACACTGAGCTGCTTCCTGGAGAAGGTCGCGCCGCCGTCTCTCCCGACGTTCCGGCTGCCAAGGGGTATCCCAGTGCAGCTGGATGGGGGATGGAGACGTTGAGGGCAATGCCCACAGGAACTTTGGGTCAAGTCGGGGCTTTTGGGGGAGGTTTATTTTCTGGGGGGCTGGGGAGACACACATACAGGTTTTTTCCTCACCCTGTGACTGCTTTGGCTTTCCCTGTCCCTCTGTCTGTCCCTGGTGGGTGATCCCCGTCCCCTCGTGCTTTGCCTGCTTGCAGGATCAGGGGTGGACACCCGGAGCCCCCCACCCACCCCCACACCCCACCCCTTCCCCCTGGTAAATGAACTGATTTATTTTATTATTTTTTCCTTATAATTACTCCACGTGCTTTATTTTCTTTTCTTACGGAAGATGCCCGCAGGGTGAAGGGGGTTATTCATACACCCCTGCGCCCCATCCGCGGCGCATTTTTGGGGGGGAAGGCACCGTTTCCCCTCAGTGGGCGCGGCACCATCATCGTGGTCGCTCCGCCTCGGCGCCCAGCAATACAAAGGAGCCGCTGGCGCCGCGCGGCCCCTCCCGCCGGGTTGGCTCAGCGGGCAGAGCGCCCGCCCGGCGTGCGGGAGGTGGCGGGTTCGAGTCCCGCCTCCGCCGTTGTGCTGCCGCCGCCTCCCTTTGCCGCGTGCACGGGTGTGTGTGCGCGTACCTGTGTTCCTGAGCGCAGGTGTGTCTGTAGCTGTGTGTGCGACCTGCGTTACGCAGCCACGCGTGGGCACGAACACGTCTGTCCCTGTCTGTGCGCACACCTGGGCTCCGTGTACAGGTGTCCGTGCCTGTCTGTGCACACACCCACCTGTGCTCCGTGTACGCGTGTCTGTGCACACACCTGTGCTCCGTGTACAGGTGAGCACGGACAGGTGTGAAGGGACGGGGGGCGTGGCCAGGGGAGGGGCGTGGTCTACAGGGGGCGTGGCCAGGGAGGCGGAGCGGCCCCAGGGGCGCCGCGGCCGTTGCCGAGGCGCCGGCCAATGGGCGGCTGCGTTGCTGGGAGGCGGCGGCCAATGGTCGCGCGCGTTGCTGTTGCCGGGCGGCCCGTACCGGCCGTGCCGGGGCCGCGCCGGGGCGATGCCGGGGCCGGCCCCGCCGGGCCATGGAGATCCGCTGCGGGGGGCTCCTCTTCAGCTCCCGCTTCGACTCGGGGAACCTGGCGCATGTGGAGCAGGTGCGGCCGGCAGAGGCGGGGGGCGGCCACGCCGCCCGGGCCAACGCGCTCCCCGCCGCCGACTACGAGTTCAACGTGTGGACGCGGCCCGACTGCGCCCAGACCGAGTATGAGAACGGCAACAGGTAACGGCGGGCGGGGGGAGCGAATAGGGGCGGCTGGTTCCGTACCGGGGGCGCTGGGGTCGGGGGTTCCCCGGGGAAGGGCCTGGCGGGGTCCAGCAGTGGCTGGTGCGGGGCGAGGGAGCCCCTGGAACGGGGGTCGGTGGGGTTGGGGGGCTGAGCAAAGGGGCTGGGGGGTGGCCGGGGGGATCAGGGTGCCCTGGGAGTGGGCTCGGGGGGTCTGTGCCCTCTTCCTCAGGGATCTAAGCCCCCCCGGGGGACAGACAAGGTTCGACAGGGCCGGATGGGTGGGTGGGTGGTACCGTGTAGGGGTGCCCTGGAAAGGGGGTCCGTGAAGTTGGGGGGCTGAGGGAGCCAGCGGGGTCCGGGGTGCCCTGGGAGGAGGCTCGGGGGGTCTGGTCCCTCCCCCGGGGGTCTGACAGGCTCCGGTCAGGGCCGGGTGGGTGGGTGGGTGGAAAGTGGGGGGACTCCTCGGGGGACACTCCCCGGGCAGGGGCTGAGCCGGCGCCGCTCCTGCCCCCTCCCAGGTCCTGGTTCTACTTCAGCGTGCGCGGGGGGGCCCCGGGGAAGCTGATCAAGCTGCACATCCTGAACATGAACAAGCAGAGCCGGCTGTACGCGCAGGGCATGGCTCCCTTCGTGCGCACCCTGCCCGTGCGCCCGCGCTGGGAGCGCATCCGGCAGCGGCCCAGCTTCCAGGTGGGACACGGGCCGGGGGGCGGCTCGGGGGGCACGGACACCCCTCCCTCGCCACGGGGTGACCACTGCACTCTGCTGGGGCAGGGGAGTGGCTGGGCTGTCCCTGGCACCCCTGGGGGAAGGGGGTTAATGGCAGTCCCTTCCCAGGGCTGTGCAGAGGAGAGTCCAGGGAGCTGCGGCTGGGCACAGGCCACCATGGGGTGTTTTCGATGGGGGAACACAGAACTGCCCCCCGAGCACTCCTGGTGCTTCTCTTCCCCTTCAGCAGGTGCCAAAGTGGCCAGAAAACGGCTCTTTGTGGCAGCAGGTGCTGCTGCCCCGGTGGGGGGCACAGCCAGGGGGGCTGGGGGAGCCCTGGGAGGCACAGCCAAGGGGTGAGATTCCCAGGAGCTTCCTTGGATGTGGTGGGAGCTGCCCAAGGGATTCCCGTTCTGTGGTTTCGGTGGTGGGGTGAGCAAGGAGCCAAAGGATCTGCAGGAAGCAGCCTGGTGTGCCAGGACACCAAGGGTGGTGGCTGGGCAGTGATTCCCACGGGGACAGCCAAGGGCGATGCCCAAGGGGGCCAGAAGAGGGGAGTGGGGGCTGTGCCAGGGTGGCCCTGCCCCTGTGCCCAGCCCTGCTCCGTGTCTGTGGCAGGTGGTGGAGACGCAGTTCGTGCTGTCCTTCGTGCACCGCTTCCTGGAGCACCGCGGGGCCACCACCTACTTTGCCTTCTGCTACCCCTTCTCCTACACCGAGTGCCAGGACATGCTGGCACAGCTGGACGGCCGCTTCCAGGACTGCAGGCACATGTCCCCCAGCAGGTGTGCCCCCCACGCCCCCTTCCCAGCCCTCTCATCCCCTTCCCAGTGTGAGAGTGCCCGGCCGGGAGCCCCCTGGCTCTGGGTGTGGCTGAGGCCCCTCCTCACCCCACAGCCCCCTGGACTCCGTCTATTACCACCGGGAGCTGCTGTGCCACTCTCTGGACAAGCTGCGTGTGGACCTGCTGACGGTGACCTCGTGCCACGGCATGCAGGAAAAGCGGGAGCCACGGCTGGACAAGCTCTTCCCAGACACCAGCACGCCCCGGCCGCGACGCTTCGCCGGCAAGAGGGTGAGTGGCCGTGCCGGCACCGGGGCTGTGCTGGGGACAGGGGGGTCAGCAGCCCCCACAGAGGCCCCTGTGTCGGTGCCTGGCTGCCGCTCTCATGTCTGTGACCCAAACTGTGTCGTGTCCCCGAGGGCTGGAGCGTTTGGGTGGAGAGTGGGGAGCAGAGTCTGCGAGACCCTCCTGCACTGCAGCGTCGGGTGGCAGGCAGGGACCCCCCTCACCCCTGTCTGCTTTGTCCCCAGGTGTTTTTCCTCAGCAGCAGAGTCCACCCAGGAGAAACCCCCTCCAGCTTTGTTTTCAATGGCTTCCTGGACTTCATCCTGCGGGAGGAGGATCCCCGTGCCCAGATGCTGCGGCGGATGTTCGTCTTCAAGCTCATCCCCATGCTGAACCCCGACGGGGTGGTGCGGGGCCACTACCGGTGAGTGCGGGGCCGGGCTGGGCTCTCCTGCCTGGAAACCTGCTCCATGTTTCATGGGATCATTTGGGTGGGAAAAGCCCTCTGAGGCCATCGAGTCTGACTATTCCCCCACGGCCAAGGCCACCACTAACCCATGTCCTCAAGTGCCACATCCATCCCTGCAGGGATGGGGACTCCACCACAGCCCTGGGCAGCTGTGCCAGGGCTGGACACCCCTTTCCGTGAAGGAATTGTTCCCTATATCCAACCTAACCCTCCCCTGGCACAGCTTGAGGCTGTTTCTTCTTGTCCTGTCCCTTGTTCCCTGGGAGCAGAGCTCGACCCCCACCCGGGCTCCCCCCTCCTGTCAGGGGGTTGCAGAGCCAGAAGGTCCCCCCTGAGCCTCCTTTTCTCCAGGATGAGACCCCCCAGCTCCCTCAGCTGCTCCTGCTGCTCCAGCCCCTTCCCAGCTGCATTCCTTTCTCTAGGATATCATGCAGGGCTCTGCCTTGCCGAGGTTCTCAGTGCTCTGGCTGTGAGGGGGTGGTTTGGCTGTCGTACTCCAGGACAGATCCCGGAGTGTTGGTGTTCCAAGGTGAGCTCAGCTTTGCCAGGGCACCCTGGAAGGGTCTCACGTCTCTGCTCTCCCCGCAGAACCGACTCCCGCGGGGTGAACCTGAACCGGCAGTACCTGCACCCCGACGCCGAGCTGCACCCTGCAGTGTACGGGGCCAAGGCCGTGCTGCTCTACCACCACATCCACAGCCGCGTCCTGCCGGGCTCTCCGGACTGGAGGACGTTTGTCTCCCCCCTCGGCACCAGCTCGCTGAGCACAAAGTGCCCCAACCCTCCCGTCCCGGAGGCGGAGGCCGCGCTGTCGGAGCTGGACAAAGCCAACAACGCGCGGAACTCCCCCGGTGCCCGGTGTGCCGGCACCGACCAGGACAGCACCGACCGGGCCTGGATCCTGCCCTCCAGCCACACCGACCAGCACTGTGAGGAGGGGGCGCAGAGGCCTCCCTCGGCCCCCCTGCCCGAGCCCACCGAGCCCCCCGAGCCCATCGCCCCCCAGGACAGTGGCCTGGCCTACTACGTGGACCTGCACGGCCACGCGTCCAAGCGCGGCTGCTTCATGTACGGGAACAGCTTCAGCGACGAGAACGACCAGGTGAGTCCCTGCTGGGACCCTCCTGCTGCTCTGCCCCCTCCACACAGGCCCCAACACTCCCTCCCACTCCTGTCACAGCTCCTTCCTTTTCCCTTCTTTCTCCTTTCCTTCCTTATCTTACTTTTCTTTCTTTTTCCTCCTCTCCTTCCCTTCCTCCTTCTTTCCTTCTCTCCTTTCTCCTCCCTCTCCTCCCCTAGGAGGTCTCAGATTTCCCCCGGGAGCTGGTGTGGGCCAGCAGCAGTGTTGCCTTTCTCCTGAGGGATGAGGGTGGGGAAGAGCAGTGCCACTGGGCTCCCTTCCTCTCCTCCCACCCGGCTGTCAGGAGAGCCCAGTGCGAGGTGGGCAGGGCTGGGCAGCATCCCCTGGGCACAGCTGGAGCTTGTGAGACCCTGGAACTGGAGCAGAGCGGGCCCAGCCAACCCCTGGTGAATCCCCACACTTGGCACTGGTCCCACCGGAGCAGGACGGGCAGCCGAGGGCTTCCCGTCACCCCTGCTGCTCTCCACAGGTGGAGAACATGCTGTTCCCCAAACTGATCTCCCTGAACTCGCCTCACTTCGACTTCACGGGCTGCAACTTCTCGGAGAAGAACATGTACGCCCGGGACAAGCGGGACGGGCAGTCCAAGGAGGGCAGCGGGCGCGTGGCCATCTACAAGGCCCTGGGCATCATCCACAGGTGGGGCAGCACCATCCAGCCTGGCACTGAGTGCTCGTGCCGGGCATGGCATTGGGGGAAGGAGGAACCAGGGACCGCCCTGTCCTGCGTGGCTCCGGGGCAGGTCGGCAAGAGCCAGGCCTGGCTGTGCCAGGTGCTGCTGTGTTCCTGAGGCAGAGGCTCGGCCAAGCCCTCCCCCTCCTCCCTCTCCCCACTCTTCCTGCAGTTGCTCTGGCTTCTCCTCCCTGCTCTTGGATGGCTTTCCAGGGGGAATTCTCTTTCCGAGACATTCATGTATTGAGCTGTAATTAAGCCGAGTTGCCGTGGGCGCAGAATCCCCATGGCTGTGTGTGAGATTCCAGCCTCAGCCCATCTGTGATCCCAGGAGCTGGGGATGCCTGTGATCCGCCCCCTCCCACGTGGGATGGGATATTCCTGGCCCGTTTCTGTGCTGGGAACACACCACTGGCAGCCAGACCCACAGAAGGGAGGTTCTCTCCCGTTTCCTTGGCTCTTGCCATGCACTCGGCCCCTGCTCCGTGCCCAGCTCTGGTGGGTCAGGGACACACCGATCCAGCCATACAGGAACACACACACAGCAGGTTGGGCTTGGAACTTTGCTCTGGGCTGGCCTGGAGCAGCCCAGGGTCGATCCAACAGCGACATTCCAAAAGGTGCTGGGAGTGCTCTCGGTGCCCATGTGGTGCCTCAGGGAAATAGGGATGGAGCTGCTCAGGTTTTCTGCTGGACTGGCCCTGGAGCTGTCTCTGGCCAGTGGGACAGATGGGAGCCCTCCCAGCCAGCAGTTCCCAGCCCCTCTTCTCCTTCCTGCCTTCGGGAGGGCTTGCTCCAGGACACCTTGGAGGCTGGGGGGAGGCTGTGGCTGCCCACTCCCTGGATTGACAGACACTTCTCTTTCTCCATCAGGGACCCCTCATTCTCCATCACCTTCCAGAGGTGATTGAGAGGTCCCCTCACAGGCACCTCGGCACTTTGGGTGCCACCCTTAGGCCCCCACGAGCTCCATCCCAAGTTTCCATCATGCTGATCTCTGGTATGTCCGTGGATGGGCCATTCCTGCCATCAGAGCACCCTCCTCAAAACCTGCCGCCTTCCTGTGCCCCTGCTCCGCCAAACTGGCTCTCCCAGAGGGACGTGCGGGGTCACCCCAGCCCTGCCGACGGTCCCTGGAGTAACGATGGGCTTCCCTTGTGCCCCACAGCTACACCCTGGAGTGCAACTACAACTCGGGGCGCTCGGTGAACAGCATCCCGGGGGCCTGCCACGACAACGGCCGCGCCAGCCCCCCACCCCCGCCCGCCTTCCCCTCCCGATACACCGTGGAGCTCTTTGAGCAGGTACAGGGGGACCCCGCTGAGCCGGGGGAGGGGATGAGATCCAGGGGCTGGGCTGGGATTCGCGGCTCGGGTTACTTTTCTCCCTCCCCAGTGCCCTCCCTCCTGCTATATCCCCTCCTCTTCCCACGACCCCCTCACCGTTGCCCCACCCCGACGTCCCCTCTTCCCTGTGCTCCCCCCCTCCCCAAAACCCCCTCTCCCCCCGTGCCCCCCTCACCAGTGCCCCTCTCCCCCTGTTGCAGGTGGGCCGGGCGGTGGCGGTGGCGGCGCTGGACATGGCCGAGTGTAACCCGTGGCCTCGGATCGTGCTGTCGGAGCACACCTGCCTGGGCAACCTGCGGGCCTGGATGCTGAAGCACGTGCGGGGGCTGCGCGGCGCCGGGGGGGCCCCGCGGAGGAGAGAAGGGGCCGGGACCCCCCCCAGGAGCTCCACGTAAGGGCCGGCTGGGGCGAGCGCGGGAGCTGCAGGATAACAGCACTTAGAGATGATAAATGGCCCCAAGTGAGTCACCTGCCAGGGTCACCCGCTCGGCCGGGGCCTGGCCCTGCAGAGCTCCGGGAGCTGCGGGTGTCGGTCCCTGTGCTCCGAGCTGTTGGTGGGGAAAGGGGGCAGGGGTGACAGCGGTTGGGATTCACCTGGCCCAGTTGCCTGGAAAGTGTCTTTGCTGCATCCCCTCTAGCACTGGACTGGGATGGAGGTGGCTGAGGGGTTTAGGAGTCTCAGCCTGGAGAAAAGAAGGCTCGGGGGAGGCCTTCTCACTCTCTGCAGGAGGGCGGAGATGGGTGGGGTGGGTCAAGCTCTGCCCCTGGGGAACAAGGTACAGGACAAAAGGAAGGGACCAGGGGAGGTTCAGGTTGGATCCTGGGAACAATTTCTTCGTGGAAAGGGCTGTCCAGCCCTGGACAGTGGTGGAGTCCCCATGCCTGGAAGGATTTAAAAGCCTGGGGGAGGTGGGTTAGTGGTGGCAGAACAGTGGGGGGGGAACAGTTGGACCTGATGGTCTCCGAGGGCTTTTCCAACCTCAGTGATACAATGATTTGTGTCTGGGGGTGAAGGAGAATCCTGTGACAACACAGCTGTGACAGTGACGTACGACATGGGACACCGGGGCTGCAGCAATCAGGGGCAGCCTTGGTGACATCCCCGTCCCCAGCTGCTCACCAGTCCAGGACTCTGCCAGAGGTGGTGCCTCAGCCACAGCCACCCCATGCTCAGGGCTGGGTGGGGGGCACAGAGGGGAACCCCCCCTGCCACACCGGGCTGACCCCCATCTCTCACCCCTGCAGCGGGCTGCCCACCTCGGCCTCCGACAACTCCCTGGCCCGCGCCAGGAGCTTCAGCAACGGCACCAGCGGGAGCGGGGGCAGCCAGCAGGATTCCCCACGGCTCCGGGCCTCCCCCAGCTTCACCTTCGGCAGCCCCAGGCCACCCCCGGCCGCGGGCACGGCTCCCCCGAGCCCCCCGAGCGGCAGCAGCGCCCCGGCCCCGGGCAGAGGTAAGCCGGGCTGGGGACCCCTGGCGCGCCTGCTCCGGCGCCTGTCGAGCTGCTGCGCGGGGCCGCGGCCCTGAGGGAGCTCGGAGCCAGCACCGGGCTGGGACGGCGTGACAGTGGGTTTGTGTGCAGCTGTGAGTGTGAGGGGGTTCATCCCCGTGGGGCAGTCCTGAGCAGGGAGACCTGCGGCCCCTCCAGCCCCGGACAGGCAGGAGCTGCTGCTGCTCCGTCGGGAGGAGGGGGAGAAGCCAGCACAGAAAACCTCTGCTTGACTTCCTGCCGCTCCCAAAGCATTCCAAAGGCCGGTGGGGACACACCAAAGTGCCTTTCCCCTTCCCAGACGCTGGCTGGGCAGCAGTAGGTTGTGGCCTTGGCTGTGGGGAGGTGGGCTGGCAGGGCTGGCATGAGGCACTGGGGGCTTCCAACACATGGTGAGTCCTCCTGGGCTGATGTACTGCAGTGGAGTGCCAAAACCAGGCGAGGTGCTGGCTGTGCCCCCCGTGCTGGTGTTCTCACCGTGGGGCAGGGGTCAGGGCCGCAGGGGGGGCAGGCAGTGCCAATCCAGGCCCCTCGGGGGTCTGGTGCCTCAGCTGGCCAGCAGGGAAAGCCCCGGAGGTCTCTGCTCCCATCCCCTGCCTCGCAGAGCCCGGAGCCGGGGCTGCCGGTGTGACTGGGTGTGCCTGAAGCTGTGCTTGTGTCGAGCTCCGTGTTTGTCGTGTTGTCCTCGGGGTTTGCTGCCCAGCCCTCTGTTGTGACTGTGTCTTGTCTGCCATGAGAACGTGGTGGGAGGAAATAAAAGGCTGATGTTCTCATGGGCACGTTGTCCCGTCTGTTCCTTCGGGTCTGCGCAGGGATCACGGCCCGGGGATGCTCTGACCCCGTGGCTTTGCCTTCCCAGCCCTGCACAGGCAGCTGGGAAGGAACTGGGAATGCTCAGAACCTGTGATGGGCTGGGGGCTGGATGGCACAGGGTGAAGATCCTGTTACCCTGGTCTTGTCCCATCCTTCCACTTCCTTCCTAGATCCCGCTCCAGCCCGGCCACACCCCAGGGAGGTCAGTGTGCCAGGTCTCTGCCAGACCCCCAGTGACTCCCCTTGGCTGCTGGTGGCCTTTGCTGTCTGGGGTTGGTCACTCCATTATGCTGTTTTGGCCCAGGTGAAGTCAGCTGTTGCTTTCCAGTACCTCCCACTGGCACCAGTGGCTTTGGCACATCCTGCCCAGCACAGGCTCCTGCTTGCAGGGTCTCGTTTGCTGCAGGGTCTGTGGCTGTTCACGGCTACCTTGGCTGTTGGACACCTTGTCCAACCCCCACGGGACACAGCCCTGGCTTCACCCCAATGGGCAGCACAGCCTCTCTGCCACTTGCTTGCTTCCCCAATGGGATGGGGAGAGAACTCCTGGGTTGGGATAAAAGCAGTTTAACTGGGAGAGCCAAAACTGGGAGCAGAGCTGAGGTGACTCAGGTATTCCTTCAGCACAGCCAACCACAGACAGGCTCCCAAAGGCCCCCCTTTCTCCCACTCAGCTTTCCTGGCTGAGCGGGTGTCCCACGATCCAGGACATCCCCTGGTCCAGAGCTGTGCCCCCCAGGTCCTCACTGCCAGCCAGGCCTGGCCAGCACGGTCACACCAGTGCCACAGGAGACCAGGCTGGAAACTTGGCTGGAGCCGGGGGCAGTGATTTGTGGGAGCACCAGGCCCGGCTGGGGTAGAGCCCATTGCACCAGCAGGGCTGGGATTGAGCTCTGTGCCCATCACATCCTCCCTCCAGCACTGGCTGCTGCCAGGATGGCCCTTGGTGTCGGGCTGTGCAGGGGGGCCCGGCCCTGGCAAAGCTGGCAGGGAGGGGGACCCTGCGATGGCTCCGTGCCCCCAGGGCAGGCAGTGCCCCCACCATGGCACACAGCTTGTCACCGACACGGGCTGAGCTCTGTCTCCTCTGTCACACAGGGACCCTGCCCGTGGGCACCCAGGTAATGCCACGCACCAGCCACGGACCGCAGGAGGCCCAGCGAGGTGTGGGAGAGCTCCAGGGCCCAGCACTGCTGCAGGTACCGGGGGCACCGCAGGGAGGGGACCCAGGGCTGCCCCGTGGCTCTGCCAGCCAGGCCTGGGGGTGCCCGGGGCAACACCTTTGGGGGAACACCTTTGTGGGGCTGCCCCTAGGGCTGGGAGCCCCTTGAGCCATGGGGCTCTGCCAGGTGTTTCTGCCCCAAGTGCCCTCCCCAAACCGTGTGGACACCCCAGGGGCAGGGGTCCAGCTCTGTGCGACCCCCGCAGCCCCAGGGAGCTCCTGTACGGGTGGGGACAAAGACCCCTCCTGGCACCAACCCTCTTCTCCCCTGTGCCCCCCTCCCACAGGTGCTCCCGATGAAGCTGAACGCCCGGAGAGCCCCGGAGCGGCCTGGGTAGGTGCTGTGGTGTCACCCCAGAGCCCGTGCCGACAGCGGGGTGGTGGGAGCCCTGAGCGAAGCCCCCCGCCAGGTGGGGGGGCTGGGACCCCGACACCCTCAGGCCTGTGGGTGCACAAGGGCCCGCGGGAGCCCCGTGCCCTGCTGACCCCGATCTCTGTCCCACAGGGCTCTGTCCGGAGGCCCCCGCGCCCCCCGGGGGGGTGCTGAGCGCCGAGGGACCCTTCCCGTGCCGGGGCAGGGGCCCGCGGCCCCAGGTACGGCCCCGCGGCTCCGGGGGGCTGCGGCGCAGCCCGAGGGCTCCTGGCCCTGCTCGGCCCCGCACACGGGCAAGGGCTGCGGCGCTGGAGAGGAGGCTGCGGCCCCCCCGGCCCCGCCCGCCCCGCTGTGCCCCACCGCGGCCCCTGCGCACCGGCCGCCCCTGGCCCCGCTCCTGCCGGCAGCTCCTCTCCTGCTGCGCTGAGCCCCAGGCCGGGGGCTCCCCCCGCACCCGCCCCGGCCCTCCCGGAGGGGTCCGGGGCTTTTACGACGTCACACTGTTTTAGTCTTGTATCATCGTGTTTTTCCTTTAAAACTGGTTTGGAATAAGCTTGGCCTGGCGCCTCTGGCGGCCCCGCGCCCGGCGCGGCCGGGGGGGCATCGCGTGCGGCCCGGAGGGGACGGAGGGCGGGCGGGGGAGCGCTGCCGGGGCTTTCGGGGGGGGTCCCCTCACTCCTGCTTCTTGGGGTTGTTCACGGCCACGTAGTGGTACAGCACGACGAGGAGGAAGAGCGAGACGCCCAGCATGTTGGCGAAAATGGCGAGCTGCACGTCCGTGATCATCCTGCGGGGGGGGGGGGGCCACCCACCCGGGGCCCCCCCGGGGGGCCCCCCCCCCCCCCCGGCCCCCCCCGGTGTCCCGTCCCCCCCCCCCGCGCTCACGTTCCGGCCCCGCCGCTCCGACACGTCTCCCCGCGCCGCGCGCCACTTCCGGCCGCGGGGCACGGCGGGAGGGGCGTGGCCTGGCGGTGACGTCATTCCTGCTGTGTGGCGTCACGGCACCCGAGTGCGCGGTGACGTCACTGCCTGCCCCAGGCGGGGCGGGGCCTTCACCCCCCCTGGCCCCGCCCCCTCGGGCTCGCCCCGCCCCCTGGCAGCGGCGGCGGCTCCTTCTCCATACAAGGCGCGGCGCGAGGCGGGGGGCGGGGCCACGCCGGGGGGGGCGGGGCGGGGAGCCCCGGGGCGGCCGCGGCTAATTAGCGCTAATGACGCTAATGACAGCTCGTTACAGCTGATGACAGCGGGCAGGGCCGCGGGGCTGGGGGCGGGACGGGCCGCACTGGGCTGTGCTGGGACGTACTGGGGCATACTGGGATATACTGGGATGTGCTGGGCTGTACTGGGATGCACTGGGAGGTAGTGAGGGATACTGGGTTGGGGAATACTGTGGTGTGCTAGGAGTTTTTCCGCTGTGCCTTTTGTAACCGGACCTGTCCATCCCGCATTGGGCTTTTTAGCCACCAGCGCGCTTGTAGCAAATGTGGGTAGAGAGCCCTTCCCAAATCTTCGTTCGCGAAGCCCGGCCATGATGATGATGAGGACGTACTGGGATGTGGTGGGGTGTACCGGGGTGTATCGGGATGCGTCGAGGTGTACTGAGGTGTATTGGGGCATACTGGGCTGGGTGCAGGATGGGCCGCAGCCGGGGGGTCCCAGCAGTGAGTCCCCCCGGGGTCCTGCCCCCACCTCGGTCCCCATTCCCGAGCCCCCCTGGCTGTGCCGGGGCAGAGCGGGACCCCCACTGACTGTCCCTGCTCGGCTGCAAGTCTCCGGCACTGGCTGGAGTACCCCGGGACGCGGCAGGGCCTCGGCCCCCCACAGCCCTCCAGGGCCCCCCCACAGCCCTCCAGGACCCCCCACGCCTCTGAGGGCGCAGAGGAGGTGACACCGTCCCCTTGGGGACAGCCCATGGCTGGGCCCTGGCCAAGCCCAGCCCCGCGTCCCCCACCCCCCCGTCCCCCTTCCCCCCGTCCCC
>NW_020897922.1:20994-21621 GCF_003984885.1 Neopelma chrysocephalum
CTTAACCCACGCTCGCAGCTCCCCGAGGGCGGGGGGTTCCCGCGCCCCTGACGTCACCGTGGGGCCGGAGCCAAGGCGTGATGTCACCGGGAGGCCGTGACGTCACCGCGCGGTCCGGGGAAGCCATGGCGTCACCGCAGGCCTAGGACCGCGGTGGCCCTGGGTGGCCGCGGTGTCACCGCTGGCTGCTCCAGTGTCCCCGGTGTCCTCAGCACGGTGTCGGGGTCGGGCTGGGGGCGCGGGGCAGCGCCCGGCTCGGCACCGGCACCGGGACGTGTAACCTGGCGCGGGGACACGGGGACACGGGCACGCAGGGACGTGGCAGTGCTGGATGCGGTGCCGGGACCTGCCGCGGCTGTGCCCGGGGCAGAGGCGCGGGGCGGGGGCACCGGCGGCCGGGGGGACGCGGGGCACCGTGCGGGGTGGTGCCGGTGGCGGAGCGGTGGCGGTGCCGGTGGCGGTACCGCAGCGGTAGCCCCGCCGCCCCGCTGGCCGCCCGCGCCCTGGCCCCCTGCCCGGCCCCTCTGGCTTCCCCGGCCCGGCCTAACGAGGAGCAGATGTGGCGGCGGCGGGGCCGGCGCGGCCGCGGTGCCCGGCGCGGCCGCGGCGGGGGCGGCGGTGGGCAGG
>NW_020897922.1:26621-33027 GCF_003984885.1 Neopelma chrysocephalum
AGCGGGGGGCCCCGGGGACCCCGCCGGCGGGCAGCGGCAGCGGGGCGGCCCTGGCGGCGAGGGGCTGGCCGAGGGGCGGCCGGGGGGAGGGCAGAGCCGAGCCGTGCCGAGCCGAGCCGCCCAGAGCCGCGGAGCCGCGACGGGACACCCTATGCGCTCCTGAGCCGCGCCGGACCGGGCTGACCGAGCCGAGCGGAGCCGCCCCAGCCCAGCATGGCCCCCTGGCTCTGGCCGTGCCTCCTGGCCGCGCAGGCCCTGGCCGCCAACTTTCCCCCCCGGTACAGCCTCTACACCGGCGGGGCCGCCCCGCTCGCCCCCGGCGCGGCCGCGGCCCACAGCGGTGCCCGGGCCGCCGGCCGGCACAGGTAGGAGCCGAGAGCACCGGGGCGCACCGGGGGGACACGGGCGGCAGCGGGGGCACCGGGGGCAGCCCCCACCCCGACGCCGCGGAGACCCCGGCATCGGCCGGGCAGCGGCACGTGCCACGTCCAGCCCGGGGGGCGGCGGGAGCGGCGGTGCCGGGGGCCGGGTCGGCGCTGGGGGCTCCCCTGACCGGGGGGGTCACCCCTGGCCCCGCAGCGGGTGGGCGGTGGGCGCACGTAGAGGGCGGGGGCCGGGAGCCGGTGCCGCGGCGCGGGGATCCCGGGCTGGTCCCGCCTCGGCATCCACGCGGGGGTCAGCGCTGCCGGGCAGGGGGAGAGGGGCCCGGACCCACCCCATCGCCATCCCCGTCCCATCCCGTGCCGGGGGCAGCGCGGGGCGGGCGTGGGGCAGCCCGTGCCTGTGGGTCGGGGCGCAGGGCCGGGGGGCGGCCCCGCGCTGGGCTGGGGTCACACACCGCGGCCACATCGGCGCCGCAGCAGCGCGGCCGCAGGGCTGGAGCTGCCCCGGCCCCACGGCGGCCCCGGCGGGTGGCAGGACGTGGCCCCAGCCTGGAGTGCCCGGGGAGGGGGGCCGTGGGTCGGGCACCCCCAGCTCCCTGGTGGGGCACGGGTACGGCTGAGCCTTTACTTGCGGCTTTGGGGGCTCAGCGGGTGCAGCGCCCCATCCCCGTGGCTCGCGGGTACGGGGCTGTCCCCACGTCCTGCCCTTTCGGGGGGGGCTCCGGTCCCATCCCACTGCTGGGATGGGGACAGCCCCGGGGCGGGGCGGTGGGACCCCAGGGCAGCCGGGGGGTCCGAGGGCCCCGCGGGTGCGGGGCTGGGAAGTGAAGGGGGGAGGCGAGGGGGGGCCGTCGGTCGGCGCAGGAATTCCCGGCGGCCCCCGGGGAGGAGCTGGAATCCAGCCGGGGCCTGAGGGGAACCAGCCGGGCTGACGGGAACCGGCCGCCGCACCGGGGCCCCGCGGCGGGGTCCCAGGGCCGGGGACCGCTCCCCGGGGGACCGCTGGGGGACGGGTCAGGGGGGCCGGGCTGGGCCCCGGGCTCGGACCATATAAGGCTGCGACGGGGACAGGCTGGAGCCCCACGCCGTGGGGCTGGGGTCCCTGCAGCCTGTGGGGCTGGGCTGGGCTGGGGTCCTGCACCTCAGGCAGGGATCCCCACGGTCTGTGGCTGGGTTGAAGTCCCAGCGTGTGGCTGCCCCAGTGCTCCTGCCCCACTGGCACAGAGGGGACAGGAGACACAAGGGCAGTGATGGGGAGGGGTAGGATGTAGGATGCCCGTGCCAGGCAGCATGGAAGCCACAGCACGATGTGATGGGGTGTCAGCACCCCACTCCTGGCACAGCCCCCGTCCCCACAGGGCTCCCAGCGGCTGCCCCGTGGTCAGGTGCTGCAGCCGCTCCTGTGAGGTTGCCGGGCAGGGAAGAGGGGCTGCAGGAGGGCAGGATCCGGCTCATTAACCCGCCGCTCTGGGCTGTGACGGTGCTACCGGTGGGGCTGGTTGGGCGAGCACAGGAGCGTGTCGGGGGATCCGGGGTGTGCCCGGGGGGTCAGGTTGTGCCGGGGGGGCAGCATGTGCCAGGAATCCGGTGTGTGCCTGGGGATCTGGTGTGTGCCCGGGGATCTGGTGTGTGCCCAGCGGAACCAGTCTTTGCTGGGGAAGCCGGTGTGTGCCAGGGGGATGCCTGGTGCAGGGGGTGATGCTGGGTCTCTGACGGGGCAGTGCCCGGTGCCTGCTCTGTGCCAGGACGATGTCTGGCTGTGTGCCAGGATGATGCCAGGTCTGGTCTGGGACTGTGCCAGGTGCGTGCCGGGACAATGCCTGGTGTGTGCTGGGATGATGCCGGGTCCATGCTGGTGCCTGCTCTGTGCCAGGACAATGCCGGGGCTGTGCTGGGATGACGCCCGGTGTGTGCCGGGACCGTGCCAGGTCTATCCCTGAACAATGCCCGGCGTGTGCCAGGACGATGCCTGGTGCCGGCATGTTCCAGGTGTGCGCCCTGACCCCTTCCCTCCGGCAGGAACTGGTGCGCCTACGTGGTGACGCGCAGTGTGAGCTGTGTGGTGGAGGACGGCGTCGAGAGCTTCATCAAGCCGGACTATCAGCCCTGCCCCTGGGGGCAGCTCCAGTGCCCCCGGGTCCTGGCGTGAGTGGGGCCGGGATGGGGCCGGGGGTCTCCAGGGGGGCTCTGGGGGGCCAGCGCAGAGCCAGGGCTGACCGCGGCTGTGCTGCCGCCGCTGGTGTTTGTTTACCCGCCCCGGGGTCGTGTTTACCTTTGCGCAAGAGCCAAAGTGGCCTCGAGTGGTGCCGGGGGGTGACCGGCCTCTGTCCCCCTGGCCGAGCAGAGCCGGGACCCTGCGACACCGTGCAGCTTTTCGGGCCAGTGATGGGGTGATCCCGGTGTTGGGGTGATGCCGGGGACGGGGTGATGCTGGTGACGGGGTGACAGAGCCGGACAGGGGCAGGGACAGCCCCCCCGGCCGCCGGCTGTTGAGCAAGAAGACGCAGGCGCCGCTGGGTCAAGCCGCAGCCTGTGCTGGGTTTGGCTCCCTGGGGAAGCCCCGCACCCCTCCCAGGACCCCCCAAACTCCTCGTCCCCTCCGCCCGCAGGTACCGCAGCTTCCTGCGGCCCCGCTACAAGGTGGCCCAGCGGACGGTGTCGGAGCTGGCCTGGCGCTGCTGCCAGGGGTACTCGGGCCCAGACTGCACCGAGGGACCCGCGCCAGCGTCCCCCCAGCCCACCGGCCGCCCCCCGGCCCGGCCCGGCCGCCCCACGCTCTCCGGCTTCGGCAACGCCCTCAGCGGCCTGGGGGGTGAAGGTAGTGCTGGGGCAGGGGGGCGTGGTGGTGGAGGGACGCGGTGGCAGGGGATGCGATGGCAGGGGGATGTGGCACCCTGACACCGACTCTGGCGGTGCGTGGCAGGCGGCGGGGACGCGGAGAAGGTGCGGCGGCTGGAGGAGCAGGTGCGGCAGCTGAGCGAGCAGGTGGAGGAGCTGCGGGCCGGGCAGGAGCCGCCGCCCCGGGGGGCGGAGGGGCAGCCGGCCGACGCGGCCGCCCCCGCCGAGGTGCGGGAGGCGCTCAGCCACGTCCAGAAGCGGCTGGAGGAGCTGGAGACCCGCCTGCGCCGCACCGAGGGCGGCCGGGACGGCCCGGGGGCGCCGGTGGGCCCGGGGACCGAGTCGCTGCTCGACCTGGAGCGGCGGCTGCAGGAGCTGTGCGCCGCCTGCACGATCGGCACCGAGGGGCTGCGGCGGCAGGCGGCCGAGGACCGGGATCGCATGCGGGCGCTGGAGAAGCTGGTGGGCTCAGTGGACAAGCGCAACCGGGACGCGGTGGAGTCGGTGCAGCGGCACATCAGCAGCCTGAGCAGCCGCCTGGCCCCCGTCCCCCCTGCCCCGCCACCCCCGGACGTGCTCCGGCGCCTGGCGGAGCTGGAGCGGCGGCTGGAAGGGCTGCCGGTGCCGGCGGCGGGGCCGGGGCAGGGGCCGGTGCTGGCGCGGCGGCTGACGGAGCTGGAGGGGCGGCTGAACGCCTCCCGCGCCGGCCCGTGGCCCTCCGATCCCGAGGGGCGGCCGGGGGGGCTGCCGGGGCGCCTGGCCAACCTCAGCCGGGCGGTGGAGGGGCTGGCGGCCAGCGGGGCTCAGCGCGGAGCCCGCCTGGACGAGCTGGAGGGGCTGCTGGCCCGCTGCGGCCACCCCTGCCCAGGGCAGGACGGGCACGACGGGGCGCTCGGGCCCCACCTCCGGCAGCCGCAGGACACCGAGGGGCTCCGCGGGGGCGGCCTGGCCGGGACCCTGGGGGGGCTGCTGGGGGCACAGGGAGAGGCGCTGGTCGAGGAGCTGGAGGAGCTCCGCAACCGGACGGGGCGGCTGGAGGCGGCGCTGGAGAGGCTGAGCGGTGACCCCTGCGCCCGGCCCTGCGCCCCGCTGCCCCCCCGGGAGCCAGAGCAGCTCCAGCCCGTCCCCACGGAGCCCGGGGAGCTGGAGTCACCGCTGGAGGGGTTCGGCGTCTTCGGGGGCACGTCGCCCTCGGAGCTGCGGGAGCTGCGGGGGGAGCTGGCGGCAGCACTGCGGGCCCTGAGCGGCCTCAACGCCACGGTGGAGGGGCTGCAGGACGCGCTGGACCAGCAGGACGCCCGGCAGCACCAGCTGGGCTCCATCACCGACCGCGTGGTGGCCGAGCTGGACGAGGCGGCGGCGGCGGCGGCGGCGCGACAGGCCGAGAGCGAGGAGCGGCTGGAGGCTCTGGCCGGGGAGCTGGCGCGGGCCGGGGGCTGCCCGGCGGGGCTGGAGCCGCGCGTGGCCAAGCTGGAGGGGGTCTGCGAGCAGCTGGAGGCGGTGGCCGGGGGGCTGCGGGGCGTCCGCGAGGGGCTGGGCCGGCACGTGGCCGGGCTGTGGGGGGCCGTGCGGGACCTGAACGCCACGGCCCGCGCCCAGGCCGCCCTGCTGCAGAAGGCGCTGGAGCTGCCGCCCCGGCTCGGGGCCCTCAACGCCAGCCTGGGCCTCCTGCGCGGGGAGCTGGACCGCCTGGCACAGCTGGAGCGGCACGGTGCGTGGGCACGGGGGGGACACACGGGGGTGTGGGATGTGCGGCGTTGCGGGGGACACGGGGCGGTGGGGACACAGTGCGTCGTGGGCCTGAGGGGCTGCAGGGATGGGGGCACACGGGGCATCCCGGGCACTGCAGGGGGACAAGGCATCCCGGGACTGTGGGGACATGGGGGCCATGGGGCATCATGGGCACTGCAGGGGGACGGGGCATCCCGGGGCTGTAGGGACATGGGGGCCATGGGGCATCCTGGGCACTGCAAGGGGACAGGGCATCCCGGGACTGTGGGGACACGGGGGCCATGGGGCATCCTGGGCACTGCAGGGGGACGGGGCATCCCAGGACTGTGGGGACACGGGGGCCATGGGGCTTCCCGGGGGTGCACAGCTGTGGGAACAGTGGTGGAGGTGTGGGGACACAGGGATGTGGGAACGTGGAGTCACCAGGGAACGTGATAGTGGGGTGTGGGGACACAAGGCCCCAGAAGGATCCAGGCCATGGGGCTGCACTGTGTGGGGACAAGGGGACGCCGGTCATGGGAACGGGGTTATCACACATGGGACACCAGCCATGGGTCTGTGGGGTGGGGGAAAGGGCTGTGGGGTCAGGGTGGCTCTAACCCTCTCTTGTCTCCAGGCCCCCCTGGCCCCCCTGGACCTGCTGGACCTGTGGGTGAGACAGGCCCTCGTGGCCCACCTGGGCCTCCTGGAAAGGATGGAGAACAGGGTCCCGTGGGCCCCCCTGGTAAGGATCAGCCTCCCTCGTGTGCCCTGATGCAGCAGTGGGGCAGTGCTGGCACGGCTGGACCCTGTGCCCAGGGGTCCTACCCCAAGCCAGCCCTGCAGCCCCTCCTCATCTTTTCTCTCAGGGCTGCCCGGAGAGAGAGGTAGGGCTGGAGCTGGGGGCTTAGGGGGCAGGGGGGCATGGGGGGCTGGGGGGAGAGGACACGGGGCTGGGGGCTTGGGGCAGACATGGGGAGCTGGGTGGGACTGGAAGGGGAGCAGGGGGGTGTCTGGGTTGGCAGGGGGGAGCACAGGGCACTGGGCAGCTGGGGGGCAGAGGGGCTGGGGCACAGGGGGGGCACAGGGTCAAGGGGTTGCATGGACACAGTGAAGGGGGAGCAGGGGCTGCATCTGCTGGGCTGGGGGGGCAGAGGGTGCTGGGAGGGGGATAGAGAGGGTACAGGGTGGCAGTGGGTGGTGCCCGGGGGCAGGGGCACAGCAGTGCCCTGTCCTGACACGGTGCCCAGGCGAGGTCGGGGAGCCGGGCTCGGTGCCCCGCGTCGCCTTCTCGGCCGCCCTGAGCACCCAGCGCACGGAGCCGGGCACCGTCCTCTTCGACCAGGTGCTGCTCAACGACGGCGGCTCCTACGACCCCGAGACGGGTGAGAGCCCACGGCACGGCCGGGCGGGGGCACGGGGGGCTGGGGGGTGGTTTTGGGGTGATGGGGGTTCCAGCGGGGGCTGTGGGGTGG
>NW_020897922.1:33037-44835 GCF_003984885.1 Neopelma chrysocephalum
GTGATGGGGGTTCCAGCGGGGGCTGTGGGGTGGTTTTGGGGTGATGGAGGTTCCAGCGGGGGCTCCGGTGTGTGAGGGGGCTGCGCGGTCACAGGGGGATGTGATGCCGGGTGTGGTGGTGGCCGGGAGCTCTCGGGGGGTGCTGTGCCTGTTCCAGGGTGTGCCGCTGGCCGCGGGGTGCCGCGGGGGATCCGAGGGTTGCAGAGCCCGCTCTGGGGGCACCGGGGGGTTCCTGGGGGTCCCTGATCCCCTCCTCCTGCCGCAGGCACGTTCACGGCGCCGGTGCCCGGGCGGTACCTGGTGAGCGCGGTGCTGACGGGGCACCGGGGCGAGGGGCTGGAGGCCGTCCTGTCCCGCTCCGGCCACGGCATCGCCCGCCTGGACTCGGCCGGATTCCAGCCCGAGGGGCTGGAGAAGGGGCCGGTGGCCGCGCAGGCCCCCAGCCCCGGTGCCCTGGGCGTGTTCAGCCTCCTGCTGCCGCTGGCGGCCGGCGAGACCCTGTGCGTGGAGCTGGTGTCGGGGCGCTTGGCCCACGCCCCCGACGAGCCCCTCACCACCTTCAGCGCCGCCCTGCTCTACGACGCCGAGGAGCCCTAGAGCCGCCGGGCCCCCGGCGGGGGCACAGCCGGGCCGGGGGGTCCCCACACCCCCACGGGACCCCCCCCCACCCGCCCCCTTATTTATCAGCACCCCCCAGCCCTCGCCGCCCCACCGTCACACGCCCCCGCCCCACACCGCCCGCCCCGGCCCCCCCCACGCCGCCCCCCGGCCCCCCCACTGCCCCCCAATAAAGACGCGGCACCGGGTTTTGTACCCGCGGCTCCGGCTCCGTCCCTCGCCCCGGGGTCCAGGGTTTAAGTGTTTGTGCTCGTGGTTCCCGGGCAGATGATTTGGAGGGGAAACATCAGGATTTGGGGACAGGGGGTGGGGACAGGGGGTGTCCAGCCCCAGTTTGTGCCCCGGCTGTTGATGGGTTTAATTAATGGTGAGGTTGGGACTGAGCCTTTTGCCCTCGGGTGCTCTCGGCATCTTCAGTGCCATCATCAGGTGAGCTCCAGGGACATGATCTGCCTCTGTCTGGTAACTGGAGGGTTCTTTA
The DNA here is from genome assembly GCF_003984885.1 of Neopelma chrysocephalum. Taxonomy (NCBI): domain Eukaryota; kingdom Metazoa; phylum Chordata; class Aves; order Passeriformes; family Pipridae; genus Neopelma; species Neopelma chrysocephalum. The sequence continues at coordinate 34,137 of NW_020897922.1, forward strand.
ACAGTTCTCTGGAGAGGGTTGGTGTGTGGCTGTTCTGTTAATGCAGCTCCAGTGTTGGTGATGTGAAAAAAGATCATCTATCCCAGAAAGCTCATCCCATTCCACCCCCTGCCATGGGCAGGGACACCTTCCACCAGCCCAGGTTGCTCCAAGCCCTGTCCAACCTGGCCTTGGACACTTCCAGGGATGAGGCAGCCACAGCTCCTATGGGAATTCCATTCCAGCCCCTCCCCACCCTCACAGGGAGGAATTTCTCCCCAATATCCCACCCAAACCTCCCCTTTTCCAGTGGGAAGCCATTCCCTGTGTCCTGTCCCTCCATCCCTTGTCCCCAGTCCCTCTCCAGCTCTCCTGGAGCCCCTTTAGGCTCTGGAAGGGGCTCCAAGGTCTCCCTGGATCCTTCCCTTCTCCAGCTGAGCACCCCCAGCTCTCCCAGCCTGGCTCCAGAGCAGAGGGGCTCCAGCCCTGGCAGCATCTGCGGGGCCTCCTCTGGACCCACTTTTCTCTCCAGTTCAGGTTACATTTAGGATCAATTGGATCCCTGCTGCACAGCCAGGCCCTGGTTCTGTCCCACTCTGGAGCAGCAAATCCCAATGTGAGCAGATTCTCAGGGAAATCATTTCTCTGAGGTGACATTCCCGCTGTCGGCAGGAGGTGGAGATCCAGAGCCATGATCGTAGTTCTGGGAGAGGAGGGAATTGAAAACTGGGAAGGGCTCAGTCTTTCTGTGTTCTCCCTCGCTGCAGGGTTTAGGGACTCCCCATCCCATCCCATCCCATCCCATCCCATCCCAGTTCTGAGAAACAGACAAAAGGCCCAACAGGATATTTCCAGAGGCCCAGGACACACATTATTAACACTGATGGTCCTGGGCCAGTGGACAACTGGTGTGAGTGGGAAGGGACACAAGAGAAATTAGACAAAACCCAGAATCACAGAAAGATAAAAAAAGGAAAAGGTGTCATCAGTCATGCACTGGGATTGTGCTTAAAGGTTCTGTGGCAATGGAGAGAACAAATGATAAAAGAAACTAATAATCTGAGAGGTGAAATAAAAGGAAGAAAACATGTAGAACTGTCTGTACAGCATCAAAATGGCCAATTAAAACAACAGTTAAAAGAGCCCAATGAAAGGAAAAAACCTTGGAAGGAAAATCAGAATGGACATTATTAAAAGCCCCCAATCCTCTGGATGGTAGTAAAATAGGAATATTAATAGTATCACCTGAGAACTGGGATGGTGACATTTGGGAAAGCCCTGATGGAAATGCTGGTGAGGGAGAGTGGGACTCTGATGGAACAATTGAACCCCCACCTCCTGCAGAGGGAGAGGTTCCAGAACAAAAAATGAGACCCACAATTAAGACCAAAGTGTGTGAAGGACCTCGGGGAGGTCAGAGGAAGAACAGGGTCAGAGCCACTCCCTGGGACCCCCCTGCAACTGGCAAACCCACAGGAAAAACGTGGATGAAAACCAGGTGAGTCAGAGACTGGGGATTTGTGGAGAGTGAAACCTTTGGGGAGCCAGAATGTTGCTGCATGGAACTGAGAGTGCTGCAGGAACTGAGAGTGCTGCAGGAACTGAGAGTGCTGCGTTCTGGGGGCCAGGAGTCTGGGATTAAATTAAATTAAATTAAATTAAATTAAATCTGGGACCTGAGCCTGCCAATCCACCCCATCCCATAACCGGCAGGGCTGCATGTTGGGCAGGAGGAACAAATGTTCTGGGAGGAGGAGAAGCAGCTCCACACCCACAGGGTCACCCCAGGAAATCTCCCCCGCGGGCCCGAGGCAGCTTTGCCTCCAGGAGATGCCAACACAGACCCCCCAATCTCGCAGAGCTGGGCCCTGATGTGTTAAGATCTCTCTTGAGAGGAGCCCCAACGATGTTAAAAACATCCTGAGTGGGGTGATGAGATGGAATCAGCAGAGATGTGACGCACAATGAACCTTCACAAGACCCACAGGCCATGGGGTGATCGATCCCCACAGGGGCAGAACCTTTCCATGATTAGATAAACCATGCAAGGGAAATGGGCTGGGAAAACCACCCTGGAGAGCAAACTCAGGCTGTTGAGAGGAGCCCAAAAACTGCAACGGGGAGATCTGAATTTAAACATGACCCACCCAAGAGAAAAGAAAGATCCAACCCCCCCTTCTCACTCACGGGAACAGCAAAAGGAGTGTGGGGGACACGGTGACTTCAGGTGGCCCCAGAGCAGCTCCCAGGGGACACCCCACTGCAGTGACAGCAAACTCAGCCAAAGCACAGCAAGAGGGAAACAGGAATAACAAAAAACCTCCCCGGGAAAAACACACCTCACAGCCCTTCTGGGAAAACAGAGACACAAAAGGGAAAAACCCACCAAATGCTGGGTGAGCTTTGGGCCTCCTCACCCAGCACGTGGTGACCTGGCAATGGTCTGATAAGGATGGGCCCCAAATCCGCTCATCAGGGGGACCCAAACAGCAACGTTTGGATTTTCTAATTGATGCAGGAGCCCAGATATCTCTGATCACCCCCACGGATGCTGAAAAACTAAACTGAAGTTTTAAGAGGAAAGGGGTCTGTCTAACAGGATTCCAGGGACAGAGTGTTGTCTGTCACACTGCCAGAGTCTGTTTAAGGTTATTTTGGGAAAAATGAGTGACCTGACACACCTTTGCAATTTCAGATCACAGGGAAAACACTTTTAGGATATGATGTCCCTAAAGGAAAAGTTTGGCAATTTCCCAAAGAGAGTGTTTGGTCATTTGGGCCCACCAAACACTCCATATAGTGAATTTTCTGGGGAGAAAAATAGGAAAATTAATCTATTTAAAATGTCTGCAGTTTTACCTGTTTCTGCTGTGAGCAGTATCAAACAGGATCCTGCTCCTCCTGCAGCCAAAGGGGTGGCAGCTGTAGATGTGAAAGATATGTTCCACTCCAGGAAGAAGATAAACCTAAATTTACATTTCCTTGGGAAGGAATCAAATAACCCTTTAATCACCTGCCCGAGGGGGATCAGCATTCACCTAAAATGGCACAGGAGGCTTTACCTGAACTCTCTCAACAAACAGAAATCCTGGAAGGGGCACAAATCTATGGATACATCGATGATGCATTGACAGGGGGTGAAGGGGAAAGTGCAGTGAGAAAAACAGCGCAGGATATGTGGAATAAATTAAATGAGGAGGGGGTAGAAGTGCCCTCTGCCAAATGCCAGGGACCCTCTGAAGAGGTGAAATTCCTGGGAAGCTGGTGGGTTGCAGGTCAGGCTGCAGTGCCAGGTGAAACCATCACAAGATCAGGTGCTATACCCACTCCTTCAGGATGCCGGAGAAATAATTTTCCTGGATTTTCTATAATAGCAAGACCCTTGTATGCGTTAATGAGGAAAAAACAGACCTGGGAGTGCCTTGACAGACACAAACAGGCTTTGCAAGCGCTGATAGAAGAGCTAAAAATACATCAGTCACTTGGGCCAGTTCACCCCAGTGATCCTGTAAGAGTTGAATGGGGTTTTGCTGAACATGACACTGACTATAATATGTTCCAGAAAGGCCCAAATAAACCCAAATGACCATTGAGGTTCAGCTCCACAGCATTAAAAGATACTGAAAAAAAGATAAACTGACTGGTAAAGGAGATTATTACCTCTGACCCGAGCTCTTCAATAAGTAGAGAAAATTCACCAGCACCCACCATTTGGAAATGTTTGTTGTTACAGGCTCAGTCCCCACCAATCCACACAGAGGGGTCAAAGCTCGTGCCCGAGATAAACCCTCCCAGGCTGATTGGAACAACCGGGTGGATCAGGTGACAAACATCAAAAATTGATTAACTGGAAGATCCTGAGCACTGGTACCAGCTGGGGGAGTGGCCACACTGTAAACTGGGGCAAACTGGACTGGAAGCTTCGTTTTTTGCAGCCCGAATTGGAGGCTGGCTGCTGACCAGGGAGATGTGTAAAGGCAACTCCCACACAGTGCCCCCAGTGCCAGTTAAGGCTGGGACAAAACCACCCGGGCTTGGCACCGCCTCGGCAAACCAAAAATAACGAGACACTCCGGTCCAATGGATTGTATTGTCCCTCTGGGGCCATCCAGCGGCTGGAAGGACACACGGACAGGTGTGGGAGCGGCCCCTGGGCTGTCACTGCCGGGGCTGATGCCAAAGCTGCTATTTCGGGACTGGTTTTCCAGCCTCCCTGTCCCAGACCGCACAAAGTGACAATGGATCACAGTTTACAGTGTGATGGTGCAAGACTGGCCCAAAAAGGGGAGCAGCAAGTGGGTTTTCCGTGCACCTCATTACTCCCAAGAAACGGGGTGGGGGAGCTGGGAATGGTTTGGTGAGTTGATAAAAATACCCCGTGGCCTGGAGCGAGTGAAAAGGGATGGGGAACAGATGGGAAGTGGGATTGACTCGTTTGGACAGTCCTCAATGTTACACCCAGTTGTTATAATATTGCTATTAATCAGAATGTGGTTTTTATTAATAATCACTGCATATATGAGTGTGGTACCTAATCCAGCAGATGAGGATGCTCACCACTCCAGAAACACATCAATTGAAATAATAACAGTGTTTCTTGCCAGAATCAATAGCTAATTCTATATTATGCTCTGTTTAATGTTGCTAACTAAATTCTAACTGATTTTTGTAACAATTTTGTATGTAAAGGTATAATATATGATTATAATACATCTCACACCCTCGAGGCTGAGCCAAAGAGATTTGTCCAATTATATTGGTCTGGGTGAGTAACATAATGTAATAATGTTTATTTGTAAATTGTATATTGTATATTGTAAATATGTAATAATTGTTTTCTTTTTGCTAGCTTTAATATAATTGTTTTATTGTAATTGCTTTAATGTAGTTGTTTTCATATAATTGCTTTAATATAATTGCTTTGATGCAGTACACTAAACTGTATGAGTAGTTTTAGCTTCTATACTGTGTAGTAAATAATTCTGATTAAGATCTTTTTGTCTAATCATCTATCATAATAAATAATTTATTTTTATATAAATATATCTGACTTGCCATCGTTAATCCTGCAGGACAAAGTTGTACAAAGTTAGTTTAGTTGTACTAAATTTAGTTGAATTCCCTGATTCTCAGTTCCTTGAGACAAAGTCATACATCCATAAGACAAAAGCAAAAGCTTTACCCGCACCATTCTTCTTCCTTTTTTTTTTCCCAGCAAAAAGACAAAATAAACTTATCAAAAATCAAACTAAGAACACATAAAGTGTTCTGTCTCATAAAATCCGACTCATATTTGGGCCTCAACAAGGTGCTCGTGATATTAAAAACACAAAAAAAAGGAACAAAAATTAATAAAGTGATAATACAGGTAATTATGGGGGCAGTTAAAGGTTCCATCAGTTCCACACAGCTCGATGTCACCTGTCAGAAGGTTCCTGTCAAACAAAAAGTGAAAGTTTTGCCTGCTACAGACCAATTATTGAAAAACGGGAACAATCCATCGGCGTTGGTTCGGTACCACAGAAGAAACCCAGAAGCCAAAAGGGCCTGAGGCAGAGGGATTTTCACACCTCCCTGGCTTTCTGAATTTGAGTTCCCATTTCTACAGGATTTGTCACAGCAGCAGTTAAAGGCACAGCATTGGCATTTAACTGCCCCTAATAAACTGCCCAGACGGGAGGGTTAGAGGAGGAGTGTGAGACCCCCGCCACTGCCCGAGCACCTGGGTGGCTGTTGGGTTGTGGTGTTGGGTTCTGCAGCTCTCAGAGGAGCCAAATCAGCCTCAACTTCAGAAATTCCATCTCGTGCTGCAGCAGAAATCCAGCCCTGAGATACCCCGGCAATCCCCGAGCCAGGGAGTGCAGCAGCACTGCAGCCTCTGGGTTTCCTTCGGGGTTAAGATTAGCAGCCTTCACTTCTCACCCAGGAGCCACAAACTCGGCAGATAACACTTGCTCTGTTTACTCCGGTGATTTTAACTCTTTGCTGCCCGGGTCACACCCACGGCCCCTCAGCCTCCCACTCTGCATTAATATTGAATGTTGCATTCCCAGATCTATCAGAAATGTTATTAATTGCTGGTAAGGACCAGCTGGAGTCCAAATGTGTGGGGTGCATTGACAGCATTCCACTTGCTGGGTTTCGGACTCGCCTGATTTACTGGCAAACTTTGATCTTTCAGCGGCTGAGGCTGAGGTTTGGCAGATGGCTCTGGGTTAGGGGCAGTTTACTGACCCCAACAATCATCAATTTTAATGAAAGGTCGTAATGTTGCTTCCTCATCATCAGATGCATCAATGCAAACGTTACTGTCTCGCTCTTTATCAGAACAAAAGACCCATTCACAAAATTCCGAGTTACGAGACTGTTTCTGAAGATGTTTCGGGTTCTGCATCCTGCAATTTTTCCCATGGGATTTTCTCTCTCTCTCTTGTGCATCCCAAAGCTCTGCCTGAACCTCTCCAGCCCAACCAAACCCGGCAGCAAGCAGCCCCTCTGCCTGCAGCCTCCTCTCCTTTTCCTCACTTAACTGATAGTCCTTGTTTGCCTCAGCCAGAGGTTTGGTTGATTGGCCCAGGAAGTGCCAAAATTCTCTGCAGATCCAAGGGGCTGAACCCTCAATCTCCGTAAAACCACAACAGAACTTTTAAACCATTTTCTCATTTAGTTTTTTTTTATTTAAGTAGCAAAAGCCTTTTCCTTCCCTTCTCCCCAGAGGGGCCGTACAAACCATCAGGCACCACAACCCCTCTCCTGCTCGGGCAGGACTCTGCAGATCGTCCTCCTGGAAGGAAATGAAGCTGTTTAATATAAATATTTATAGCCGATGTTATTTAATATAAATAACATTAACGTGAAAACTCAAACAGTCTCCTCCTGCTGTGCCCAAGTAGCAAACCAGGCCCGGGGGAAGCCTCCAGTCACAGACAGAACACAGCAATTCCCTGAGAACAATCGCAACAGTTCTACTCATTCTTTTGCATTCTTCTCCATCCACTCACCCAACAGAAATGTGCACGTAGGAAAATGTGCTTTTAGAAATATTTTTTTAGAAACACACGCAGAGCTCCCACCGTTACAAACTCAGGGGTCTCACACACACCCCCCCAAATCAAAGCAGCCTCTCAGCTGACGTTCACCCTCTGCAGAACCCGCTCCTGGGGTGGGATTTCAGCTTCACACCCCAGCAAACCCCCCAGACAGGTACAAACAGCATGGGCTGGAGCTGAGCTGCCCCTGGATGGGGATGTCCCCGGATCCCTCTTTTTGAGGAGATCCCACGAGCACACAACAGCGACCTCAGGTGACCAACTCCTTCCCCGGGGGTTGTGTCCGGGCACCGACGGGCTCTTTGCTGCAGAAGAAACTCTTGAAGCGCCTTGAGGGAATCACCGGACATTAAACACCGTCTGCAGCACGGACAGAGCCCGGGGTTTAAACAGTTTCCCTCTTAATCTTCTCAAATGCTTCGACTCTCCCATCAATCTTTTCTCTCCCTCTCCCAGGGTCAGTGAAGCCTCAAATCATCCCCCATGTTCCCAATTGCACAACCTTGGCCGAGAGCATCCCCTTTGCTGTGCTGGATGTGCTAAAAATAGTCATAAATCCCCCTTAACTTCAACTTACGAGGGATCCCAACCCCCTGCACGCCTCGGGCGAGCCCCCAAACCCCCCATTTCCCCTCCCCTGCTCAGGCCACGATCCCACACTCGACCCACTGCAGGGACTCCCCCGACCGTGCACCCACGGAGACACTGAGAGAATCGGAGCAGCTTAATAACAAACCCTGATCACTGACACTGAATCTGCTCAGGGAATTTTAACGATCCCTTTGGCTCCTCCCTGCTCCAAAGATCCCGGTGAGCTCATCCCGGTGCCAGCAGGCAGGGGTTTGGAGCAGGGAGGCTCCAGAGCGGGTGGCCCGGGGCCGCACCTGGGTCGCCAAACTGTTAAAGAAACTCCCCTGTCCGACCACCCCGGAGCTGCTCCGGCACCACACCCACCCCACCCGAGCTGGGACCGACCCCCCACCCTGCCCCGGTCAGACCAGTTCCCCTCACCAGCTCAGTCCCAGCTTTCCCACCGCAGTCTCAGACGTCTCAACCCTTAAAATGATTTCATATTGATGCAATAACTAAGGAAAAAAAACCCAAACAGCTCGAGCTGGTGCCTCCGAGGAGGGACCCCGAACAAAGGAACCCCTGAGCATTTATCCCCTCACAGCCTGAGCACGGGAAAGTCTGGAATGCTCAGCTCCTGCCGTCCCCAGGTGTCCCTCACCTGGCTGTGCCCAAAGCCTGGAATGCTCGGCTCCTGTTGTCCCCAGGTGTCCCTCACCTGGCCGGGCCGCAGGTCCCCGGGCCCTTCGTTGTGCAAAGGGTCGGCAGGTCCCGGTCCCTCCCCGGGGGCTCCCACACGGAGTGTCCGTGTGTCCCTGTCCGTGTGTCCGTGTGTCCAAGGGTCACGCGTGTTGGATGTGTTTGTCCGTGTGTGTGTATGTGTGGGGTGTGTGTGGGGTGAGTGGATTTGGGGGGGTGTCTGTCCCTTCCTGCCCGTTATGTGCACGCGGGGCGGGGGCGTGGCGCGCTGGGGGCGTGTCCTACTCGACCACACCCATCCTCGCCCCGCCCAGCGAGGGCCCGGCGCGGCGGCGGGCGCTGATTGGCGGCGCTGGGCGGCGGGGGCGTGGCCGGGGGCGTGGCCATGCCGGCGGTCCGGGGTCTGTGCCCGGTCCTCATCCCGGTCCCGGTCCCGTTCCCAGTCCCGCACCGCAGCGGGTCCGGGATGGCGGCGCGGGCGGGCGGCGCCGCGGGCGAGCGGCGGATCCTGTGCGTGGGGCTGGTGTGCCTGGACATCATCAGCGTGGTGGAGACTTTCCCGGCCGAGGACTCCGACACCAGGTACCGCCAGCGGGGGCGGCCCCGCCGGTGCCTCCCGCACCGGCCCCGCGCCCACCGCAGCCTCGTGTCCGTGCCCCGCAGGTGCGTGTCGCAGCGGTGGCAGCGGGGCGGGAACGCCTCCAACTCCTGCACGGTGCTGGCGCTGCTGGGAGCCCCCTGCGCCTTCATGGGCTCGCTGGTCCCCGGCCCCGCCGCCGAGTAAGTGGGGTGCGGGGACTCCCCCCCAGCACCGGGCACGGGGCCGACCCGCCCTGACGCTCCACCGGCCTCTCCGTGTCACTCCACCGGCAGCCTCGACCCGCTGCCCGCCTGCCCCCGCCGCCGCCACCGGCGCCCGCCGGGGCACCCGCACCGTCCCGCCCCTCCCGGCGGTGTGCGGGGCCCCTCACCCCGCTCTCTGTCCCCCGAAGCTTCATCGCGGCGGATTTCCAGCGCCGGGGGGTGGACACGGCGCACATCGCCTGGCAGCCCCGCGGGGACGTGCCCTGCGCCTGCTGCCTCGTCAACGCCTCCAGCGGCTCCCGCACCATCGTCCTGCACGACACGTAAGGGCCCGGCACCTGCGGGCGGCCGGGCTGTGCCAGCTCGGGGTTACACGGGCACGGCTCCCGCTGCCTGACTCCCCGCAGTCCCGCCGGTGGTCCCCGCAGCCCCCCGTTCACCCCCTGTGCCGCCCGCCGGCATTGGCGGTGACATCCCCACACGGCCACAGGTTCTGGGGCGCGGGGCAGAGGGCACGGCCCCGTGGGGACACCCGGCACCCCCATGGCCCCTGCCCGGTGCTCCCTCGGCCGTGCCGAAGGGTCAGGGGGCTGTCGGGCATCGCTGAACCGCGGCCCCGGCCTGGCCACCGCTGCGCTGCCCTTCGAGTCGAGCTCAGGGTCCCAAAAGCCATCATTAATGATTCACCCGGACGGTGTCACCCCCGGGACCTCTGTCCCGGCAGCGTGGGGCCCTGCACAGCCCCTGGCACTGCCCTTCGCCCCCGGCCGCGTGCCAGGCTGGGGGTCCCCCCGCCCCACCTGGCGCCCGTCCCGCAGGAACCTGCCCGATGTGACGGCCCGCGACTTCGAGCGGGTCGACCTGTCCCGGTACAAGTGGATCCACTTTGAGGTGAGCCCGGGGCTGTGGGGACCCTTGGGGCTAGAGGGGGATTTCCCTGGGACTGTGGGTGAGCCCGGGGCTGGGGGGACCCTTGGGGCTAGAGGGACCCCCGGGGCTGGAGGGGGATTTTCCCTGGGACTGTGGGTGAGCCCGGGGCTGGGGGAACTCCTCGGGCTGGGGAGCATCCCAAGAGGGCGGAGCATCCCGGGACCGGGGGGTCCCCCCCGGGGCCGGCGAACCCCCGGCGGTGGCGGAGCCGTGCCCGTGCCCGCAGGCCCGGAACGCGGCGGAGCAGGAGGCGATGCTGGAGCGGGTGGAGCGGCACAACCGGGCGGCGGCACCGGGACAGCGGGTCCGGATCTCGGTGGAGCTGGAGAAGCCCCGGCAGGAGCTGCTGCCGCTGATGGGGCGGGGCCAAGTGGTGCGGGGCGGGGCCTGGCCAAGGGGGCGGGGCTTACAGCTCATGGGCGGGGCCAGGGGCGCTGGGGGTCGTGGCCCGGGCTCGAGGGGTGCAGGGGTGGGGTCTGGGGGTGTACCCAGGGTCTGGGGGGGTAACCAGGGTCTGGGGAGCACAGTCGCACTCTGGGAGCGTGGTCAGAGTGTGGGGGCGCGATCGTGGTCTGGGGAGTGTGAGGGAGTCAGAGTCTGGGGGGGTAATTGGGATCCGGGGGTGTGATTGGGGTCTGGGGGTGTCGTCGGGATCTGGGGGGTGTCGT
>NW_020897922.1:47835-54558 GCF_003984885.1 Neopelma chrysocephalum
CCCCCCCCAGGGCCACCCTGATCTGCGCCTGGGCCGAGAAGGGGGCCGACGCCGTGGGGCCCGACGGGGAGCTGGTGCACTCGGACGCCTTCCCCCCCGAGACCCTCGTGGACACGCTGGGGGCCGGGGACACCTTCAACGCCGCCGTCATCTTCGCGCTCGCAGAAGGTGGGCACGGGCGCGGCTCCGGGCACGGCGTGGCCACGGCTCGGCCAGGCACAGCCACGGCACAGCCGCGCTGCAGACACGGAGCGGCCACGTCTCATCCTGGGCCCCGTCCCCAGGGAGGACCCTGCAGGACGCCCTCACCTTCGGCTGCCGGATCGCAGGCAGGAAATGTGGGATCCAGGGCTTCGATGGCATCGTCTGAGCCTGTGCCCGGAGACCCCCCTCACCGCCCAGGAGCACCACGGATCCACTGCACGCAGCACCTCCCCCAATAAAGCGCCACGTGCCCCACGACAGCTATGCCCCCCCACCCTGGCCAGGGTCCCGCTGCCCCAGGGGCGCACTGACCATGGCCAAGGCCACCAGCAGCCTCTATTTCTCTGTCTGATGCGTTACAGGGGAGACCACACGACCACAGTGCCCCAGCCCCCCAGCCCGGATGCAGGGTGGGGGGCACAGGGACCCCCCGCCACTCTGTGCCCCGAGCAGGTCAGGAAGCAGCCAGGGCGTCGCCCCACTCAGCCCTGCCCACAGCCCCCCACCATCTACCCCTCCCCAGAGTCCCTCCACGCTGGGGCTTCCTCCCCCTCAAGGGCTTCAGCCTCAGGGGCTTCCTCTTCCTCAGAGGCATCACTATCGTGGGCTTCAGCCTCGGGGGCTTCTTCTGCCTCCACAGCCTCAGCACTGGGGGGTTCCACCTCGGGGGCTTCGTCCCCCTCCGTGCCTCCATCCTCAGGGGCTCCAGCCTGGGCAGCTCCAGTCTCAGGGGCTGCCTGCCCTGGGCCGCTCACCCCCAGGTGCCCCCTGAGCATCTCCGTGCCCTCCTCGGGCACAGCCTCAGACCCTGCCCGAGGCTCCAGGGGGGGCTGCCCCGGGGGTCCCCGCTCAGGTGCCAGCAGCTCGTGGGGGTCCAGCAGCCCGTCCCCATTGCGGTCCTGCCTCGCCAGGGCTCGGTCCACCAGAGCAGCCACCTGCAGGGACAGGGGATGGGGGTGAGGGCCCGTCCTGGGGGGCTCTGTGGGGTGCAAGGGACCGTCCCTGTGGGACCCACCGTGTCGGGGTCCGGCCGCCCCCCGGCCTGTGCCAGCACCGTGCCCAGCAGCTGCAGCAGCTCCAGCCCGTCCAGGTGCCCGCTCCGGTCGTGGTCATGGAGCACGACGAGGTAGAGCAGGGCTGTGGGGCACAGAGGCACTGTGGGGCTGGGGTCCCTGACCCCACCGGCCCCTCGGCCCCCCCCGTCACACCACATGGCCTCACCCTGCTCCCGTGGCATGGCCTCCACGTCCCGCTCCGGCAGCCCCAGGCTCCGCACCGCGCCCCGCAGCAGCCTGGGGGGAGCAGGGCCGGGGGTGGGCAACACCGCCCGTGCCCCATGGCCCACCCACCCTGTCCCATGAGCAGCTGGGCACTGCCCGGGGCCCCCACCCATTGCTGTCCCCCCTCAGAGCACAGCCCCAGCCGGGGTGGGGGTCCCGGTGTCACGGGGCTCTCCAGGGCAGGGACTCACGGCAGCAGCGGCAGCTCCGGGCTCAGCGGGTCGGGATTCACATCCAGGAGCGTGGCCAGGGGGGGCTCGGGCCTGGCCAGAGATGGGGGGTTACCTGTGCCCCTGGGGGGGCTGCCCGTGCTGGCCTGACATCCCCCTAACCATGGCCCCCACAGCCCCCTTAGTCCCGCCCCTCACCGTGCACCCCCGGACCCCTGTGCCCACCCACAGCCACACGCCCCCTCCATACCTGTGCCCCCCTCATGCCCAGGTGCCCATCAGCTCCCACGCACCCCACCCGCACCCCTATGAACCCCCCCCGTCTCTGCCTGCCCTGAACTATGTCCCCCCATTCTTCTGCCCTCCACCTGTGCCTCCCACACCTGTACCTCACGCTTGTACCCCCCTACCTGTGCCCCCCACACCTCTACCCTCCATACCTGTGCCCCCACACCCTGCATACCTGTACTCCCATATCTGTGCCCCCAGACCTGTACCCCTATACCCATACCCTCCATACTTGTACCCCCCCCCCCACACCTGTACCCCCATACCCTCCATAACTGTACCCTCCATACCTGTACCCCCACACCTGTACTCCCGCACCCGTACCCTCCATACCTGTACCCCCCTACCTGTGCCCCCCCGCCCTGGGGGCAGCCCGTGCCACCGGCCCCAGCAGCAGCAGCAGCAGCAGCACGGTCAGTGTCACCGGCGGGTTCCTCATCCCGCCACCTCGGGCTGCAGTGGAACGGGAGTGGCGGGGTCGGGGCCGCGGGAAGCCGGCGGTAGGAGAGGAGCGGGGGGGCTCCGGGAGCTGCCCCGGTCCCGGCGCGGCGGGGACACGCTGGCACGGACGGGAGGGCGCACAGGACAGCGGGACCGCGCACGGGACCGGCTGGCGCTGCTCACCCAGCGCACGGCCCCCCGACACCCCCAGCCCGGTGCCCCCGGTGCCCACTCGCCCAGCCCCGCTCGCCTCTCGGTGCCGCCCGCCCCGCGCCGGGGCCACGTCGCCGCCACGTCCCGGCCCCGCCACCGGGCCCAGGAGCGGCCCCGCCCGCCCCGGGCCCTGCCCTGCCCTTCTCGGGGGGGGTTCGGCACCACGCGGGACGTCCCGGGGCAGCTCCGGGGCAACCAGGATCCGGCGCTGCTCAAGCGGGGCCAGGGACGGGCGGGGCGGAGAGATGCGGGCGCGGTCACGGCACGGGCGGGGCCGTCCCGGTGGGTGAGACCCCCCCAAAGTCCCCACGGCCCCAGGTACAGCCGGGCCAGCCCAGCACTGACCCACGGACCCCCGCACCAGCACCACCGAGGGCCTGGGTCAGCCAGTGCCAGTTCCTGCTCGATGTGGGGGGCTCCGGGAAGGTCCCCCGAGGGCACGGCCAGGCCCCCCCGAGGGCACGGCCAGGACCCCCCCGAGGGCACACGTTCTCCCGGACTGTGACCAGTGCAACGCCCCCAGCCCGGCCCCCCTCCCCCGGCACAGACACAGCACTGCCTTCATGCTCCAGTTTAATGGCCACAGTGGGGCGGGGGGCCAGCAGGACACTCTCCTTCTGGGGCAGGGGACCCCCGTGTCCGGCAGGCCCCCCAGTCCCAGGGCTGGCCCCGCCCCGCTGCCAGCACAGTCCCAGTGGGCCGGGCCGGGCCCCGGGCGGCTCCCCGGCCCCTCCTGCACTCCCCGAACACCAGCGGGGGCGTGGGGCCGGGGCTGGTCCCTTTTCCGTTTCACAGTCTGTGGGGAGGGGGTGTCGAGGCCGGGGGGGGGGTTGCTCCTGGCGCCGAGGGGTCCCCTCCAGGGGCCGGGGGGGGCTACAGGAAGCCCGGGAAGGCAAGCTGCAGCAGCAGGATGGTGGCCACGATGAGCCCGGCACAGAGCAGCAGCAGCAGCCAGACCGGGAGGGAGCCTGTGGGGCAGAGACGGGTGAAGGGGGGCTGCAGCCCCCCCGTGCCACGGGAGGCACCCCAGCCCCCAGGCAGCCCCCAGGCAGCCCCCCAGCAGCCCCAGGACGTACGTCGGGTGGGCAGCAGGTGCAGCTTGCAGCGACTGTCCACGGCCACGCTGAGCAGGGCGGCCTCGTGGCCCCCCAGCAGCTCCCGCCCGGGCTGGCTCTCGGGGACAAAGGCCACGTCGGTCACCACGATGCCGTGGGCCTCCTTCACGTAGTACAGCCTCTGGGGGGGCACGGGGGGGGGTGAGAGGGCAGCTGGGGGGCACTGGAGCTGCCCCATGGCCCTGCCCAAGCTCACCTGCAGCGAGAAGGCGATGTGGATGGCCACGGAGCCCGTCACTGTGCCCAGCCCCAGGAACGTGCCCGAATCGCTGCGGGGGGAGAGGGCGGTGAGCTGGGGCTGCCACAGCCCCCCTCCTCCTCCCCCCCGGCCCCGGGGTACCTGACGGAGAGGCAGGAGATGACCTCGGAGCCGCAGGGCCGTGTCAGCAGGGGCAGGAAGTTCTTCCCGTCCCACTTGGTCAGGTAGCAGGGCGGGGGGCGGCGCTCCCGCTTGTGGGGCACCTGCACCGTGTAGAGCCGCAGCGCCCCGGCACTGTCCTCCACCGCCCCGAACCTGCCAGGGGACAGTGGCCATGGGGCACGGGGGGCATGGGGGGGGGCACAGGGCACAGGCTGTGGCTCCCCTGGCATCCAGCCCCCTCCCCAGTAGAGCAGCAGAGCCCGGGGAACCCTTCCCTGCAGACCCAACCGGGACAGGGCTCAGTACAAGGCACCAGCTGGGGGTAGCCCATCCCAGCCCCAGTGGCCCATTCCCAGCTCCCTGCTCCATCCCAGCCCCAGTGGTCTGTTCCCAGCCCCCTGCCCCATCCCAGCCCCAGTGGTCTGTTCCCAGCTCCCTGCCCCACATCCCATCCCCAGCGATATGTTCCCAGCTCCCTGCCCCATCCCATCCCCACTGGTCTGTTCCCAGCTCCCTGCCCATCCCAGCCCTCACCGGCAGGCCTGGTAGCGATAGGCCTTGTCGGGGATGCCGGGCAGGTTCTCGTGCCAGCGCAGCCCCGTCACCAGCTGGTCCTGCTGCCACACGCAGCACTGGAAGTCCCTCCCCGCCGTCACCACCTGCCACACACGGCACAGGGGGTCAGATGCTGCTCTTCTGCAGGGCCGAGGGGCCACAGGGCTGCCCGACACTCACCTTGTTGTCAGGGCCGAGCGCGATGTCCTCGATCTCCCCGTCGTGGGCTTTGAACTCCAGCATCTTCTTCATGCTGGGGAACTGCGGGGGCAGAGCCGGTGAGGGCGCTGGGCAGGGGCCGGGCCCCGCTGCAGCCCCGGGCAGGTGTGTGGGGGGGAATCAGAGTTAGGGAACTGATGCTGATCCAGCCATCCCTGCCCGACACGCGCTGCCACCAGCACGGCAGCGCAGGGCCTCCGCTTCCCTGTGCCAGCCCCCCGTGCCCACCTCCCTTCGCCTGTGCCCCCCTTGGCTCCCCGTGCCCCCCTCGGCTCCCCTATGCCCAACTGCACTGTCCTGCCCACCCCAGCCCCCCTGCCCACCCCAGCCCGCCCCGTGCCCACCTCCCAGAGGCGCAGGAAGCCGTCAGCCCCGCCGGTGGCGAGCAGGGCGCCGTCGCTGCTGAAACTCACGGCCTTCTGCAGGGCATCGGCGCTGAAGTCGGTGCGCACGCGGTGCAGGCTCTCCACCCTCACCTCGCGGGGCCGGCCCTGCGCGGTGCTGTCCCCCGGGGCCCCCCCGCCGGGGCCGCGCCGCCGCCGCACGCCCTTGTCACCCCCGCCTGCAAACCAGGACACGGGGCTGGCACGGGGGGCACGGGGAGGGCAGTGCCCGTCCCCACGGCACCCCACACGCCGCCCCATGGCACCCAGGGCAGCTCCGGTACCCAAAGCCCCCACGGCACCCAGGGCATGCACGGGGGGTCCAGGGCAGCTCCCGTACCCAAAGCCCCCACGGCACCCAGGGTGGGCACAGGGAGGGATCCAGGGGGGTTCCAGGGCACTGCCCATCCCCAAAACACCCCAGAGACCCCCCCCCCCAGCTCCCCACGCCCTGTCCTACAGCACCCAGGGCAGGCACGGGGGAGATCCAGGGTGGGCATGGGGGGGGGTCCACAGCTGAGCCCCATCTCCAGAGCACTCCACAGCCTCTGCCCCACGGCACCCAGAGTAGAGAGAAGGGGGGGTCCAGGGCACTGCCCATTCCCAAAACACTCCCCAGCCCCCCACATCCTGCGCACATCAGCTGGGATGGGTCCAGGGAGGGGTCCAGGGAAGGTACAGGGGGGTTCCAGGGCAGTGTCCCATCCCCAGAGCTCCCCATGGCACCCAGGGCAAGCACAGGGAGGCAGGTCCAGGACAGGCATGCAGGGGTTCAGGGCAGTGCCCCATCCCCAAGCCACCCCACAGACCCCCAGCTCCCCACATCCTGCCCCGCTGCACCCAAGGTAGGCACGGAGAGGGGGATCCAGGGCGGGCATGGGGGTGTCCACAGAATGCCTCATCTCCAAAACACCACCCAGCCCTCCACGCGGCACCCAGGGCAGGCATGAGGGGGCAGTCCAGGGCAGTGCCCGTCCCCACATCCCCCCAGCCCCAGGGCAGGTGCCCCACGCCGCCCCCGGTGACTCGGGCTCTCACCGTCGCGCCCGGCGGCGCCCGGGCCCTCGGGCTCCTGCAGGGTGAAGCGCAGGATGTGGCAGCTGTTGTCCTGCCCGGCGGCGATCACGTCCCCGGCCAGCGCCATGGTCATGGTGGCGCGGGTCTCGGTGTCGTGGCAGTGCAGCAGCGACGCGCTGAGCTGGCCCCCGATCTGCTCCAGCTGCAGGAAGTGCTGCGGGGCGGGGGGGGGGCTCAGCCGCGGCCCCCGCCGGGCTCTGGGGAGGGGGTTCCCTGGGGACACCCCCTCCTCTCTGGGCCTCCCCGTGAGCCGGGCCACCCAAACCCCGCAGCCCCCGCTCGCTCAGACCCGGCCCCCGCACACACCCGGGTCCCTCAGACCCCCCCGGTGCTCAAACCTCCACCCCCCGCGCTGCGGCCTGGCCCGGCCCCCCAAGCCCCCCGTCCCCACGTTCAGATTTGCCCCCCCCCCCCCCC
>NW_020897922.1:54658-56502 GCF_003984885.1 Neopelma chrysocephalum
CCCCCCCCCCCCCCCCCCCCCCCCCCCCCCCCCCCCCGTTTTCCCCCCCCCCCCCCGGAGCCCTCGCCTGCCCCCGTACCACGCCATTGCGGATGCCGGTCTTGGCGGCGCCGCCGCCGCCGGCGGTGATGGCGAGGGCCCGGCGCGGGTGCAGGCGGACGGTGTAGAGCGGGAACGGCGCCCGGTACAGCTCCGGGGGGCGCCGGGGCGCCATCGCAGCGCCGTGACGTCACCGCGCCGGTACGTCAGCACGCTACGCCCCGCCCCCAGACACGGGGGGGGGCCACCAAAGGGGCGGGGCCACCAAAGGGGCGGGGCCGCGGGAGTCACGTGCCCCGCGCGGTTCGGGGGGACAGCGGGGACACCCCCCGTACATCGGGGGCTTAGGGGGGCCCTGGGGGTCAGCGGGGACCCCCAGCGCTTATGGGAGCAGGGGGTGCTCTGTCCCCCCACGGGCTCCTGGGGGACAGCGGAGACACCCACTGCTTGGGGAGACAGGAGTCCCGTCAGGACCCAGGCGACAGTGCGGCCCCTCCCCAGGGGAAATGGGGGTCCGTGGGCTCTTGGGGGGCGGTGGGGACAACCCGGTGTTCCCATGGGATCCCGTGGGGACTCCCAGTGCTTGAGGGGTTCTGAGGTGCAGTGAGACCCCCCCCCCCCGCTGATCGGGGAAATGAGGACTTGTGGGCTCTTGGGGGGCAGTGGGGATACCCCAGTGTTTGGAGAGATGGAGGTCCGGGGTTACAGCAGGGAGGGGGTGGTTTCTGGGGACCCTCCGACAGCTGTGCTCCAGAACCATTTATTGGGGGGACATTGAACACAGACACGATTGACAGGGGCTTGGGGGGTGTGCTCTGCACCCCCAGGGGTCCAGGCAGCCCCCAGAGCAGAGCGGTGTGTAAGGCACATGGCCAGGCCGGGGGCACTGGGCAGCACCCCGACCTGGGTGGGGGGCACCGCTCTGACACCCCCCAGACATGGTCCCAGAGCCTCCCTGGGGGGCAGCCCACTGGCCCCCCACCAGGCACCCCACACCCCACTATTTGGCACTCCCTGACCTTCTGTGGGTGCCCCACTGGGGCTTTGAGCCCCCCGGCCTGGGGGGGTGGCCAGGATCCCCACGCCGGGGGGGTCAGAAGGAGGTTTCCTGCACGGCGTAGGCGGGGGCCGTGTACCCCTGTCCTTCCTCCTCCTCCTCCTCCTCCCGCTGCCCAGGGCCGGGGGGGCCCAGGCCGTTGGGCACCCCGTTGTTCTTCTCCGTGGCATCTGCGTGGCCGGGGGTCTGCGGGGACAGAGCAGGGGGCAGGGGGGGCACAGTGGGGGGGCAGCAGGGGCAGAGGGGGAACCCACCCCGTGTCCCCCTTCCCCCGAGGTGCCGGGGGTCTGTTCCTCACCTGGGCAGGGTCTTCCCCCCCGCAGCAGAGCCGCTGCCGGATTTTGGGGGACAGGCAGCAGAGCAGCCGGGGCACCACGGGGGAGATGGTGCGGGGGTCCAGGGCCGCCGCCGGCGTGGGGCCTGGGGGGGGGCAGAGGGGTTGAGCGGGGCCGGGGGGATCACGGCGGCCCCCCCGCTGTCACACACTCACCAGTGAGCAGGCTGACAAGGACCCCCACCACGATGACCGTGGTGGAGTTGTGGGCGCTGTACCACATGTAGGACAGGCTGTAGAACCGCTGCAGCCCCGTGGGGCTGGGGGACACGAGGGTCAGGGGGTGTGCAGAGGAGCACCCCCACACCTCATCCCCGAGCCCCCCCGTCCCGCTCACCTCGGGGTCGGCGTGGGGGGCAGCAGTGTGGTAGCCAGGATGGTGGTGAGGTTGCCCACGGTCGGCAGCGCTGTGCT
>NW_020897923.1:0-21517 GCF_003984885.1 Neopelma chrysocephalum
AAGGAACAAATTGTTTAATCCAGTGTAAAGAAATCAGAGTAATCAGTTATTTAATTCAGAGTAAAGAAATCAGAGGAATAAGTTATTTAATTGAGTAAAGAAATGTGAGGAATCAGTCATTTATTCCAGTGTTAAGAAATCAGAGAAATAAGTTATTTAATTCAGTGTTAAGAAATCAGAGTAATTAATTATTTAATTCAGTGTAAATAAATCAAAGGAATAAGTTATTTAATCCAGTGTTAAGAAATCAGAGGAATGAGTTATTCAATTCAGTGTAAAGAAATCAAAGGAATAAGTTATTTAATCCAATGTTAAGAAATCAGAGGAATAAGTTATTTAATTCAGTGTAAAGAAATCAGAGGAATAAATTATTTAATTCAGAGCAAAGAAATCAGAGTAATCAGTTATTTAATCCAACGTTAAGAAACCAAAGGAATGAATTGTTTAATACAGTGTAAAGAAATCAGAGGAATAAGTTATTTAATTCAGTGTTAAGAAATCAGAGGAATATGTTACTTAATTCAGTGTAAAAAAATCAGAGGAATAAATTATTTAATTCAGTGCAAAGAAATCAGAACAATAAGTTGTTTAATTCAGAGTAAAGAAATCAGAGTACTCATTTACTTAATTCAGTGTAAAGAAATGAGAGTAATCAGCTATTTATTTTAGAGCAAAGAAATGAGAGGAATAAGTTATTTAATCCAATGTTAGGAAATCAAAGGAATAAGTTATTTAATTGAGAATAAAGAAATCAGAGGAATAAGTTATTTAATTCAGTGTTAAAAAATCGGAGTAATCATTTAATCCAGTGCTAAGAAATCAGAATAATGTTATTTAATTCAGAGCAAAGAAATCAGAGGAATAAGTTGTTTAATTTAGTATAAAGGACTCATGAAAAATAACCATGAATTGGGTCCCAAACCTGATCCACGTGGTCAGAAATTACCCTAAAAAAGGCTGGAAGAAGGACAAGGATCGAGGAAGTGAATATGAGATTTGTTTGGAAATTAAAAGGTTTTGATATGGCTTCTCTTCTCCAGGCTGAACAATCCCAGCTCTCCCAGCCTTTCCTCCCAGCAGAGCTGCTCCATCCTCTGATTATCCTGGTGCCTCCTCTGGACCCATCCCAGCAGATCTGTGTCCTTAGATATGTTCAGATCTCCATCCATCTCCACTCCAGCTTCTCTGGGAATTCCATTCCAGCCCCTCCCCACCCTCCCAGCCAGGAATTCCTTCCCAATCTCCCATCTCTCCCTGCCCTCTGGCAGTGGGAAGCCATTCCCTGTGTCCTGTCCCTCCATCCCTTGTCCCCAGTCCCTCTCCAGCTCTCCTGGAGCCCCTTTAGGCCCTGCAAGGGGCTCTCAGCTCTCCCTGGAGCCTTCTCTTCTCCAGGTGAACCCTCCCAGCTCTCCCAGACTGGCTCCACCCTTGATGGATTCCCATTAATGGGAACACCCATATAAAGGATATTCCCCCATCCCAGGGCTGTAAATCTGTGGCTCTGAGGATGGTTCAACCAGGAATTCCTTCACCAGTAATTCTGGGACTTGAAATCATGTGGAAAGTCTGTCTGGATTTAATAGAGAAGATGTAAAGGATGTGAAGAAATCATGGAATCCCAGAATGGTTTGGGTTGGAAGGGATCTTAAAGATCATCCCATTCCACCCCTGCCATGGGCAGGGACACCTTCCACCAGCCCAGGTTGCTCCAACCTGGCCTTGGACACTTCCAGGGATCCAGGGGCAGCCACAGCTTCTCTGGGAATTCTATTCCAGCCCCTCCCTACTCTCCCAGCCAGGAATTGCATCCCAGCCCTTGGAGCCTCTCCAGGGCCTCCTCTGAACTCGCTCCAGCAGCTCCACATCCCTCTGATATTGGACTCCAGAGCTGGAGGCCACACTGAGACTCTTCCCAATAATTCCATGGCTATTTAGGGACACCTGGGCTGCTCCAGTGGCAGCACAGCTCCCTCCTGGACCTCACATTCCTCAGTTTTGATGTCAATCCCAACAATTTGTGCAGAAGTTCCAGGGAGGTTCATCTCCCTGTATTGCCTGAAGGCCCATCCTGTATCCAGAGGAGCCTGATATTCCCTGGAAAAAAGCTGTGTAAACATCATTCCAAAGGATTCGCAGCCTGTGCCAGGAAGTTTCCTCTGGGCCCAACCCAACAACATTTTGAATTCCTGGAGAGCATTTTCATTTTCTCCTGATGAAGAACCTCCAAAGGCAAGAACATGGGAGAGTGGGGAAGGGTCAAGAGGCAATTAAGAAAAAATCTCATTTTTCACTGCTGGAAAAAGCAGTTAATTAGATAAAACAAGTGGAAAAAAAAGAGAGAGAGAGGGAAGAGCTGAGGTGCAATTTGGCAAATTTAAAGAGCTTTCTATCAAACGGATTGATTGGGAGGCTAATCATAATCAGGGCTCTTGGATTAGCAGTTAATTGGTGGAATCAATTAATAGGGGTGTTTTTCACAGCACACTTTGCTCCAGAGCACAGGGATTTGGTTGCAGAGTGTTTTTGGAGATAACAGATGCTGGATTAGGGGTTGGGAATGATCCCCTGTCAATCCAACAGCTCTGTTGGTCCCTCCTTTCAGGAATTTCATTTTTAAGGGATTTTTTTTTTAGTGTCCGAAAGGGTTATTTTAATTCCCTTCTTGCTGCCTCTGCACTTTCTCGGTTTTTTTACATTAAAGAACAAATTATTCTCCCAATAACTTTCGAGTGCTCCCTCAGAGGGTTCATGGAATAATCTCCTCTCCGGAGGTTGGGCAGCAACCAGGGGGTTGATCCAGGGGTTCAGAATAACAAGCTCCCTCTTATTTTTGTCATTTTTTTCTTTTTTAATTTTAATATTATTATTATTATTATTATTATTATTATTATCATCATCATATCAGCAAATGTCGTGCTACATACTTCAAGAAAACTTGGTGGGACTGGGGATGCTCCAGGAGGTGAACTTTGGGAATCTGGGATAGCTGGTGTTGCCCCTTTCCCAATCACTGGGATGGATTTCATGGGAAGATAAAAACGGGCTCAGATCCGTGGCTTTAGGATAACAAGTTGCTCTGTGTTAATTTTATAATTTCTTTAATTTTAATTTTAATTGATTTATTATTATTCTATCAGCAAGTGTCGTGCTACGTATTTAAATGATCCAGGGGTTCAGAATAATGAGCTCCCGTGTCCCTGGGGGTGTGTGCCCACGGCACAAGGGGCAAAAGAAAGGCAGAAGTGGGCCCGTGAGCTGCAGGGCTGAGGGTTTGTGCCCTTTCAGTTGCACCAAGACACAGATAAAGGGGAGAAAGTGAATGTTTATTAAGGTCAGGGGAAGGGGAGGGATGAAGTGGGGTGAAGAGAAGGGAATGGAAGGGAGGGAGCCGTCCCTGGGGCTGCAGAGGCCAGGAGCTACCTGGCCTTGCGGGCTGGCTCAGTTGGGCCCAGCATCAGCTGCAGCTGCAGCCGCGCTGAGGAGTGGTCCCTGGGCTGTGGTGGGGGGCTGTTGCAGGGACATTGGTCGTCTCAGCGGGGCAGGTGGAGTTCTGATGGCACGGCTGTAAGTGGCCATGAATGCAGCTCTCATGCTGGATGTGGAGGGGCAGTCGTCCTCGCTCATGGCTGCAAGGGCTGGAAGAGAGAGGAAGGGAGCCGGGGTCAGAGCGCGGCTGTGCGGGGACCCCAGGAGCCCCTCCTGCCAGGGCCGTGCCGGGCAGCTCTTGGCACGGCCAGGAGGGAGCAGGGGCCAAGAGGATGAGCGGGAAGGTGCTGGGCACCCATGGGCACCCTGCCCCTGCCACGTGTGTGTGCTCTGGCCACGGCGTGCAGGGAGCAGAGCCCTGTGCAGGCGGGGCAGGGATTGCAGCTCCCTGCCCAGGGTCTGTGCTGGTCCCCGGCAGCCCCCAGGGAGGCCCCGCTGCCCTCACTCACCCTTGAGGATGGGCCACAGGTCTTGCTGCTCCTCCCTCATGTGCCAGCCGGCGACCCCTGGGAACACAGAGGCTGTCAGGGCCCAGGGGCACAGCTCCCCCCAGCCGGGGCCGGGGCCGAGCTGCAGCGGGACGGGGAGGGACCGCGGCCTTGGGGCTCACCCATGAACCTGACGGCCGCCTCTCGCAGGGGCTCCTGTGGGCTCTGCAGGTAGGGCAGGGCCTGGTGCAGGTGCTGGCCCCTTCCGCTCACGTCCTTTTCCATCTGCAGAGAGCAGGGGGGTGTCTGTGGGGCAGCAGTGGGCAGGGGCACAGGGCCAGCCCCGCACACTGGGCATCGGGGGCTTCTCCAGCCTGGGGCTGGGCCTTGGCGCTCGTCCTTACCAGGCAGTCACAGAACCTGAAGGGCTGCTCCGTCTTCAGCAGCTGCTCCAGGTCCTTCCTGTGGAGGAAGCTTGCAGCCCAGAGCAGCGCTTCCCGAGCGGCCTGCAGAGCAGCAGAGAGCGGGGCATGGCACCACAGCCCAGGGCACAGCCCCTGCGTCCCTGCTCCAAGGCCAGCAGGAGGCTGGAGCCCTTGAGGCCCCAGGGCAGGAGGCAGCCCAGCCCCTGGCCCGGGGACACCAGAGCCCAGCAGTGCTCACCTCTGCCACGCGCTGGTTCTCGTCCTGCCAGCGGAAGAACAGTGGGACCAGGCTCTGGCGCACCTGCACCTCCCAGGGCTCTGTTCCCTCTTCCGCCAGCAACTCCATCACCTCTCGGAAGAGGCGAATGGACAGCAGCTGCACGTGGCTGTTGTCCTGGGGCCAAAGAAGACACAAAGAACTCAGCACTACCTGCTCCATGCCCAACAGGCCCAGATCTGAAACCCCCCCAAGATTCCTGGCAGCACCCAACATCTGTGGCTGAGCACAGAGCCTTACATTGTCAAAGACTGGCCGGAGCACCTCAACCAGCCTCAGGGCAGTGGAGCTGAATTCTGCACTGTCTTCCTCATCCTGGAGCACATTCCGGAACAGGGAGAGGGTCATCCCGACCAGCTCTCCATCTCCATCACGCAGCAGCTCCAGGAGATGCTCAGACAGGCTGCAGATTCCTTTGGCCTGTGTGGAACACAAGGCTGTGCTGGGAAGCCCTGAACAGCTGCCCCACCAACCCCACTCTGGCACTGCAAGCCCACGCTGCTGCCCCGGGGCCCAGAGGCCAAAGGCCTGTCCCACAGGGCCTGGGCAGCTGGAGAGGGAGGCAGGAGAGCTGGGAGCAGCTCCCGAAGCCCAGCCAAGGCCAAGCCACTGCCCTTCTCAGCCCCAGGCTGCCCATGTGGCTTCAGCCCCTTCCCCCTTCTCACCATGGAGGGATCCACGCTGAGCACCAGGAGCCCTCGCAGAGCCAGGCGCCGCCTCTCTGGGCACTGGCTCTGCAGGTGCCTTGCCAGGATCCGCAGGACACTGTCGTGGCCGGTGCTGACGTCCAGATAGTCGAGGACCTGGAAGGCAGAGAGCAGTGCCGGGGTGGCCGGGCGGCAGGAGCGCGGAGCCGGCCAGGGCTGTGCCCAGGCAGCAGCACAGGGCACAGGCACCGTCCCGGGCAGCTGCGGCTGCCAGAGGGCAGAGAGGGGGAGGCAGGCGGGCCAGGCAGCGCTGGCCATCAGGCTCACCTCGACAAGGAAGGCCAGGGCAGGCAGCTCCCAGCGGGGCCCCTCCCTGCTGAGCAGCCCCAGCAGGTGCCTTGCCAGTGGGCCATAGGAGGGGACCAACACGCGCCGCATCTCCCTGTCAGGGCAAAAAGGGAACCCTCGGCCCTCAGTCGGGTGGGCAAAGCTCTGCCAGCACTGGCTGGGCCGTCCCTCGGGGCCAAGGCCCTCTGTCCCACGCCCACGGGGGCTGTGTGGGCTGCCCCGTGCCCAGGGCAGAGGTGCCGGGGGCAGCGGGGACAAGGCTGTCTCACCTGGCCAGCAGCCCCACTGCGTAGTGGTGGGTGTCAGCAGAGAGCAGCGCGTCCCAGCCACGCTTGCGCTCCACTGACACCAGCTCCTGGTCCCACTGCAGCCGCCAGAGCAGGGCCTGGATGGTCTGGACCACAAAGCTGTGTGCAGAGCAAAGGCCACGTCATGCTGGGAGCCCTGGCCCCAGCCCCCAGGGCACGGCAGGGAGAGGGGACGGGCATGGAGCACCTGTTGGGCTGGGTGGGAAGGCCGTGTTGCTCCTGGACTCCCCTCCAGAAGGTGCTGACCTCCTGTGGTATCTCCTCTGTGCACATAGAAACTTGACAGAGCAGAGCCAGGAGGAGACGAGGGGCATGAACCAAGAGTGGATCTTGGCACTGGGGCTCCTGGACCATCAGCCACAGGGCCAGGGTTGCCTGCAAGAAAGCCACACAGACACATCATCAGTGCCCAGAGGGAGGGAGAGGCCAGGGAGAGCCAGGGGGAGCAGCCGTCCTGCTGCCCCTGAACCTGCCCCTCAGCCCCATTTGCAGCCCAAGGCCTGAGGGAGATGCAGCAGTGGGGGAGGATGGAGAGTCGCTGCAGAGGCGACGTGGGGAGGAGCAGAGGCCACTTCCAGAAACTCACAGCCAGGGCAAAGACGTCCTCGTGGTCCCCGTTGGAGGTGGACACGCTGTGCAGTGGCCAGTCCTCCATCACCCCCAGCAGTGTTGGCAGCACCTTGTGCACTGTGGTGGCTGAGGAGGCGATGGTCCTCCACAGGATTGCAGCAGCTCTGTGGAGCCAGAACTCTGGGTCAGGGGGGTCTGGGCCGTGGCAGCTGTGGGGGCCCAGGTGATAGAGCCACGGTGCCTTGAGGGGCAGGGAGGGCACATGGCAGCAGGATCGGGGACTGACAGGTCAGGGCTGGGAATTGGAGGGGTCAGAGGGTCCTGGAACTGTGGGTGAGTCTGTCAGAGCAGGAGGGACAGGCTGGGCAGGGGGCTGGGTTGGAAAGGCTGGTGAGCCCTGAGGCAGCAAAGCAGCTGGGCCCTGTACCTGTCACACGCTGGGGCACAGCGCAGGAGAGTCGTCACCACCTGCCCAGGGTGTGCCTGGGCCAGCCTGCGGATGGCAGTGGGCGGCCTGACCTCTGCAGACTCCCGGCACGTGAGCCACTGGTGGATGGGGCTGACGCTGGCCGGCACCTGGAGGGGAGTGGGGGACACTTGGAGAGCTGCCAGAGCCAGCAGGTTGCCCAGCTTGGTGTGGGAAGGGCTTCCCTTCCCACCACACTCTGCTGGCCTCAAAGGCTCCGGGGACCACAAGACCCCTGGGGGGCTCTAGCCCTGGCCACAGGCTGCTTACTTCATTTGGATTGGAGGCAGTTTTCTCTTCCAAAACGTCCACACTGGGAGCATCAGTCACACTCTGCGTGGGCGTGCAGTCAGTGTCTGCGATGCCCTCAGTCGTGTCGTCAGCCCCGACATCAGTTGGTGCCGTGTCAGAGCTTCTCTCGGTGTCAGTCAGCGCGGTGTCACAGGTATCTGTGCCATCCATCGGTGCCAGGTCAAAAATTTGTGTGTCCTCAACTGCTGCCGTGTCAGAGGTTTCTGTGCCATCCATCGGTGCTGTGTCAGAGGTTTCTATGCCCTCAGTCTGTGCCGTGTCAGAGGTGGCTGTGCCATCCACTGGGGCCATGGCAGAGGTGACTGTACCATCCATCGGTGCCATGTCAGAAGTTTCTATGCCCTCGGTCTGTGCCATGTCAGAGCTGTCTGTGCCATCCATTGGTGCCGTGGCAGAGGTGGCTGTGCCATCGAATGGTGCCATGTCACAGGTTGTTGTGCTGTCAACCAGTGCCACAGCACAGTTGGCTGCACAATTGATTGCTGCCATGTCGGTGGTCTCTGTGCCATAAGTTGCTGCCATCTCTGAGGTTGCTGTGCCATCAGTCAGCGGCATGTCACCGCTGGCTACACAATCTATTGGTTCCATGTCACTGCTGGCTGCACAATCCATGGATGCCACGTCACCACTGGCTGCACAATCTATTGGTGCAATGCTGACATCAGGCTCTGCCTCGAGCTCGGCTACGCTGGTGTCAGGCTGTACCACACTCTGCATGGGCGTGCAGTCAGTGTCTGCGATGCCCTCAGTCGTGGCGTCAGCCCTGACAGCAGTTGGTGCCGTGTCAGAGCTTGTGTCGGTGTCGGTCAGCGCGGTGTCACAGGTGGCTGTGCCATCCATCGGTGCCAGGTCAGAAGTTTCTATGCCCTCGGCCTGTGCCGTGTCAGAGCTGTCTGTGCCATCCATTGGTGCGATGGCAGAGGTGGCTGTGCCATCGAATGGTGCCATGTCACAGGTTGCCGTGCTATCAACCAGTGCCACGTCACAGTTGGCTGCAAAATCGGTTGCTGCCATGTCGGTGGTGTCTGTCCCATCAATCACTGCCGTGTCTGAGGTTGCTGTGCCATCAACCGGTTCCATGTCACCACTGGCTGCACAATCAATGGGTGCAGTGCTGTCATCAGTAGGTTCCATGACACAGTTGGCTGCACAATCAATTGCTGCCATGTCCGTGGTTGCTGTGTCATCAGTCGGTGCCATGTCCGAGGTTGCTG
Organism: Neopelma chrysocephalum; assembly: GCF_003984885.1. Classification (NCBI taxonomy): domain Eukaryota; kingdom Metazoa; phylum Chordata; class Aves; order Passeriformes; family Pipridae; genus Neopelma; species Neopelma chrysocephalum. The sequence continues at coordinate 8,482 of NW_020897923.1, forward strand.
TGACATCAACCGGTTCCATGTCATCGCTGGCTGCACGATCAATTGGTGTCATGTCACCACCGGCTGCACCATCCATGGGTGCCAGGTCACCACTGGCTGCACAATCAGTTTGTGCCATGCCACTGCTGGCTGCACAGTCTCTCGGTGCAGTGCTGCCATCAGGCTCCGCCTCGAGCTCGGCTGCGCTGGTGTCAGGCTGTGCCGTGAGCTCGGGCGGTGCGGTCGTGGCTGTTCTGCGCCGAACTCCCACGAATCTCAGCAACCTCTGCAGGAGAAGAAAGGGCAGGGAAGAGAGGGAAGTGGCCTGGAGTGCTCTGCCAGCAGTGCCAGGCGGAGCAGGGACAGCAGGCCCAGCCCAGGGGGGGATGGCTGCGGGTACCTGAACTGCCCTGCGGAAGCGGCCACGGGCGCGGTCCTGCTCTTCTGGGCGGTCCCGGCCTGGATCTGGCAAAGAGCGAGCGCAGTCAGAGCTGAGGGGCCGCGGGAGAGGCCAGAGAACACAGCCCTGCCCTGCACTCCACAGGCAGGGCCAGCCCTGGGATGCCCAGGGGATGGAGCACGGATGCTGGGGGGATCAGCCTTGGCCCCCCTTTCCCCCTCCCTTTCCCTGGGCATGTCCAGAGGGGACGGGAAGGGGCCCAGCTCCAGCACTCACCCTGCTGCAGTGGCTGGAAGTGCTGCACCTCCTCCTCCTCCTCTTCCTGTGCTGGGCCAGCTCCAGGGCCTCTCCTGTTGTTCCTGTTCCTCCGGAGCAGCGGGCACAGGCCGAAGCATCCCCCCGCCATGGCACAGTCTGGTCTCGAGGGCACCTGCGGGAGAGAAACCTCGGAAAAACCCCTGGAGGCCAAGGGTGACACAATGGCCTGCGGGGCTCCTGCCACAGGGACTGGGGATGGGTAGGAACAGCCCCTGGTGGCAAAGTCTCAAAAATGGCCTCAAGGGCCACTGCCACAGGGGCTGCTGATGGATTGGAAAAGCCCCTGGTGGTAAAGTCTTAGAAAATGGCCTCAAGGGCCACTGCCACAGGCACTGGTGACTCCTCGGAAAAGCTCCGGGTCACCAAGGCCCGTGGCCTGGCCTCGAGGGCCACTCCCACAGGGAGTGGGGTCACCTGAGAAAAGCTCCTGGTTCCCAACTCCTGGGGTCTGGCCTCGAGGGAAGTTGTTCGAAGGAAAGCTCTCAGAAACGCTCCTGGTCGACAAGGAATGAGTTGGCTGTGAGGAGGCTCCTCACAGCACCGCTCTGTCCCGTCCTGCCCAGTCGCCCGCTCCGAGCACGGTGCCGTGGCCGCGTTGCCGCCAACACCTTTATCACCACGTGTCACAAAGGACACCGTCCCATCCCCTGGGCGACGGCCACCCTGTCACAAAGGGCCCTGTGACACACTGCCACAGGCCCTGGGGCCTCCCCCAGCCCGGCCAACCTGCCCCAGCGTGGAAGGAATCCATTCCCTAAAGCAGCTGCAGCCACTGGGGGCAAGGCTTGGCATCTGTGCCAAGGCAAAAGCTGTGGCTCCTTCCTGCCATCATTTCTTCATGGAATTCGTGACCTACAGCACAAAAACACCTTGGCTGGCAAGGCACAGAAGAATGTGGCATTGTTTCATGCTGCATTCAGGAAAGCCTGACTTCCCATTCCTCAACACAAGGAGCTGAAAGAAGTTGTAAACTTCCCAATGTCACTGAATTGGGAGGACCCAAGAACATCAACTATTTGGATGTTTGCTTCCCATCTCAAACCTGCAGCTTGTTTGCCTTCATGTGGTCCATTGAGAGTCAACTTCAAAACATGAATAAAGGCAAAAAAAAACGGGCATTGATTGGTTTGCAAAAGTTTTTCTCAGAGGGCATCAGAATATAAGAATTTTGGGCAGGGATAGAAGCTCTCAAGGAACACAAGTTCCCTCAGGGTTACAAAAGCACCCCAAACAAGGCAGGAGATTGCAAAAACACTAATCCTCCCTGACCAGTTCCCTGCTGTGGCATGGAGGAAGCCAAGGAGGCATAAGTACAAAAAGCAGGCAAAGAAAAGTATCCCTAACAATCATGGCTGAGGCTAAAAGGCCTTTCAGAGGGAACATCAACACCCCCACCCTCACCCTTTGGAAGACTCCAAGCCCTGGAAGCTGCCGGCTCATGGCATTGGCCAGGACTTTCCTTCAATGTGGAGCTAGAGGGTTCTTTCCTGCCTCCAGAAAGCAGCAAGAGAATAAGCCACGGGTTTGTTCCCAAGGGATTTCTTCATTAATTTAGGGGATTCAAGAAGGAAACTTGGTCAAAGTTCAAAAGGGCACCACACAAGCTGATTGAAAATCTTCCACCCCAATACTAACTCAGCACATCGTCATCCACAACACTTAAGGCAAGATCCAATAAACCAACAACACTTAAGGCAAAATCCCAACAATCCACAACATTTAAGCAAAATCCAACCGATTCCACCACACTTCCATCAAGATCTGATCCCTCCAGCTCCAAACCACCCCAAGCATCAGGAAAGGAGCAGAGAAAGAGAAGCAGAGGCAGCAAGAAGAGAGAAGGAGAAAGAGGGAGAGACAGATCATGCAGCTACCACTGGAACCTTGGAGAAGATCAGCTCTCCCCAGTCCCATGGCAGGGCCATGTGGCAAACATGTGCCTTTGGTTTTATCTGCTCTGGACCCTCTGGCCAACCCCTCCAGGCCCCATCTGACCCAGCAGCCACTGTGGGGCTTCCAGGCTGGGCTGAGGGGCCGGGTTCTCCCTGTCTCTGCCAGTGGGAGCTGGGTGTGGGGCTGCAGGAGCTGTTATAGGGTGTTATAGGGCAGTGTCCTCACTGTCCCTGCTGGGTGAGGGGTTTCAGAAGCTGTGGGGTGTTCCAGTTTTCCCCGACAGCCACTCCAGGGCTTCCCCAAGTGGGTCCCAGGGCTGCCCTGAGGGACACAACCCCACCCCACCTCCGTGAGGTTCCACCCATCCCTTCCCCCCCCAGCCCCCCCCCCCCAAGGTGGTTCTGACCCCATAATCACTGAGCTGGTGTCTAACAGTTCCTCAAAACTGGTATTTCTTTCAGAGAATCATCAATAAATGGTTAAAATTATATCAATCTCAGTTACAAGGAAGCCCCTTTTCTCACTGGCCAGAGCAAGGCCAGGAATGTCCACACCAACCAGCCCAGGAGATGCAGAGATGTGTTAGACCATCATGACCTCAACAACTCTGATTTTCCAAATTAAAACCAACCATTATCTTCCCATAATTTCCATGGAGCCAAGTCACTGGTGTCCAGTTCCTACAGGAACTGAGATTTGGGCTGTCCCGGGCTCTTCGAAGAGTCACAACATTCATTTTTTTTGTGACAAAAAGCCTTTTCCTCTTCTTCTATTATTGCTTTCAGAGGCTCTGATTTCTAAAGCTGTTATTCATTGGTAGAAATCCAAACTGGTAAAAAAAAAATCAGCTAAATCCAAAACATTTTGAATCGTATTTAAGCTCAAAATTGAACCGTTTAGTCAAAAAACCAGAAGGGTGTCAGACAACGCTGGATCCAAGTTAAATCCCACGTCCAATCTCTCCCTTAATGAATTCCCCCCACAAGCCATCCCTCAAAATAGGAAGAGAAAAGGCAGCAACAAGATGTTTTAGGAAGTTCCAGACTCAAAACAAACCTAAAAACGGCTCTTTCTGCAAATACTGTCTCACAACCCTCATTTTCTAGTTGTCTGGTTCCAATTGCTTTTTCCATCCCTGGTACAGAAGGAATTTTACTGCACAAGCTGTTCCATCTCAAATGCCTTTTTTTTTTGCTAAACCATCCCTCCTGGAGCATCCATTTTATAGGAAACCATCCCAAAATATTTGTTAAAGATGATGGTTTATCTCGCAGCCGTATAAATATTTAGAGGAAATGTGTCTCTGTGTCGCTTCACAGCTGCCAGAGCCTCTTTCTTACCTCGTGAGTGCCCTGAAAATGCTTTAAAAAAGCTCATTAAAATTGATTTTTCTGGCCAATTTTTTTTTTAAAAAATGGAAATATAGGAATTATCTGTCTGCTCTGAGCAGCCTTTTGTTCCCCTTGCAGCAGAATGTGTGGCCTGCAATAAAAGCAGTAAATAAAGACCAACAGGAAATTCCTGAGTGGGGCACTGAAAATAAGGCAGTGGAAGTTGTTGGATGCTCAGGAGAGTTATGACATTTATAAATCTGCTTCCAAAATTGTGATTTAATGATTTTACATGGTGAACTTTGAGGTGATCCATCAGGTATGACCCAAGAGGTGACATGATACATTTCAGCTTTCTGGGAATGATCTCCTGGGATTCCTGTCCTGTCCAAAGCAGAATCATAGGATTATAGAATTGTTTAGGTTGGAAAAGACCTTTAGGATTATCCCAGCCCAACCCAGCACTGCCAAGGCCACGTCCCCAAGTGCCACATCCACACGGATTTTAAATCCCTCCAGGAATGGAGACTCCACTCCTGCCCCAGGCAGCTGTGCCAGGGCTGCACAACCCTTTCCATGAAGGAATTTCTCCTCATATCCAACCAAAACGTTTCCTGTTGCAACTTGAGGTCATTTCCTTGGAAAAAACCTCCCACCTTTGAGGGACAAACACCCTGGTCATGATTCCATGATTTTGCTTTCCCAGAGTTAATCAGGGTTGGATTTCTTAAAGCTCTGAGTCCAAATTTGATGTAAAGGCAGGATCAACTTCAGAAATCTCTTGTTCACTCATTTTCCAGCTGATCATTGCAATAAATTCCTTGGAAAACTGAGTGATAAGGCAGGAACAGGGAACAAACTTCCTCTAGTGTAGTTGCTCTCCAGGCACTTGGAAACACATCCCAGATTTCTTCCTATCAATTCCATGGGAAAGCAGAGAAAAGTGGAATTTTGGTCTTGGATTGAACACAGAATCATGGACAGGTTTGGATTGGGAAGGACCTTAAAGCTCATCTCATTCCAAAGCCCTGGAACACCTTCCACCAGCCCAGGTTGCTCCAAGCCCCGTCCATAAACACGAATTTCTAAACACAAAGACTTTCCTGCAGCATTTAGCAGTTAAATCAGGTTTTATGAAACTCTCCCTTCAACCGGTAAATACAAAAATCCACAACTGCTTTTCCAGACTTAAAAAAGAGGGATCAGAGATGTGACATTGTCACATCACTTTTCTTATCTCCCTGCTTTTGAAATATTTAGGTTTTGTTTGCTCCTGCACTTGCTGTGGGATATTGAATCATCTCTTCCATGTTAACCTTTGTGGAGGAATATTCCTGAAGCACAGAGAGCTTAAATCTACTGGAAAAAAAAATAATATTATATTATATTGATAACTAAGCTGCTTTTCGTTAAGGTCTATTAAATGAAGGCTTTTGGTGATAACACTAATGATTGTGCAGAGCCCAGATTAGGTGAGAATTAGAGCAAATCCTGCTATTCATGCTGTCAAATGGGAAAATTTCCTTGCCCTCCTTAAAAACAAAGGGAAATGATGATTCCTCAAGTCTGTAAAACTCCACTTGACTAAAAAATTAATGATCCTTTGCCCTCCAGCAAGAGCTCGGGGGGAAGGCAGGGAAGGATGCTCAGGGAGTGGGATGTCATTCCAATGGTGTTAGTGGATCCTTCAGGGGTGGAACTTTGTCCTGGGCACCTGAAGTCTCAATTTTCATCTGGCTGGGGGATGTTTCAGTGCTGGTGCTGCTGGAAACCACAGAAGACCTTGAGCTCCTTGCCCTTCCCCTGCAGACTGGTTTCACTCCTGCAGTGACCTTCCCCTGCTCCCTGCGGCGACTCCTGGGGGTGCAGAAGTCTGGGAAGAGCAGAGTGGACCCCATAATGTCCCTTGAAGTCCCATCTTTTCCCATCTGGTCATAAATTGGTCATAAATTGCATTTCCTCTCACGGGCGGTGTCGCTGGGAAGCTGCTCCAGAGCTTCTCCGTTCCTGGTGTCCCAAACCTCCTTGTGATCTGAATTTATCCTCTTTAAACCACCCAAAATTCCTGTTTCTTGCTGTGACATCACAGAAAATTCGCCAACCACCCTCAACCTGAGACCTTTTGAAGGAGAACAGAGTCACTTCCCACCAGCCACCTCTGCAGGGACACTTTGGATCTTCCCATGTTAGATCCCATTTGGGTTTGGATGCCTGCCTGTGCTCCCCAGTGTTGCTTCTGCATGTCCAAAACCTCTTCTAGATCCTCCTGCAGGAGCCAACCAGTGCTCCCAGTAGATCCTGGGGATCACAGTCCTGGCTCGGCCACCCAATTCCTTCATCGCTCCCTCCACGGGAAGCCAAATCCTTGGAATGTGCACGAGGTCATCCAACACCAAAGCAGCAGAGGAATGTTGGGTTGGCAATTCCCAGCTCTGTTTGCTCCCAAACAAATCCCTCCCCCACCCCTGAGGGCACAAACCACAACTCAATTTTACAATTCAGGAACGAAAGGTTTAGAGCTGCTTAAATTATTTTTGACTAAAGAAAGACATTGGCTGGACAAACATCAAAAAGAAGCCAAAAAAAAGAAAGAAAAAGAAATTCTATGTTAAAAAAACCCACCAAGCCACGTGCTTGGCTGAGCCATCAAGAAGCCACCTGGAGCAGCTGCTTTCCAACATTGTTATTTTTCCCCTGATGGCTCCATTATTCAGGAAACAGCTCCAGGAGGGTTTCCCTCTTCTCCTTCAGCTCCAATATATTGTAAAAAAGCAAATATAACCAGTGTTGTGACAGCAAAAGTCACCATTAACCCTTCCCAGCCCCGTTCTGGTAGTGTTTCTATCCCTGCTGTCCCTGTGGTAGGATCAATATTTAATATTTGGAGTCTAAATCACCTCATTTTTAACTTGTTTTCATCACTGCTTTATCAATTTAGATAAACTCCACCTTGGCAAGGACCATGAGGAGCCCACTAAGGCTCCTAAAATATGAGTTTCACCGACCTTCATCCCTGGCAATGGAATGAGATGGATATCCATGGATAATGACCTTCATTCCACATGAATTCTCTCTCTGTTTGAACCAGATAACAACATTTAAAACCTGTCACTCTGTCACTTCTTGTGACTCTTCCAGTTCTGTTCCAGAATAAAGGTGTTTTCTGTGGCCAGAACAGAGGAACCCCAGAATATCTTGAGCTGGAAGGGACCTACAAGGATCATCCCCTACAAGTCCAAGACACCCCAACAATCCCCACCCTGTTCCAGAGGGGATCATCCAAACCCTCCTGGAGCTCTGGCAGCCTTGGGGCCGTGCCCACTGCCCTGGGGAGCCTGGGCAGTGCCAACCACCCTCTGGGGGAAGAACCTTTCCCTGAGATCCAACCTGACCCTGCCCTGACACAGCTCCAGCCATTCCCTCAGTTCCTGCTTTCCCTTCTTTTTCCTTGCTCCTCATTTCTGGAAATTCACCTTAAAAAGACTTTTAATACTTGAACTTGCTCAATAAAGTTCCCCCGTCGTGGCAATTTTCCTAATCAGAAACTCAAATGAGGAAGGATTTATTGGCTCGTGGAAATCTCTGCACTTCGAGGACAAACAAAAAATGCCTTTTATTTTAATCTGCAAATTAACACAGTCATGTAGTCCTCAAAATTATTAAAAAAAACACCAACTCAAAGGATTAAACCCAATGGGAAAACAGAGCTTGGAAATCGTTCCGTGGCCCAAATATTAAGATTTTTACATGGAGATGAAAGAGGCAATTCCAGAAGAAATTTCTGTTCCTTCACAAGTGAAGAAGATAAGCCTTAACTACATGTGCATGCAAAATAGAATATGATTTCTTTTTCCAACAAGAAAAACTCCTATATTTTGCTCCAGGTCACAGAACAGGAGGAGAAATAAAGCCCCACTTGGTGATGGTGGCTGTAATTATTGATTAATTCTGCTTTAAAAGGCTGGAAAACAAATCTGTGTCCAAAGGGACCAGGACACATCACCTCCCCCGTGGCCTGAAACTCAAATATCCCCTCCCTGGAACTGCTGGAGGTTTTCAGGCTTGCTGGGGGATAAATGTCATATCTGGCAGGGGGGAGATGGAATTAATACCTTCAATTTTGGGAAAGAATTTTAATCAGGATTAAACTCGACTGTTAAAACTTTAAATAAAATAACAAGCCATAAGTAGGTTTTCCAACCTGAACACAGATAGAGGCTCTTGTGGTTTTTAGAGGAAAACAGGCTTTTTTCCCCTCACATTATCCTGTTAAAATGATGATTATTTTATCTGTTTCTATTAAGAGCAGCTGGAGGCGAGTGCCCAGTGGTGTTTGACACGATGCAGGCACCCAGGCAAGGCTTGGCCACCTCCCAAAAACTCCACAATTAAGATGAGAGACTTTTGGAGACTTTCAGGTCCTTTGAGATATTTGACTCCTTTAGGTCCTTTGGGACATTTGGTTCCTTCAAGTCTTTTGATACATTTGAACCTTCAGGTCCTTTGGGACATTTGAGTCCTTCAGGTCCTTTGAGACATTTGGTTCCTTCAGGTTGAGATATTTGAGTCCTCCTGTTCCTTTGGGACATTTGAGCCCTTCAGGTCCTTTGAGATATTTGACTCCTCCTGGTCCTTTGAGACATTTGGTTCCTTCAAGTCCTGTGAGACCTGAGCCCTTGAAGTCCTTTGAGACATTTGAACCTTCAAGTCCTTTAAGACATTTGACTCCTTCAGGTCCTTCACCACATTTGGAGACTTTCAGGTCCTTTGAGACCTTTGTCTCTTTCAGATCCTTTGGGAAATTTGACTCTTTCAGATCCTTTGGGAAATTTGACTCCATCAGATCCTTTGAGACATTTGGAGACCTTCAGGTTCTTTGAGGCATTTGGTTCCTTCAGGTTGAGATATTTGAGTCCTCCTGTTCCTTTGGGACATTTGAGTCCTTTGAGTCCTTTGAGACATTTGAACCTTCAGGTCCTTTGAGACATTTGGAGACTTTCAGGTTCTTTGAGACATTTGACTCCTTCAGATCCTTCAACACATTTGGAGACTTTCAGATCCTTTGAGACCTTTGACTCCTTAAGATCCTTTGAGATATTTGAGTCCTTCAAGTCCTTTGAGACATTTGAACCTTCAGGTCCTTTGACACATTTGGAGACTTTCAGATCCTTTGGGACCCTTGACTCTTTCAGATTCTTTGGGAAATTTGAGTCCTTCAGGTCCTTTGAGACATTTGGTTCCTTTGGGTCTTTTGGGACATTTGAGTCCTTCAGGTTGAGACATTTGACTCTGTCAGGTCCTTTGAGACATTTGAGTCCTTCAGGTCCTTTGAGACTTTTGACTCCTCCTGGTCCTTTCAGACATTTAGTTCCTTCAAGTCCTGTGAGACATTTGACTCCTTCAGGTCCTTCACCACATTTGGAGACTTTCAGATCCTTGGAGACATTTGACTTTTTCAGATCCTTTGGGAACTTTGACTCCTTCAGGTTCTTTAAGACATTTGATTCCTTCAGGTTCTTTGGGACATTTGACTCCTTCAGATCCTTTGAGACATTTGGTTCCTTCAGGTCCTTTGGGACATTTGACTTCTTCAGGTCCTTCAACACATTTGGAGACTTTCAGATCCTTTGAGACTTTTGACTCCTCCTGGTTCTTTGAGACATTTGGTTCCTTCAGGTCTTTTGAGACATTTGGTTCCTTCAGGTTGAGATATTTGAGTCCTCCTGTTCCTTTGGCACATTTGAGTCCTTCAAATCCTTTGAGACAACTGAGTCCTTCAGGTCTTTTGAGACATTTGGAAACTTTGAGACATTTGACTCCTTCAGGTCCCGTGAGACTTTTGACTCCTCCTGGTCCTTTGAGACATTTGGTTCCTTCAGGCCCTATGAGACATTTGAGTCTTTCAGGTTGAGATATTTGAGTCCTTCAGGTCCTTTGGGAAATTTGACTCCTCCTGGTCCTTTGAGACATTTAGTTCCTGGGTGGACAGATGGGCAGGGTCATAATTTGGGATATCACCTTGAAATCACCTGTGTATGAACATTTTCTGTTGTGACCTCGCACACTTTGCTCACTGCCATCACCTCACACAGGTCCCTCCCAACCCCAACCATCCTATAATTCCATAATTTTTCATCAATATGAAAAAATCAGCCAACCAATAACCCCCTAATCTTGACATCATGATCAAATATTTTCCCTTCCAGCTCTATTTTAGGAGCCAAACTATTAAAAAATGGAGAGGATGGTGATCTAAAAAGCTTTCTAGCTCCTATTCTAGAAATATCTGAGATAATTCTCTCCACCCAACTGCTTATATGGATTTATCCTTATTTTTCCATAAAATATTTGGTGCCACCTGACCTTTGGATCAATGTCTGGGCCGATGCATAATTGTCAGGGCAGTAATTAAGTGAATTAAAGCCTTTTTTTAATGTGAATTAAAGCCTTTTTAGCTGCCTGGCTGTTGTTATCTAACTGATATCTGTAATGTCACATCTTAACCAGGGTAATGTTTGCAACAATGAGCAAAACTTGCTGCTAATTAAGATTGCAGATGACATTAATTAGGAGAGGAGTGAACAGGAGAGGGAACAGGGTGTTAATGAGCAGCTTTTGTGTTGATTGTTGGGAAAGGTGAAAACAAACACTGAGTGACTCAATACAAATTCATAAACTCTTAATCAAGGAACAAAGGATGAATGTCAGCCCCTTCACGGGGATAGTTGTGGAATTTCTCTGCATTCCAAGAGCTGGAAAATGAACAAGGCACGTTTGGAAACGTGGCCCAATTTTTAAGCAGCGATGGGATTCATCCTGGAAAAATTTTAACAGGGTTTTCTTGGGTTCCCCCATCGCAGCAAATTGGAAAATGTGGCTTTTACTGAATAAAGTGGATTCAAACAGGCAATAAAACAACGGCTGAAGTCAGAAAATCAGAACTTTTTTTGTTTGTGGGGTTTTATTCTTTTATATTTATTTCTTTTTAATGTTGTAGTCTGGTGATAAAAACACAGGGATGTATCTTGGGCTGTTACTGGGAGAGAAGGATCTCTCCAGGCTGGGAAATGCTCACACAGAAGAAACTATTTAGTGCCAAAATTTGGAGATAATGGTGGGACTGTGGTGGGACTTGTGCTCCTTGGAACTCCTGCTGAACACCAGAGCAGACCTTGGGAGAGGATCTTCTGTGCCTGTTCAAAATCAGGTTGGGAAAAGGAATTTGTGGAAGCCAGGAAATCAATCCCAGAATCCCAGAATGGCTTGGGTTGGAAAGGACCCTAAAAGTAAAAGGGACCATTCCAACCACTGCCAGAAAGAAGAAGGGAATGATCATTTATTTCTCTCTCCCCAGGAAGGCTCTAACAAGAATAAAGAGGTTTTGGTTGCTGGGAGGAAGATTTGGACTGGGAAAAAGATTTCTGGTGTGAAGGGACGTTGAGTTGGGGAAGAGATGGGTGAAAGATGTCACATGTCCTGAGCTGGAGGTCTTGGAGCACAGGTTAGATGGGAATCTGTCAGAAAAGGGTTATTGGGATCTTTTCCTGACTGACAGGGATTGATTGGAATCATAGAATCATGGAATGGTTTGGGTTGGAAGGATCCTCAAAGCCCATCCAGTGCCACCCCCTGCCATGGGCAGGGACACCTTCCACCAGCCCAGGTTGCTCCAACCTGGCCTTGGACACTTCCAGGGATCCAGGGGCAGCCACAGCTTCTCTGGAATTCTATTCCAGGGCCTTCCCACCCTCTCAGCCAGGAATTCCTTCCCAATCTCCCATCTCTCCCTGCCCTCTGGCAGTGGGAAGCCATTCCCTGTGTCCTGTCCCTCCATCCCTTGTCCAAAGCTTCTCTCCTGTTCTCCCACCTGCAAGAAATGGGGATTTGATGGGATACAAATATTCCAGTGGAATATAACAATCCCAGAGAAGCTGTGGCTGCCCCTGGATCCCTGGAAGTGGCCAAGGCCAGGTTGGTGCAACCTGGGATAATGAAAGGTGTCCCTGCCCGTGGCAGGGGTGGCACTGGATGAGCTTTAAGGTCCCTTCCCACCCAAACCATCCTGGAATTCCAGGAATTCTTTTCTCTGCCCACAAGGATACGTGGAAAGCAAAGAAAATCTCCTTAGAGCAAAGGTCCAAAAAAATTCCTCTGTGTTCTTGGCAAGATGAATCCAAACAACACTTTGGATTTCTCTGCCATTTCCATGATCATCCCAGTTTTCCATCACCTCAGATTTCCCATATTGGCCCCTTCCTGAACGTGGATCACTCTGATATTTTGTGTTCCGTGGTAAAATGAGTTATTTAAGTGGATTTTTTTGTTAAGTTTCATATTTTCACCATCTCAGCTCCAAAGGTGTTGCCTTGATATCCTATTTTAGGTTTTATGGTTTTTTGGGTGGTTTTGGGATAATTTTGGAAGTGGAATCCCCTCCTGACGGGGGAGATTTGTGTGTGGTGCTGCACCTGTTCCCTTGGTGATCCAAACCCAAGCCAACTCTTCATTCCCTAAGATAACACGGAAAAAAAGTCACTAAGAAGACGACTTGGAGAATTATTAAACACCAAGACATCAATCTTTAAGGTCCCTTCCCAGCCAAACCATCCTTGGATTCCAGGAATTCTTTTCTCTGCCCACAAGGATACGTGGAAAGAAAAGAAAATCTATTTTTTCCATTTTTATATTTTTCCTATATTTTCTATTTTTCCTATTTTTCCTATATTTTTTCTATTTTTATATTTTTCCTATTTTTCGTGTATTTTTTATATTTTTCCTGTATTTTTCTATTTTTCTATTTTTCCTATATTTTTTATATTTTTCCTATTTTTCCTATATTTTTTCTATTTTTATATTTTTCCTATTTTTCCTATCTTTTTTCTATTTTTCTATTTTTCCTTTTTTTTTTCTATTTTTCCTATCTTTTTTCTATTTTTCCTATATTTTTCTATTTTTATATTTTTCCTATCTTTTTTCTATTTTTCCTGTATTTTTTCTATTTTTCCTGTATTTTTCTATTTTTCTATTTTTCCTATATTTTTTCTATTTTTCCTATATTTTTAATATTTTTCCTATATTTTTCCTATCTTTTTTCTATTTTTCCTATTTTTCCTAT
>NW_020897923.1:21527-24354 GCF_003984885.1 Neopelma chrysocephalum
TATTTTTCCTATCTTTTTTCTATTTTTCCTATTTTTCCTATATTTTTTCTATTTTTCCTATTTTTTTCTATTTTTCCTATTTTTCCTATATTTTTTCTATTTTTATATTTTTCCTATATTTTTCCTATTTTTCCTATCTTTTTTCTATTTTTCTATTTTTCCTATATTTTTTCTATTTTTCCTATTTTTTTCTATGTTTCCTATTTTCCTATATTTTTTCTATTTTTCCTATTTTTCCTATATTTTTTCTTTTTTTCTATATTTTCTCAATTTTTTTATTTTTCTCTCTTTTTTCCTATTTATTCCATTTTTTTCCAGAGTGACCTGGATCGCTGCCAGAGAGAGATTCTGGAAATAATTGCAGAGAAAAAAAAAAAGGGTAATTATTTAAAAACCTTTACAATTTCCTGCTGTGTTCACAGGGGGATCCAGGCACAGACAGTGTGGAATAAACTGGGAAAGACAGCGAGGAGCTGAAAGCACAACTCTGAGGAGCAGAGTGACCTCAGTCTCTCACTCCTCCCACAGAACAGGGCAAAACCAGGCATTTCCCCTTGGAATGTGTTTTCCAGGAGGAAGCTGCTACAACCAACTGTGTCATCTCTGCCTTGGACGTGGTTGATAAACCACGACCTTCAGTGTGTCGCTCAAGGAAATTTAGTGTAGCCACACATTGCTCACAGAATCCCAGAATATCCTGAGCTGGAAGGGACCCCCAAGGCCCATCCAGTCCAACCCTCAGCCCTGCACAGGCCCAGCCCCAAGAGTCCCCCCCCTGTGCCCCAGAGGATCATCCAAACCCTCCTGGAGCTCTGGCAGCCTTGGGGCTGTGCCCACTGCCCTGGGGAGCCTGGGCAGTGCCCAACCAGCCTCTGGGGGAAGAACCTTTCCCTGAGATCCAACCTGACCCTGCCCTGGCACAGCTCCAGCCATTCCCTGGGTGCTGTCCCTGATCCCCCCAGAGCAGAGCTCAGTCCCTGCCCCTCCTCTGCCCCTCAGGAGGGATTTGCAGGCCTTGATTCACTCTCGACTTTAGGGCACGAATCCCAAATAACGCCCCATCCCTGGGACTGAGCTGCTTCATTCCTCAGTCTCCCAGAGATTCTGCTCCATGCCCTGGCAAGGAGAGGCTGGATGTGCCACCCCACCATCTGCCAGGCTCCATCCCTGCCAGGCTCCATCCCTGCCCGGCCTCCTCTCCCCCAGCAAATGCCCGGGCCCGGCTGGTCCCCACCACCCCACGGATGCCTTGGCTGACATTTCCTCTCCAGAAAACCTTCCCAGGACACCGGGATCGTTCCTTTTGTCCTTCTCCAAAGGCATCCAAAGCAACAGATTGCCTCCCCAGCAGGCAGCACGGGGGAAAGTTCTGGGATCTGGCTGGAATCGCGGGCTTTGAGGAAATGTCAGGCTCTGCTCCGTGTTTTGGAAGGAGATGTGAGTCCTCACGGGCCCTCAATCCTTGATTTGCACAATCCAGGGTTGTCAAACTCATGGAAGGTGTAAACCCCACCTTTTCCTTGAGGCTGTGGATGCCCCATCCCTGGAATTGTTCAGAGCCCTGAGCAACCTGGTCTGGTGGGTGACATCTCTGGCCCTGGAAAGAGAGGATCTCAAATGTCCAACCCAAACCATTCCAGGGTCATTCCAGGCTCCAGAGCTCCCTTGGTTGAATGGTGGCTGCTGGAGACTGCCCAGGACTTCACCACCCAACAGCCAAAGGAAGACCAGCCCAGCTCCAGCCACCTGAAATGGTTCTTGCTGGCCAGAGCTCCAGAAATCCCTGTTTCTGAGCTCCAAGTGCTTCCATGGCTTTTATTGCCCTTCAATAACCTGGATAGCAGAAGTTAATACAGGTTTTAGCAAGGCCAAGGCTTGAGTGAGTCCAGGGACCTCCTTCAGGGCACTGGAGGTGTCACCTCTGCAGCTTTCCGTGCCCAATATCCAGGTGTTACCTCCTGTGGGGTTGGATGATGCTCCAGTGCCCCTCAAACATTTGGAATTGTGCTTTTCCATCCCACATCCGGGCCTGTGCCATCTCTCTTCTGGAGCTGAAGGTCTTTTCTTGCTTTATCAGTTGCATATTTTAATAATACCTGGTGAGGAGGGAAGAACACAATGAGTTGCTTTTCCCCTTTTCCACAGCTTTTCCATCTGTTATCAGATATTCTCATTCCCAGGGCTCAGGAGTGTCCCTGGATCCACCCAGGGATAAAAAAACCTGAAGAAATTCCCACTGGAGTCAAAAGGAAGCATTGTAGCACATCAGCAGGAGCTTTGGAGGATATTTGGTCTATTCCCAATGTCTTAATATTGTTAATTTTGGAATGTTAAGGGGTTGGAAGGGATCTTAAAGGTGCAATCCCTTGCCATGGGCAGGGACACCTTCCACTAGCCCAGTGCCCAACCACCCTCTGGGGGAAGGATTCTTCCCTGAGATCCATCCCAATATCCTCCCATCTGAGCAGTATCAGGATTTTTCAGCAGTTCTTCCCCTCCTGCTTTCAAATTAACCAACAACCCCCCCCGATTCTCAGTAATAAATTCACCAGGGCTGTTTTCTTAGTAAGTGGCACCTTCTGCCCCTAATAAAAGTTAAAAGAAAGGCTTTTTCACCCCTTCCCAGCATTTGTAGAACAGTTTCTGGGGGTTTGTGACATTCCCAACATGGAAAAGCCCTCCAAGATCAGAGTCCCTCCCGTGCCCGATGCCCCCCTTGTCCCTTGTTCCCTGGGAGCAGAGCCCGACCCCCCCCGGCTCCCCCCTCCTGTCAGGGGGTTGCAGAGCCAGAAGGTCCCCCCTGAGCCTCCTTTTCTCCAGGCTGAGC
>NW_020897923.1:34354-37395 GCF_003984885.1 Neopelma chrysocephalum
CACCCCCTGTCATGGGCAGGGACATCTTCCACTATCCCAGGTTGCTCCAAGCCCCTTCCAACCTGGCCTTGGACACTTCCAGGGATCCAGGGGCAGCCACAGCTTCTCTGGGCACCCTGTACCAGGGCCTCCCCACCCTCCCAGCCAAGAATTCCTTCCCAATATCCCATCTAACCCTGCCCTCTGGCAGTGGGAAGCCATTCCCTGTGTCCTGTCCCTCCATCCCTTGTCCCCAGTCCCTCTCCAGCTCTCCTGGAGCCCCTTTAGGCCCTGCAAGGGGCTCTCAGCTCTCCCTGGAGCCTTCTCTTCTCCAGGGGAACATTCCCAACTCTCCCAGCCTGGCTCCAGCCCTTGGAGGATCTCTGGGGCCTTTGATTCCAGTTGACACCTTTAACTCCACAACCTTTTCCCTTTTGGATGCCGAAATCACTCCCTTTAGTGGATGAATTCCTTCTCCCACTTCCACTTTTCTCATCCTTGGCTTTGAACATCCAGCTCTAACCTGACTTGAGAGTCCAACCACCAACAAAACCCTTTCCAAAACCCCAGTTGGGAGAGGCCCCTTCCCAGCAAAGCCCCCCTGCCCCTGACTCATCCTCCTGGGCATTGAGGGATGGTTTTTGTCCCCAGAAGGGAGCAGGGCCCCCAGCAGCAGGTGAGTTCCCAAAGACCTCTGGTTTCCCAGCATTTCTCTGTCTGCCCGTGCTATTGGATTTCTAGAAGGGAAAAGCAGCTCTCAAGGGCTTTTAATTTGATTTAATGAAGAAAAGAGCTCTTGTCGTGCTGACTGGGGCTGCTCATAGCGAGTTCCCAACTTAAAATAACAGATAATATCATTTCAGCAGAACATTCACTTCCATTTCCAGCAGCATTTCCCAGCAAGAGCTTTACTTTTCCTGCTCCTTCATGTCCATTATGAATAAAAACCCAGGAGCTGAAGGGCTGTCAGGGAAGACAATGGGAGTTTGGCTCCTCTTGTCTCACATCAGTGGCTCACAGACTAATTCCGTTTGATCCTTGATAAAATTCCAGCAGCTGAAACTCTCCTGGCTCAGGGTTCTGGATTATCCTACACACAGCAAAGTCTCCTGGAATAACACACCTGTATCCAAGAGAAAGGAAAATATCCCAGGTGGGTCACGTTACACAGACCCAAACTGAAAAAAATTCAGATTTTTGTAACAGCACAGAAATTCCACAGCAAATATTTAATTCCTGTCATTACAAGGATTTTTCTAGCCAGGATTTTGTCAGATGATTATTTAATTTAATCTCACTCCTGGTTCTACCTTTAAGCACCCTGGTGGCACCACTCAGGTGACACCCACAACCTGGAAGGGCTTTAAGGTCCCTTCCAACCCAAACCGCCCTGGGATTATGTTAATTTGGGCTTTATCCATCTTTTCCTTCTCATCCAGAGATTTCTGTTCCTTTTTTCTCGATCCTTGGTCCCTGTTTTCCTCACACTCAGTTCACATCCCTCAGGCAACTCGTGCAGCAGCAGAAACCAGGTGATTTGTGCCAGGAATGGCTTTAAACTGGGAAAGGGTAGATTTAGGTGGGATATTGGGAAGGAATTCCTGGCTGGGAGGGTGGGGAGGCCCTGGAATAGAATTCCCAGAGAAGCTGTGGCTGCCCCTGGATCCCTGGAAGTGTCCAAGGCCAGGTTGGAGCAACCTGGGCTAGTGGAAGGTGTCCCTGCCTGTGGAAAGGGTTTGGAACAAGATGAACTTTAAGGTCCCTTCCAATCCAAACCATTCTGGGATTCTGGGACTGTGTTCCATTCTCCCACCCCACGTGAAGTGGGGCACCCACCAGAGCTTTGCAATGAAAGATTCTTCACAGAACAGACAAAACTCCTCTTGTTTTCCCAGGTCTCTTCCAGGGGAATTATTCCCTGACATTCCCATCGCTGCTCCACCTGCAGGAGAGCCTTGGACCCCTCGTTATTCAATCAGACACATCCACTGGCAATAAAATATTCATTTTTTTACAACAGAAGCTGAGTGATGTTTCCTTGAATACCTGCAGACACCTTCCCTAATTGCTGCCTCGTAGATCCGAACCGTGTTCTTTGGGATTTGCCAGTGTAAATAAAGGGACTGCTCAGGAGGCTCATATTTCACCCCAATTTATTGGAATGACATTAATGAGTTCCCTCCACCAGAGAGATCTTGCTTGGAGAGCCAGGGCTGTGTTTTGTCACCCATAATTTAATAGGAGAGGCTTTCCCACCGTCCTGTGTTCCATTGAAATAAAGAAATAAATAACCAGCAGCCCTGGGAATGCCCGGAAGGATTTAATTTTCTTCCTTATTTGCATTCCTGTAAAGACATTAAGGAAAAAAATCATGATTTGATTAAAACATGGGAGATTTGGAAGCGAGCTGGGTGTATTTGAAGGTTAAAATTGTTAATTTGCTGGGCCTTGTTAACAACAGCTTTGCTGTTGGAATTCTCCTGTTGGGACAAGTTTAATATTTAATATTTATGGAAGGCACAGACAGAGGCTGGGAAAAGCTGTCCCAGGGCTTCTTGGCCCCAGGGCTCTTCCTGTTCTTCTGATGATGATGATTTGGGGGTCACTGGGATGGTGGAGAAGGGTCAAGAGTCCAAGAAAACCAAAGGCATCAACTTTGTGAGTTGTGTTGTGGAAACTGAGGAACCTGATTTAGGAAAGAGTTTCACTGGATTTGGGAAAGGGTTTCTCTGAACTTAGGAAAGGGATTCTGTGGAATTAGGAAAGGATTTCTCTGGATTTAGGAAAGGGTTTCTCTGGACTTAGGAAAGGGTTTCTCTGGACTTAGGAAAAGGTTCCTCTGGACTTGGGAAAGGATTTCTATGGACTTACTTAGGAAAAGGTTCCTCTGGATTTAGGAAAGGATTTCTCTGGACTTAGGAAAGGGTTTCTCTGGACTTCCTTAGGCAAAGGTTCCTCTGGACTTAGGAAAAGGTTACTCTGGATTTAGGAAAGTTTTCTCTGGACTTAGGAAAGGGTTCCTCTGGATTTAGGAAAGGGTTCCTCTGGATTTAGGAAAGGGT
>NW_020897923.1:37405-41578 GCF_003984885.1 Neopelma chrysocephalum
GGTTCCTCTGGATTTAGGAAAGGGTTCCTCTGGATTTAGGAAAGGGTGTCCCTTTGCTAACTCCACATATGACACAGGAGCTGGCTGGGACATTCATGGCTGATAAAGGGTTTGGGTTTCAGTTCCTGAGCTGCTTTCAGCGGGACTTGGTGCCATTGGCTCAGATTTAGGAATTTTTAGGTGCATCAATAGGATTTTTAGGTGTCTACAAGGAGATCCATTGAAAGGAGGAAAAGTTGGGTACATGTTCCATTTCCTACACTCAATATTCCTAAAATATTCCATCATTGGGGTCTGAAGACCAAAGTCAGATTTGCTTTCTCAGTATCCTCTTCCCAAAAATGCCTCTGGAGTGTTTCCATTCCATTTGCCTCCCAGCTGACACCATTCCCCAAAAAATAGATAATAAGCCAAAAATTCCTTGCTCTGTGACACAAAAAAACCTGTGTCTGTGTTTGCAGGATGTTTGTGCCACAAGCACAATAAATTCAGTGATTTTGGAGGCTCTTGGGGAAATGTTTCTTGGATTTCTTTACAATATAGACCCAGTTTTGCTCAGGAGCACTCGAAGCTCTCCTGGAGCATTTGACTTAATCTCTTGTTGCTTTTCATGTATTTTTCATAAAGCCTGGACAAAGGCACAGCTGAATTTGGGTCTTGAAGAGCCGATTGAAGGGCAGATTATTCCCTAAATTGAGCCTTGGGAAAGAGCAGAAACCACGGAAAGTTGATTTCCACGTCACCGAACAACGATAAGGCCGAGTTTAATTTAGTCAGGAGCAGAAATTATCAATAACCAGCTGGTTTTACAGCAGCAATAACAAGATAATTAGATTGGCAATCAAAAGAAAGGGGGGGGGATGAAAAAACTCAATTAGGCCGCTGAAAAATGGAAAGGGTGGCAAAGTGAGGTCGAGCGGATTAAAGGAAGGAGGAAAAGGTTAATTGGGAGCAAGAATTAAAGGAAAACTGAGAGCAAGGAGCTGGAAATGTTCATCCTAGGAAAGGTAAGGAATTCCATGCAGATATTCCATGCAGGGATGGAGGGGAAGGGTGTTTTATAGGAAAAATGCTGTTTATGGGGAGCAGAGGGTGGCCAAGGAGGAGCTCTTGGGGATGGGCTTTGGAGCTGGACTCCAAGATCCTGGGGGGTCCCTCCAAACTGAGCAGATTCCAGGATTCTGGGTCTCTTTTTCCTCATGGAACCCCCTTCCAAGGGATGATGGTGTTCCTCAGCCCTGAGGGGCTCCTGGGGGACAAGTCCCACATCTGCTCCTGGGGCTTGTTCCTCTGGGAGTGGGAATCGTCCACATGGAGACTGGGGGAGAAGGACAACCAGGAAGGTGGGATGGGGGTTGCTGCTGGATGGAAAAATGCTGGAGAGGAGACCATGGAGATGCTCCAAGGGCTGGAGCCAGGCTGGGAGAGCTGGGGGGGTTCCCCTGGAGAAGAGAAGGATCCAGGGAGAGCTGAGAGCCCCTTCCAGAGACTAAAGGGGCTCCAGGAGAGCTGGAGAGGGACTGGGGACAAGGGATGGAGGGACAGGACACAGGGAATGGCTTCCCACTGCCAGAGGGCAGGGAGAGATGGGATATTGGGAAGGAATTGCTGGCTGGGAGGGTGGGGAGGCCCTGGAATAGAATTCCCAGAGAAGCTGTGGCTGCCCCTGGATCCCTGGAAGTGTCTAAGGCCAGGTTGGGATCCCTGAGATGAGCTTTAATGTCCCTTCCAACCCAAATTCCATGATTCTGTGAAGTATCCCAATTTTTACCTCGTTTCCCTTCCCATTTTGTTAAAACACAGGCGACTGAAGGAGCAAATCAAGTTCAAGGAATGAAGGATTTGAAGTTTGAACCCTTTTTTTCCTTCAGAAAATTGAAAATAAACACCATCCCAAAGCTGCCCAACAAACCTGGATTGAAATTGTTACAGGAATACCGAAAAAACCCCATTTATTTTTATTATTTTCCAGCCTCCAGAAAACTGATTTCATACAGTACAGGGAGAAAAACAAGGCAGAGATGAACTGAAATTTGTGATTCTCAGCTAATGAGAAACGTTGGATGGGGCTTGGAGCAACCTGGGATAGTGGGAACTGTCCCTGCCCGTGGCAGATGATTTTTCAGGTCCCTCAAACCCAATTCATTCCATGATTCCAGAATAAACCACATTCCATGCTCACATGATGTGCTGTGAGAGCTCTTTGCCTCCCCACCCATGTTCTTTTCAAGCAGGGAAAGGGCTTTTTGCTCCTTTTTACCAGAATTATTGATGACATTTGAAATCAAAAATCATAAATCAAGCTCCAACCTCCTCCCGCCTCTCTCCACACGTTTGTTCTGCCTCATTCATTCCCACCTCAGAATTGACATTCCAAAAGCTGGGATATATTTTTCCAAGAGAAATTCCCCCCCTTTTCATCTGTCACGAAGTGTCAGAGGCCAGAAAAACCCACAATTTTGGGGGTTTAATACCAAATTCATGCCGTGTCAGGGGTGTCTTTGGAGAAATCATTTGCTTTTATTAAATCAGGATGTTAAAAACAAATGTTCTTGACCAAACTGTGGAATTGTTGAGGTTGGAAAAGCCCTCCAAGATCATGGAATCCGATCTGGGACCAACTAGACCACGGCCAATCCTTCCTTGGACACATTCCAGGGGTGGACACTCCACTACCTCCCTGGGCAGCCCCTTCCAAAGCCTGAGCATCCTTTCCAGGAAGGAATTCCTCCTGAATTCCTCCTGAATTCCTCCTGAATTCCTCCTGAAATCCTCCTGAATTCCTCCTGAATTCCTCCTGAATTCCTCCTGAATTCCTCCTGAAATCCTCCTGAATTCCTCCTGACTGTGGGACTGGAATGCTTTAAACACATTTCCACAACGTTTTCACACCTCCCATTATTTCCTCACAATCTGAATTTTTATTTGGCAACGTTTTCCCTCTGATTTTGACACAATTCCACACTTCAGTAGATTAAAAACGAGCACATTTTTCCCACAGAATACGAGCCTTCATCTCTGTTTCCCAAATTGATTTTGGACTTGACATTTCTGCTTTAAGACAGCATTAAAAAAACACAACCAACCCCTCCTGAGAGCAGGAGAGTTAAATTGGGATGAAATTGGTACAAGCTGAAGAACATCCTCTGTATTCACAGGACAAATAGACCGAAAGGGTGACCTTTCAGGGGTACATTAATTTATTTTAATGGA
Organism: Neopelma chrysocephalum; assembly: GCF_003984885.1. Classification (NCBI taxonomy): domain Eukaryota; kingdom Metazoa; phylum Chordata; class Aves; order Passeriformes; family Pipridae; genus Neopelma; species Neopelma chrysocephalum. The sequence goes on from NW_020897923.1 coordinate 40,619, forward strand.
AATATTTTTATTAAGTCATTTATTTCCGCTTGTAGATCAACTTTGAGCTCCCGGTAATCAAGCTCTGGGATGTTTTCCATCCTCCTCCTGCTGCATCCAAGTCTAAAAAAACTGCCTGACAGCCCCAAATAACACTTGACACAGGCTTTGCCAGGCACCTGCTGGGCTGGGAAGGGCATTTCTTTGCCACTGGCCTTGATCTGTAACAAGATGTCGTGGTCTGGGCATCTTCCCTCTGCAAGGGAGGATGAGCCTTTCCCCCTGATGCTCTTCCCTGTTTCTCAGGGACATTTTAATTGGATTTCTAGATTTTATTTCATTTTTTTTCCTGCGTGGGAGATACTTCTCTAAAGCTGGGGGGGTTTTCTCGATCATAATCTTAATTTTTGGCTCACTCTGCTGAGTTTTATTTTCTTTCTTTATGTGAGATTTAGGAAGATGCTGTTTAATTCCCACCAAGGTCTCTTTTCCTGAGCCACGAGAGGGTCAGGTTGGAATCAGGAGGGATTTCTCCATGGAAAGGGTGGTTAAGCCTTGGAATGTGCTGCCCAGGGAGGTTTGGAGTGCCCAGCCCTGGAGGTGCCCAAGGAATGACTGGAGTGTCACTCAGTGCTCTGAGCTGGGGGACAAGGTGGGCATCGGGCACAGGGGGGATCCATGGGCTGGGAGGGCTTTTCCAACCTCAGTGGCTCTGGAATTCTGGGATTCTCTGATTCCACGGAGAGTGGAAAGTGCTCTTTGTTCTTCCAGGATTTGACCTAAAACGACTTATTTTCAACCCACAACATTTTCACAGCTTGAGTTTCCCGAATCTCATTTGCCACCTTCTGAAGGGGGCAAGGGACAGGAGGAGAGGGAACGGCCTCCAGCTGTGCCAGGGGAGGCTCAGGTGGGACAGGAGGAGGAATTTCCTCCTGGAAAGGGTGGTGAGGCCTTGGCAGGGGCTGCCCAGGGAGGTTT
>NW_020897923.1:41588-48578 GCF_003984885.1 Neopelma chrysocephalum
GTGGCACTCAGTGCTCTGGGCTGGGGGACAAGGGGGGCATCGGGCACAGGGGGCACTGGATGATCTCAGAGGGCTTTTCCAATCTCAGGGATTCTGGAATTCCGTGAAATCAAGGGCATTAAGCCTTCAAACCATGGAGAGGAGGAGATGGAGCCCAAGGAGTGGAGCAGTTTGGGGAGCTCAGAGTCTACGGACAGGAGCAGGATGGAAGGTCTTGTCCAGGTGCCAGTGAAGGTGTGAAGACACACTCAGGCAGAAGAAATAATCTTCCAGTGGGTTTTATTTCATTGATGAAATAAATTCTGGAGGGAACACACGGTCCAGGTGCTGGGGCTGACACTGAGGCCTTGGATACTTTCAGGGATCCAGGGGCAGCCACAGCTTCTCTGGGAATTCTATTCCAGCCCCTCCCCACCCTCCCAGCCAGGAATTCCTTTCAATACCCATCCTAAATCTCCCTTTTCCCAGCTTAAAGCCACGGTATTTATTTTCAATTTTCTTAAACAAAAAGATGGATTCAAAGCTTCAAATCCTTCATTCCTTGGACTTGATTTGCTCCTTCAGTCACCTGAGTTTTAAAAAAATGGGAAGGGAAACGAGGCAAAAATTGGGATAATTCATAGAATCATGAAATTTGGGTTGGAAGGGACCTTAAAGCTCATCTTATTCCACCCCCTGCCATGGGCAGGGACATCTTCTACTAGCCCAGGTTGCTCCCACCTGGCCTTGGACACTTCCAGGGATCCAGGGGCAGCCACAGCTTCTCTGAGCAACCTGGGCCAGGGCCTGCCCACCCTCCCAGCCAGAAATTCCTTCCCAATATCCCATCTAAATCTACCCTTTTCCACCTTAAAGCCATTCCCTGTGTCCTGTCCCTCCATCCCTTGTCCCCAGTCCCTCTCCAGCTCTCCTGGAGCCCCTTTAGGCCTTGGAAGTGTCTCTCAGCTCTCCCTGGAGCCTTCTCCAGGTTAAACACCTCCAACTCTCCAACCTTTCTTTCCAGGAGAGGAGTTCCATCCCTCTGACCATTTTCCCAGTCCTCTGGACCTGCTTTAACAGTTCCACGTCCTCATTGTACTGTAAATACAATAATAATGTAAATATAATATTTATTTATTTTAAAAAATATTATTATGTTTTGTGTAATACAAATATTATTTTGTATCATACATTAATATATAAAAATAAGTATTTTATATGAACAAATATTACATAATATAATAATATTTTTAAAAATTGATCATGCATTTTGCTGCATTTTATTTTCTTTTCCATTACCAGCCCTGCCTAGAATTGAAAATTGCTGACTTGCCACTAGAAATAAGATTGAGGATAAAGATATATTGAATTTTGCAGAGCAATTCCAGAGCCTCTGGAAAAATACAAAGGGAAAATAGGAAGGGTTTGAAGTTCAGGGACGTGCCAGGCCCCAGAGGAATCGATGACCTCGGGGTGACACAAATAAAGCCCTTTGTGTTGTTCCTGTGGGTTTGGGGGTTGTTTTTAGTTCAGAACTTTCAAACCAACTTACAAACTGCCATGGGTGACCTCTTGGCCTCCTCCTCCTCACAGCACTGAGGGAGTTGTTCCAATCCTCACTCGGTGGGAGGCAGCTCAGCTCCCACCACTCTGGCTCTGCAGGTCTTTCAAGACCCAAGTGTGAGGAATATTTTCCCAAAAATAAAGTAAAACCCTGCACCAATCAACCCTGTTGACCCCAATGACTCTGCTGACCTCATTAAGCCCGTTGGCTCCACTAACCCCATTGACCTTATTGACCCCATCAACCCCCTTGACTCTGTTGAGCCCCAGTGACCTCCTTGACCCCATTGACCCCATTGACTCCATTGACTCCATTGACGCCATCAACCCACTTGACTCTGTCGAGCCCCAGTGACCTTCTTGACTCTATTGACCCTATTGACCTCATTGACCCCATCGACCCCATCAACCCCCTTGATTCTGTTGAGCCCCAGTGACCTCCTTGACCCCACTGACCCCGTTGACACCCTTGATCCCGTTGACCCCATTGACCTCGTTGATCCCATTTGTCTCATTGATCCCATTGACCCTGTTGACTCCACTGACTCCATGGAACCCACCGACCCCACAGACCCCACTGACCCCCCTGACTGCATTGAACTCACTGACTCTGTTGACCCCACTGATTCCATTGACCCCGTTGACCCTATTGACCCCATTAACCCTGTTGACTCTGTTGACCCCATTGACCCTGTTGACCCCATTAACCCCATTGATCCCGTTGACCCCATTGATCTCATTGACCCCATTGACCCTGTTGACTCCACTGACTCCATCGACCCTGTTGAACCTACTGACCCCACTGACTGCATTGACCTCATTAACCCCATTGACCCCATTAACCCCATTGATCCCATTAACTCCATTAGGGAATTTTTTGGGATGACAGGTCTGATCAGCAGCTGGGGGAGAAACCACTGCAGTGACCACGATGGAGTGTCCTGCTGTGGATCCAGGGCCAAACACAGCTCTGGAGAGATGGCTGGGCTTGCTTTGAGGGCTGGGAGGGTTTGGTCACAGCCCCAAGGCTGCCAGAGCTCCAGGAGGGTTTGGATGATCCTCTGGAACACAGGATGGGACTCTGGGGGATGTTCCTGTGCAGGGCTGAGGGTTGGACTGGATGATCCTTGGGGGGCCCTTCCAGCTCAGCAGGTTCTGGGATTCTGGGAAGTTGATTCTGGAGCCAACCCAGCATTGAGAGCTCCTAAAACACCCACCTTGGCAGGTGGAGGAGGAATCCCAGAATGGTTTGAGTTGGAAGGGACCTCAAAGCCCATCTCATTGCACCCCCTGCCATGGGCAGGGACACCTTCCACTAGCCCAGGTTGCTCCAAGCCCCTTCCAACCTGTTTAAACACTTCCAGGGATGGGGCAGCCACAACTTCTCTGTGCTGTTGGATGTTCTCTGGGATTCCTCTCCACAGCAAATGAGAATCCAAATATTTCTCTCAAGTGTAATTTGAGTTGAAGAGTAACTGAAGTTCTTCCCCCAGAGGGTGGTTGGCACTGCCCAGGCTCCCCAGGGCAGTGGGCACGGCCCCAAGGCTGCCAGAGCTCCAGGAGGGTTTGGATGATCCTCTGGGGCACAGGGGGGGACTCTTGGGGATGTTCCTGTGCAGGGCTGAGGGTTGGACTGGATGGTCCTTGGGGGTCCCTTCCAACCCAGCAGATCCTGGGACTCTGTGATATTCCAAAATCCTCATTAAAAAAAAACCAAACAACAAAAAAATACCAAAAACCCCCATAAATAAATTAGAAAATAAAAACAACAATAAGAAAAAGAAAAAAAAAAGAAAATAATAACACAACTGGTACTTTTCCTCTCAGTGCAACTCTGCTGGTGTTTATTTATAACCATCGCATTCCGAGCCCGGGATTTAAGAGCTGCTCAGGAAGAGGAATGTTTCTGCCCTTTCAGGGATCCTTTAGACACTGAGCTCAAGCTAAAGGCTAATTTTCCTCTTTTTTTTCTTTCCCAACCCCTGAATGCATCCAGTGTGTGCCTCTGAAGGACCCTCTGCCAGCAGCTCCATCAGACATTTCCATTTATCACCCTCCTTTCAGAGGCCAAAAACTGGACCTGCTCTTCCAGCAACGCCACGGACAGAGGCAACATTGTTCCCTGCATTCCATGCCCGTGAATTCCATGTTTTCTCCCTCTTCTCCCTCCCCTCCTCGCAGAGAATTATTTGGTTTGTACAAAAAACTGTTGCCTCGTGGCCACTGAAGGCAGAGCTCCGGTGAGGAGGAGGAAATATCATTCCCATATATAGATTTTTTCCCTTTAACTACTTGTTCTCTGCATTTCACTGCTTTAAAAATATTATTTCATGATGGAAAGCTTTCCCAGACAATCCAGCTCCCTTCCTTTTGGTGGGGTCTTCTCACTGTCTCATGTAGTTCTCAAAACTGGGGTTGGTTTTCTCTCTCCAACAGGATCTTCTCCCAAAAATCCAGGGTGTTTATCTATAAGTTTTTATCTTAAAATGGACTCATGGAATGGTTTGGGATGGAAGGGACATTAAAAAAAAACTTCATTCACTAATTTTCCATCTCTTTAAGGGTCTGAATTCAAAAGCTGCTTCCAGACCTCAAGAACATCCATCCCAGGGGAAGGGAAGGGAAGGGAAAGGAAGGGAAGGGAAGGTTTGGGAAGGTTTGGGAAGGTTTGGAAAGGTTTGGGAAGGTTTGGGAAGGTTTGGGAAGGTTTGGGAAGGTTTGGAAAGGGAAGGTTTGGGAAGAGAAGGTTTGGGAAGGTTTGGGAAGGTTTGGGAAGGGAAGGTTTGGGAAGGGAAGGTTTGGGAAGGTTTGGGAAGGGAAGGGAAGGGAAGGGAAGGGAAGGGAAGGGAAGGGAAGGATAATCACTTGGGGGGTTGGAGAGAGGTGGAGGGAAATTGTGACTGTTTCATGGGAAGCTGGAGCTGGAGAGGGACTTTGGACAAGACATGGAGTGACAGGACAAGTGGGAATGGCTTTAAGCTGGAAAAGGGAAGATTTAGGTGGGATATTGGGAAGGAATTCCTGGCTGGGAGGGTGGGGAGGCCCTGGAATAGAATTCCCAGAGAAGCTGTGGCTGCCCCTGGATCCCTGGAAGTGTCCAAGGCCAGGTTGGAGCAACCTGGGCTGGTGGAAGGTGTCCCTGCCTGTGGGGAGTGGAATAAGATGAGCTTTAAGGTCCCTTCCAACCCAAACCATTCCATGTTTCCATGTTAAACCCTTTCCCAGGGTGCAGGACACACCAGAGCTCGTTCTCCCAGTGCCCAGAGCAAGACAAGGCCAAGTTTTCAGCGTGAATGAGGTCGAGAGGACACTTGAAAACACGAAAACACAAAAATAAACACATTGCCCACGTGGTGAGAGATCAGCTGCCTGCCCTCCCTCCACACCTGGAACTTGTCCCAACTCACACATCCCTGGAAAAAGCTCTGCTTTTGGCAGATCCTCTCCACTGAACAAGAGGCTTTTGAAAGCTCCTGCTGAGCCCTATTTATACCCCAAACCTGCCCGTGGGAGGAGTTGATCTCCGTGGATAACTCAGGGATTCAAAGGAAAAAATCCCCAGGTTCCCATTCAGGGCTCTGATTATTTTATGTCTCACAAAGTGCTGCTCCTCCAGCTCCACAGTTCAAAGAGGAAAAGAGCTTTATCACTTAGCAAAGGCCAGACAAACCCAGGCCTCTTTTTTTTTTCCTGGAATGTTAACGACCAGATTTCTCCTCTCCCAGTTATGTCACAATTAGTGCACGGCCAGTGACTTCAAATCTGGCTCTTCACTTGCTGTTTTCCACAAAAAACAGAAAAAAGCATCAGGATGTGCCAAAAGGCTCAGCAGCCACCTGGCTTTGGCAGCATCACGTGTTGCAGAGCTCCCAGGATACTGGGAGACAGGGATTGTGCCAGGAATTATAGAATCAGAGAATCATAGAATCAGCCGGGTTGGAAGGGACCTCTGAGATCATCAAGTCCAACCCTTGATCCAACCCCGCCGTGGTTCCCAGCCCATGGCACTGATGCCACATCCAGTCTGTCCTTAAACACCTCCAGGGACGGAGAATCCACCCCTTCCCTGGGCAGCCCATTCCAATGGCTGAGCACCCTCTCTGCAAAGAAATTCTTCCTGATATCCAACCTAAACCTCCCCTGGCACAGCTGCAGACCCTGAGCCCTCTTGTCTTGCTGAGAGTTGCCTGGGAAAAGAGACCAACCCCCCCTGGCTCCCCCCTCCTGTCAGGGAGTTGCAGAGAGTGAGGAGGTCTCCCCTGAGCCTCCTCTTCTCCAGGCTGAGCCCCCCCAGCTCCCTCAGCCTCTCCTCACAGCACTTGTGCTCCAGTCCCTTCCCCAGCCTCGTTGCTCTCCTCTGGACCTGCTCCAGGACCTCAATGTCCTTCCTGAGCTGAGGGCCCAGAGCTGGACACAGCACTCCAGGGGTGGCCTCACCAGTGCTGAGTCCAGGGCAGGAATCACTGTTCCTGAGCCAGGCCAGGATCCATTGGCCCTCTTGTCCCCCTGGGCACACTCTGGCTCCTGTTCAGCTCCCTGGCCATCCCCACTCCCAGCTCCCTTCCTGCCTGGCTGCTCTCCAGCCCCTCTGGCCCAGCCTGGAGCTGCCGGGGGTTGTTGTGGCCAAAGGGCAGGACCCGGCCCTTGGCCTGCTTGAACCTCATCCCCTTGGAATCAGCCCATGGATCCAGCCTGGCCAGGTCCCTCTGCAGAGCCCTCCTGCCTTCCAGCTGATGGACACTCCCCCCCAGCTTGGTGTCAGCTGCAAATTTGCTGATGGAAGAGCAAGGGAAGAGCAGGAGTGGCACATTTTTCCAGCGTCACGTGTCCGGAAAACGAGTCAGCTTTGGAGACCCACATGCAGGACCCATCAACCCCATAAGCTCCATCAATCAATCCCATAATCCAGACCTCAGGAACACACCGAAAATCCTTATTTCTTGCGCCCTAGAGCGAATTCATGGTTTCCTCCCTGCACGCTGAGGCCACGTTTTCCCTTCCCCCAGCACCCAAATCCCAAATCCCACCTTGGATGCTCTCAAGCAGCATCCTGAGAGCCCAGGGATTAGTTCCTGTGGGATGTAAACCCCTCAGGAAGAGCATGTCTGATTTATTAACCACTGATTTGTTATTATTAACCCCTCCCCACTCCCTCTTTTGGAATAACAATGTGATTATTCCTCGGGAAAACCCCTTCTAATCCCGTTTAAACCCTCTTTGGGGTCGGAATTAGTTCCCTAAGCTTTTAGGATAATGAAAAGGCATTATTGTGGTCTGGCACCATTTCTTTCTGACCACCTTGTAGCTTCTCCCAGGCCTGTGATGCTCCTGAGCATTCCCCACCATGCTGGAAATCCTGGGAATTCACAGAGTGATGCAAGGGTTTGGGAAGGGAAAGTTTGGGAAGGGAAGGGAAGGGAAGGGAAGGGAAGGGAAGGGAAGGGAAGG
>NW_020897923.1:48588-53048 GCF_003984885.1 Neopelma chrysocephalum
GGGAAGGGAAGGGAAGGGAAGGGAAGGGAAGGGAAGGGAAGGGAAGGGAAGGGACTCTTGGGGAATGGAATAAGTGCCCAATAGGTGTTTTTTCCATGTGTTTTTGCTTTTCCCAGATCTTTTCCTGCCTTTCAGGCTCCCTCATAAGGACACCAAGCAGCTCCACCTCCAAGCTGTCCCTGCCATGGATGATGTTGGTGTTGGAAAAGGTCTCCTGCCTCTTCACTCTCCTGTTGCTGCCAGGAGTGGCATTTCCCACCTTCTGGAATACGAATTTCCCTCTGGGCAGAAGCAGAAAATCTGAGTTCTTCCTTCCCAGGGCATTCCAGGAGGCATCAAACAACGTTAAACCTCAGGGCTGTTTAACCAAATCCCAGAGAAATAATTGCTGGCAACTCCCTGGCAGCTCCCAGCGAGCTCTTCCCGGGAAGTTCTGCTGTAAAACAAACACCTGAACACAGAAAACATGACAAAAACACTGTATTTATGATGCCAAGTTGGTTTTTTTTTCCCCTCTTCCTTGCTCTCACTTATATTTAAATGCAGTGAATAAATGGATTTAAATCAGATTCCCAGTGTAATACAAGCAGGACATGGTTTATTTACTGCTTTATTTTTAGCATGAACCTGCTGTACAGGTGGAGCTGCCTGGAACAGGGAGGAAAAATATATCCCAGCCCCTTTTTAAACCTTCTCAGCAAATAGTCTGAGGGGTTTCCAGCTGGGGACATGGCAGAAAGTCACTTCTGTTCTTCTTCCCTTGGGAAAAGCAAAGCTCCAGGATCTCCAGTGGTTGGGAGGGGGTGGATGAGCACAGGAGATGTGTCCTAAAAATGCCTCCAGACTGAGAAAAATGGAATGATTTTTTTGCTGGTTTTTTATTATTTGTTGTTCTTTGTGGATCTTTGTTGCTCTTTGTTTTCCCCTCATTTCCCACAGTCCCAACTCAGCTGAGCTTCCCCAGGAGGGTTTGAGGGACATCCTCATATGGAATCTCTCTTCCAAGTCTCCTTGGTGGTTTTTTTTCTCCCCCAAAATTTATATTTCCTTATTGTTCCACTTCCCAAACCTGAAAAAATCCAGAGGATGAGGTTTCAATGTTCACTTCCAAAGAGGTGGCAAGAAGCTCCTCACACCACGTGAAGGGAGGGAGAGGAGCCATCCCAACCCCCAGGAAAAAACCCACTCAGGGCTGGGAATTTAATTCCTTCAGTGGCATCTTGCAAAATTCAGCCTCCCCCTCTCTTCCAGCCCCAACCCCACGGAAATGTGCATTATAATCTCCTTCCAGGAATAAAAACAAACATCCCTCGTTATAATCTGCTCAGCCTCCCCTTTTCATCCCTGGATTTAGGAGAGCAACACAAAACAACCACGTTTTTGAACAAATAAACCAAATGACTCACCCAGTAACCCCAATTTAATCTGGTAAATTGCTATTCTGGGATGGGAGAAGGAATTAAATTCAGGCAGGAGGACTTTAAAAGGTCATCTGACAGAGGAAGGGATTCAGGTTGGGATGCAGCTGCCAGGAGGTTTGGGAAGGGAAGGGGAGGGAAGAGAAGGTTTAAGAAGGGAAGGTTTGGGAAGAGGAGGGAAGGGAAGGGAAGGGAAGGGAAGGGAAGGGAAGGGAAGGGAAGGGAAGGGAAGGGAAGGGAAGGGAAGGGAAGGATGGGCTTTTTATAATCGTTTTCTGAGCTCCAGGTGAGGCAAAACAGAAGGAAAAGTTATTAAAATAAAAGGAAAAACAGGGAAGCAGGTGCAGAAAATGAACCATCAGCTGGGAAAAGCATCCTCAGCACAGGAAACCTGCCCCATCTTCTGAGGTTTGAGGGGTTGGTCCCAGCAGAATCCTGGAATTCTTTAGGTGGGAAAAGAGCTCCAAGATCAGAACCTGAGCTGTGACCAACCCCCACCTTGGCACACCCCAGAGTGGCACCGAGTGCCACCTCCAGGCCTGCCTTGGACACCTCCAGGGGTGGGAACTCCACGAAATTTAGGGCTGAAATATTCTCAATATTTCATACAGCCTGAAATATTCTCGATATTTCAGCGTTGCTTCTTGATATTTTAAATATTCCTTAAAAACCAGGCGATGAAATGACCCCCTGGAACCCTCTGGATGAGACTTGGAGTGACCTGGGCTGGGGGAAGGTCCCTTCCAACTCCAACCACTCTGGAATTCAAGGATTCCACGCCCTTTCTTTGGGGTTTTTTTTGGTGATCTGAACATCCCAGAGAAGAAAAGGAGCAGGAAAAGCCGGGAGGGCACATTTGCATGCGCAATTAAGCCCCCTAATTTGGTGCTGTAATTAAGACAAGAGCACGTTAAAATCATGTAATTGCACCCAAAATGGGCAATTAGGGCTGTGTGTGGGTACAACCTGATCACGTTTAACCCCGGTTTTAGGGTAAATATTTTGCACAGTGTTCATAGTCTTGACTAGTTTTTTTTTTAAGTTTATACACGTATATGAAAATGTATAAAAATATAATATATATATATTATAAATAAATATATATATATATACATAAAAGGTATAAAATAGAGATTAAATATATAATAGATATAATCTATATAAAATGTATATAGTTGTACAAAGTATTCTGGGAATATATAAAAATATACAAAAATAAATAAATATATAAAATAGATATAGAATATATGTAATAGGTATAAAATATATAGAAATATAGAAATATATATAATATATATAAAAATTATATAAAAATGTCTAAATGTATCTATTATATGTAATAGATAAAATATCTATTAAATATATAAAATATATATCAAATATATAATATATATAAATATATAAATATGTGAATATATAAAATATAATAAATAAATAAATACATAAAATTGATATAGAACATAGGTAATAGATACAAAATATATAGAAATATAGAAATATATATAAAATATTGTTATTATATAAAAATGTCTAAATATATCTATAATATGTAATAGATAAAATATATATTAAATATATTAAAAATCTATTAAATATATAAAAATATATTAAATATATAAAATATATATTAAATACATGAAATATATATAAATATATAAATATGTGAATATAGAAATATGAAAAATGTACAAAACATTATGGGAATATACACATATATGAAAATATATATAAAAATATATAATAGATGTAATAGATATAAAATAAAGATAAAATGTATAATAGATATAATACATAAAAATGTATATAAATATATAAAATATTCTGTGAATATATAAAAAATCAATATATATAGATATCTATATAGATAATAGATAATAGATATAAAATACATTAGAAAGATATATTTATATATAGATATATAAATATGCAAATATATAAATATATCAAATAGACAAAACATGATGTGAATATATAAAAATATATACATATATGATAATATATATAAAAATATATAATAGATGTAATAGATATAAAATATAGATAAAATATATAATAGACATAAGGTAAGCGCTTGCAAATACCAGTTACGAAAAATGCTCCGTGGAGCCTGTTTGGCCCGTTTATTTATTCCGGAGGATCATCAAACCCACAATATCTGTTGTTTATCTGTAATTAGGCCAAAGCAAGGTTCGCTCCATTCATGTTCTTCAAAGCGTCACCTTAATCTGCCGTAATTACCGAGTGCTTCACACATCCGGCCGCTTTTGAAAGGCGTTAAAAATCCAATTAAGGCAGAACTTGAGAATTCCTGCCTCGCTCGGGGACCGCCTGGAGCCCTTTGCTTGTGTTTTGCCTTTGACTTGATGTTCTGCGAGGATCACTCTTCAAATCAACCGGGCCTGTAATGGTTGCTCGCATTTCGTGAGCTTTCTAAGCAAAGATTTGGGGTGTTCTGGACCAGCCGGGCTTGAGAAACTTCAGCTTTGCTCACGTGCATCTGCTCCTGGCTCTGCTCTCACCAAAGCAGGTCCCCGATGTCCCTCTGCTCCCACCTGCGTCACTGCAGGTGCTCCCAGGGAGATGTGATCGCACTGAGGTTCATCCTCCCACCTCAGCCTCTCCAAAGGTCCCAGAGATGTTTCTCACAGACCCCCAGAGATGTTTCTGACACACACCCAGAGATGTTTCTCACAGACCCTCAGAAATGCTTCTCACACACCCCCCGAGATGTTTCTCACAGCCCCCCAGAGATGTGTCTGACACATACCCAGAGGTGTCTCTCACAATTCCCCAGAGATGTTTCTCTCAGACCCACAGAAATGTTTCTCACAGACCTCAGAGATGTTTCTCACAGACCCCCAGAAATGCTTCTCACAGCCCCCAGAGATGTTTCTCACGGACCCACAGAGATGTCTGACACACACCCAGAGATGTTTCTCACAAATCCTCAGATATTTCTCACAGCCCCCCAGAAATGTTTCTCTCAGACCCCCAGAGATGTTTCTCACAGACCCTCAGAAATGTGTCTGACACACACCCAGA
>NW_020897923.1:53058-58389 GCF_003984885.1 Neopelma chrysocephalum
AGATGTTTCTCACAGACCCTCAGAAATGTGTCTGACACACACCCAGAGATGTTTCTCACAGACCGCCCGAGATGTTTCTCACAGACCCCCAGAAATGGTTCTCACAGACCCCCAGAGATGTTCCTCACACACCCAGAAATGCTTCTCACACATGCCCCGAGATTTTCTCACAGACCCTCAGAAATATTTCTCACAGACCCCCAGAAATGCTTCTCTCAGACCCTCAGAAATGCTTCTCACAGACCCTGAGATGCTTCTCACAGACCCCCAGAGATGTGTCTGACACACACCCAGGGATGTTTCTCACAGACCCCCAGAAATTCCCTCTTGGGCCAGGTCCGTGTGTTTGGTGTCACAGCAAAGCTCCTGAACCAGCTCCTGCTCCCAGACCTTCTGCTGAGCTCCTCCTTGGCCAGAATCCTTCTCTCATCCCATTTCCTCCTGCTGAGCTTTTCCCAGGAATTTTCCAGCAGCTGGAAATAAATTTGACACCCATGTCTCCACCAAAGAGGCACTGGAAGGCTGGGGAGGAAGATTTCTTTGATTCTCCTGGATCCCTGGAAGTGTCCAAGGCCAGCTTGGATGGGGTTTGGAGCAACCTGGGCTTGTGGAAGGTGTCCCTGCCCATGGCAGGGGGTGGAATGGGATTATTTTTAAGGTCCTTCTGATCCAAACCATCCCATGATTCCGGAATTCACTTCTTGGCACTCACCAATATCAACCCAAATTCCCTCTTGGGCCACGCCCCGGGGTTGGGTTGTCACGAGGTTTGGATACGTGGGCTCCAAAAATGTCTCTTCCTTCTTTCCCCCATCCCCTGGAGAGCTTTCCAAAGCTTCCCACAGTTCCAAAGGATGTGATTTTTTTCCCTGGATGTCATTTTTCGGGAAAGTCCTGGAGTAGAAAACTGGAAATGCTGTTACACCGAGGAAGTAAAAATGAAATCATGCAAACTGAAAGTGGCCCTGATATCAGCCCAGCTTCTAAAGTCACCTAAAGTCCTCCTGGGAGAGATTCTTCCTCACAGTAGGGTCATGGGCAGAGATCCTTTCACAGATTGGTGCCTTCCAGAAGAATCCCAGTTTTCAGATCTTTCCCATCTCAGGGTTTGTACCAGGAGGGTTTTCAGAGCAGCACTGGGGCCCCTGCACTCATTTCGCTGCACTAAATAATTTAATCTGAGCTCTCCCCTTCTTCTCCCCTTATTTACCGACTTCAGGGAGACCTATCCCTTCTTCCAGAGGTTTTTTTGAGGGTGTAAATAAATTGCTTTAGGCTGTTTACACCTGTCTGGCCTTTTGAAAGGCGCCAGCCCGGTTGATTTTTCTCACCAGCCTCATTCCTCATCTGGAGAGTTAATTGAATTGCCATTTTATCTGATTTCATCCTTCCCACAAACATCCCTTGCACTGCTGCAGTTTTCGTGGCTTCATTACAATTTCCATGTTTCTGAGCATGGAAAAGGACTCCTTTTTTTTTGCTGTGGAATGAGTTGGGATTTTCTGCTGCAGAGCAAGGAGAGTTTGGAAAACGCTCCCAGGGACAGGGTGGGATTGTTGGGTAAAGCACAAACCCCACTCTGCACTCTGGCCAAGTGCTGGAGCAAAATTAAGTTTATTATGAAAGGCAGCAGTTTAAATACAGCACTTAAACATTGTCACATGATCTCTCAACCAATGACAATCAAGTATTTGATTTATTATTGTATTATATTATGTTTATTATATTTATTATATTAATTACATTATATTTATTATATTAATTACATTATACTGTATTATATTAAATTATATTAATTATATTATATAGTATATATTATATTATATTACATTACATTATATAATATAATATATAATATATAATATATAATATATAATATATAATATATAATATATAATATATAAAATATATAAAATATATATATTATACATAATATATAATATATATAATATATATAATATATATAATATATAATATATATAATATATATTATATATATAAAAGATATATAATATATATAATATATTTTCCGGGTGTGAGAGCCCGGAAAACTGCAAATCCCATAACTCCTTAATACATTCCTCCTGCCACATTTCCCCCTTCTCTATATCATTAACAAGTTGTAAAACAATACGTTCTTTAAACATTCTTATCATAACCAATCTTATCTTCACCATTTCCAAATCCAAGCCCCCCTCCCACAACTCCCCCCAGTGTGAGGGGGGTTTTCCAGACACAACACAAGACTCAATATGAGGGGAAGGGAATTATGTTACAATTATTGCACAAATAAATATTATAATACACGGGAATCACAGGGGATTTAGGAAGGCCAAGGGCAGGGGCTGCACCTGGGATCAATCCAGGGTGGGATGAAGGGATGGAGCAGCCCTGGGAGAAGGAACTGGGGTTGTTGGTGGGGGAGAGGCTGGAAATATCCCATCCCAGACACCCCCCCGTGCCCTGGGCTGATCCCCCAGCGTGGGCAGCAGGGCAGGGGGGGATTGTGCCCTTCTGCCCCCTCAGCTGAGACCCCCCTGCAGAGCTGCTGCAGCCCTGGGAACAGCACAGGGAGGACGTGGAACTGCTGGAGAGAATCCAGAGGAGGCCTCGGAGATGCTCCAAGGCTGGAGCCCCTCTGCTCTGGAGCCAGGCTGGGAGAGCTGGGGGGGTTCACTGGAGAAGAGAAGGATCCAGGGAGAGCTGAGAGCCCCTTGCAGGGCCTAAAGGGGCTCCAGGAGAGCTGGAGAGGGACTGGGGACAAGGCATGGAGGGAGAGGACACAGGGAATGGCTTCCCACTGCCAGAGGGCAGGGAGAGATGGGATATTGGGAAGGAATTTTTGGCTGGGAGGGTGGGGAGGGGCTGGAATGGAATTCCCAGAGAAGCTGGTGTGGAGATGGATGGAGATCTGAACATATCTAAGGACACAGATCTGCTGGGATGGGTCCAGAGGAGTCCATGGAGATGATCAGAGGATGGAGCAGCTCTGCTGGGAGGAAAGGCTGGGAGAGCTGGGATTGTTCAGCCTGGAGAAGAGAAGCTTTGGAGTGTCCTGATTGTGGCCTTCCAGGACCTGAAGGATCTCCAGGAAAGATGGAGAGAGACTGTGGACACGGGATGGAGGGACAGGACACAGGGAATGGCTTTAAGGTGAAAAAGGGGAGATTTAGGTGGGATATTGGGAAGGAATTGCTGGCTGGGAGGATGGGGTGGACCTGGAATAGAATTCCCAGAGAAGCTGTGGCTGCCCCTGGATCCCTGGAAGTGTCCAAGGCCAGGTTGGAGCAACCTGGAATAGTGGGAGGTGTCCCTGCCCGGGGCAGGGGGTGGAATGGGATCATCCTTAAGGTCTCTTATGATTCCCTGCTAATCTGATTCATCTCAGGGCACCAATGTAAAGGAAATCAGAAATGGAGGGAGATGAAAAAGGTCTTAACTCGGGAGCCAGGAGTTGAAGTGGAAGATTTAGGTTTAATGGATGGAAAAGGTTTTCCAGGGTTTTTCCAAGGCTCTCAAATATCCCACCCTTCCTGAGAAAAGCAGTTTTTTGGGATGCTCTCAGTCATGGGGGACTGAGCTTTTAATATTTGCTTAGAAACATTTGCTGTGCAAAGGGTTTAATGTATCTGAGCCATCCATTGGGAAACCAAAGGGAACAATAATAATATAATAACTATAATATAATGACTATAATATAATAACTATAATATAATATAATATAACATAATATATATTATCTATTATAATAACTATAATATAATATAATATAACATAATATATTATATTATATAATTAATATAATTTAATATAATACAATATAATGTAATTAATGTAATAAATATAATATAAAAATAAAGATAATAAATATATAATAAACATAATATAAATGATATAATATAATTAATATAATGCAATATAATATAATATAATTAATATAATACAATGCAATATAATATATAAAATAAATGTAATAAATATCATATAGTAAACATATTATAATTAATGCAATATACTATAATAAATATAATACAATATAATATTATTAATATAATAAACAAATTATAATATAATATATAAAATACATATATAAATGTAATATAATATATAAAATAAATATAATATAATAAATATAATATAATATAATATAATATATTGCACTAGCCCAGGTTGCTCCAAGCCCTGTCCAACCTGGCCTTGGACACTTCCAGGTCTTTTCCAACCTTAACAATTCCAAGATTTTAGGATTCCAGCATCACTCCAGTGGTGCTGACAGAGCAACCCGAAAACCTTTCTAACTTCTTATTTTCCTCTGATTAGACTCATTTTCACAGTGGATAAACACAAAAGTGTCGGGGAAAAAAAGGCCCTTTCAGCTGCTTTCCAGATGAAAAGTTGCTCAGCTGCCATGGTGTTGTGTCCCAAAGGTGTCCAGAGAATTAAACAGATGGAATTCCAGACTATTTCACCTGGAAAAGGATGGAAGTTGACGTTGTCAGCAGTGCTGTGTTCTTTAGTGTGGGGCTCAAGATGGTTTTTAGGTGTCCTGGCAAGGAAAAAAGAGCTTTAGAGCAAAATTATATTGGAGGCCTGTTCAGGAAAAAAACAGTTTGTGGAATTAGAAAGACTGGAAAGGGACATTTGAATGGATCCAGGGATTTGAACTGGGCATCAAAGGGTCAGTCCATACCCAGTGCTGGCACCTGGGACAGATGGGATGGGTAAATCCTTCCTTCCTTTCCTTCCTTCTTTTCCTTCTTTCCTTCCTTTCTTTTTCTTCCTTCCTCCTTTCTTTCCTTCCTTCCTTCTTTCCTTCCTTCTTTCCTTCCTTTCTTTTTCTTCCTTCCTTCCTTTCTTTTTCTTCCTTCCTTCCTTCTTTTTTTCCTTCCTTCCTTCCCTCCTTCCTTTCTTTCCTTCCTTCCTTCCCTCCTTCCTCCCTTTTCTCCTTCCCTCCTTCCTTTCCTCCTTTCCTCCTTTCCTCCTTCCTTCCATCCTTCCCTCCTTCCCTCTTTCCTCCCTTTTCTCCTTCCTTCCTTCCCTCCTTCCTTCCCTCTTTCCCTCCTTCCTTCCTTCCTTCCTTCCCTCTTTCCCTCCTTCCTTCCTTCCCTCCTTTTTTCCTTCCTTCCTTCCTTCCTTCCCTCTTTCCCTCCTTCCTTCCTTCCTTTTCTCTTTCCTTCTTTCCTTCCTTCCCTCCTTCCTTCCTTCCTTCCCTCTTTCCCTCCTTCCTTCCTTCCCTCCTTCCTTTCCTCTTTCCTTCCTTCCTTCCTTCCCTCCTTCCTTCCTTCTTTCCTTTCCTCCTTTCTTCCTTCCCTCCTTCCTTCCTTCCTTCTT
>NW_020897923.1:58489-70093 GCF_003984885.1 Neopelma chrysocephalum
CTTCCCTCCTTCCTTCCTTCCCTCCCTCCCTTCCATTTTCCCACTCTCCCAATTAAGCTCTTTCAAACCCACAATGATGATTTTTACTGTAATTCCTTCACTTCCCCTGGAGGGCAGGAGGGTGGGAAACATTTCCTGCAGGTGCTGAAATGGAGCTCCTGCTTTTTCTATGCTAATTAATATAAATAGAATAGCTATAAATAATTAGCTGCACATTAATTCAAACTGATTCTTTAATTCAGAATTTGAGTATTTAAACATTTAGATTATTTCAGATGTGGTGTCAATGCAACTAAAGCACTCAGTTGGATTTGATTTCTATTTAAACAGTAATTGAATTAAATACATTTAAAATACTTATTTACTTGTAATTAAACAGAGGGAATTTCTGTCCCCACAACCACAGCCTGCCAATATTAATAATTTGGAGTATTAATATGAAAAAAACCAATATCTGGACATAAACTTGAGCTTTGCTTGGTGCAAAAAAATGCACTGAATTCTTCCTGCAATAAATTAGAGCCAATCCAAGAAGCACCTATTCATTACTGTCCTGAGAGCTTCGAGTTGTGCTTCAGTCAATAAAAGATTATAACTCTGAGGCCAGGTGGTGGTTTAAGATCCCAACAGATGATTTAATGTGTCAGGAGGGAGAAAAACAACATCTGGGAGGGAAAAAAAAAGCTCCACGGGATGATCTCCCAGAGCTCTGCTCCACCTGGAGTAACACATGTCCTGGGAGACTGAGCCTTTGGAATTCCAAACAGATCCTTGGCATTTTGGGCCAGGAACCTCATCAGGAAGAAAGGAGCTCTGAAAATGGATCCTGGTCACCACATTCCCCAAAAAAAACCCAGTCACACGTGAAATTGGGTCCTGGATGGAGCTCTCTGGTGTGAGTCCATCCCGTGGGTACCTTTCCAAGGGAGACCTTCCACTATCCCAGGTTGCTCCAACCTGGCCTTGGACACTTCCAGGGATCCAGGGGCAGCCACAGCTTCTCTGGAAAATCCATTCCAGCCCCTCCCCACCCTCCCAGCCAAGAATTTCTTCCCAGTATCCCACCTAAATCTCCTCTTTTCCAGCTTAAAGCCATTCCCTGTGTCCTGTCCCTCCCTCCCTTATCCAAAGTCCCTCCAGGCCTTTGTAAACACTCCTTTCAATAATTGCCCTCGATCATCTTATGCTTGATTTGCCCACAGACACAAAATTTCTCTGGACAAAAAGGACTTTACAGCCCCACAATGCTCAGAATTCATCAAAACCTCCCCACAAAAGAGGCAAATCCAGAATATTTCTACCTCAACACTTCATTTTCTGCATCCTTGCAAACCTTTCATGGCCCAGCAGGAAAACCACTTGTTTTGGCCACATTCCTGAACTTGCTGGGACTTAAAGAAAAGCGAGTTTTGACCCTGTTAACTCGGCTTTGAAACTTGAAATGGCACTTGGAGAGATGAAAATTGCAGGGACTGAGATTGTCACCCTGGAACAGCCCCTGCCTCCCCTCCTTCTCTCTGCCAGAAATCCTGCACTGCCCCCAAAACCCTCCCTTTTCCATCCCCCCCCTTTTCCACCACAACGGTGGAAAGGAATTTACTTTGCTCTCTTTTTATTTTCTAAACCACCAAGACTTTCTGTGTCGAAATCCTAATGAGTCAGGCACCGAAGTCCCTCAGGTTCCTGCAAGAAACTGCAGCACAAATGGCTCTGGTTCAGCTTAATTGGGCATCTCATTAAATACCTGAATATCCAAGGCCCTGAGCAGCTCCAACCCGCTCTGGATTTGGTGGGAATGTTGTTACACAGATGCCTGAAAATGGGATTATAAAGTGGTTGGGGAATTGTCCTCTCTGGTTTAGCTTCCCCCCCCAGATTATTTTAAATAAATCTCGAGCTTTCGCGTGAGTTTTGTGTCCTGAAGTTTTGTGTCCTTGAGTTTTGTGTCCTGAAGTTTTGGGAAGTTGGGAAGAGTCTCCAGGGACTCTCCTGGCTCTGATTTCCCTGTTGTTACACCCCCAGACGATCCCACAAATCTCTCCCTCAAAGTGAGAGTAACAGGGAACAAATGGCTCTGGTTCAGCTTGATTGGGCATCTCATTAAATCCCTGAATATCCAAGGCCCTGAGCAGCTCCAACCCGCTTTGGATTTGGTGGGAATGTTGTTACACAGATGCCTGAAAATGGGATTATAAAGTGGTTTGGGAATTGCCCTCTCTGGTTTAGCTTCCCCCCCCCCTCCCAGATTATTTTAAATAAATCTCGAGCTTTCACATGAGTTTTGTGTCCTGAAGTTTTGTGTCCTGAAGTTTTGGGAAGTTGGGAAGAGTCTCCAGGGGCTCTCCTGGCTCTGATTTACCTGTTGTTGCACCACCAGGTGATCCCACAAATCTCTCCCTCAAAGTTCATCCTCCTATTTTGGGATCCCAGAGCTGAACTGACCATGAGGGTTTCATTAAATTCTGATTTTTTTTAGGAGGGAGCAAACGTTTGGTTCAGCAGAGGAGAATTTGAATGTAACAGAGAACAGGTTTATATTTTATGTTATAGCAACACAGCCTCAAATGCTCAGATTTGGGGAAAAAAAAAATAAAAATATAGATTTTGTTGTTCAAAATAGAAGGAAATAAAAAGTCCCCTCAGCCAGATTAAATGACTCAGCTCAGCTCTGGATGGCAATATCAAGTTAAAATGTGTGTGAAAATATCGTGGGAATATATAAAAATAAAAATAGATATATAATATGATATTATATTATGTAAAATATATAAATATAAAACATAATAGATAATATTAAATATAAAATATGATATATAATATAATATTATATTATATAAAGTATATAAATATAAAACATAATAGATAATATTAAATATAAAATATGATAGATATATAATAGATAAAGATATCATGTGAATATATAAAAATATAAATAGATATATAATATAATATTATATTATATAAAAATATAAATATAAAACATAATAGATAATATTAAATATAAAATATGATAGACATATAATAAATAAAAATGTCGTGAATATATAAAAATATAAATAGTTATAATATATAGAAAAATAAACATATGTGAAATATATATAAATATGCAAAATATATGAACTATATGAAATATTATGTGATATATTGAAATATATAAAAATATATATAACATACAAAAAATATTAATATATAAAAATGTATTGTATCTATTTATTATATATATTTATATATAATATTTATATGGAATTTTTATATAATATTTATATATATTTTTATATATGAACCCTATATAATTGATATAAAATATATATGAAAACATATAAACTCTATATAATAGATATAAAATAGAAAAATGTATTTTATATATATTTACTATCTATATTTATTATCTATATTTATATATAATATTTATATGGATTTTTATATAACATTTATATAATATATTTATATTTATGTATACATTTTTATATATATGGTTTACATATATAAACCATATATAATTGATACAAAATATATATGAAAAACACATAAACTGTATATAATAGATGCAAAATAGAAAAGTATACATAAAATATATAAAAGATATATCTATGAATATATAGAAATATATAAAAATATATAAAATTATTCTGTGAATACTTAAACCATCTAAATAAAGATTTTTTTTTTCTTTTAACCAGCAAACCAGAGGCCTCAAAAAAACACCCTGACTGCCAGGAATGGGAATTTCCAACCATCCTAAAAAACCAGGAGATCTCTCAATCCACCACCTGGACTCTCATCAACATGGATAAAATGTTTCTGAGCCCCTGGAGCTGATCTTTGTGGGAATGACCTCCATCATTCCCGACCTTTCTATTCCAAATTAACTCAACTCCAGCAGCCACAAAATCATTGAACTGTGTGTGAAGAGGGGGGAAAAAAAAAGTGCCAAAATGCTTTGATTTTCCAGCGGGGAAACCTTGGAAAGGAGGAAAAATTAAGGAGCATTTGAGGCAAATAAATATTAAACATGAGTTTTGTTTGAGGTGCAGCTCCGGGGTTATTAAGGGGTTGATGATTCATTTAGAGAGCAAAGCAAATGTCTGGGATAATCCAGGTTTATTCTGGGATCAGCTTTGTTGCTGGAATATTGACTATGGGCAGGGGAGAAAAGCTGTGTGAAATGGAATTGGAGATTTTGGCCTGGTTTTTATTAGGTTTTGATTTATGCAGAGAATTTATGGGCTCGGCAGTCCCTGCTCTGCCTTTGCTGGTTGTCAGCTCCTGGAGGGCCACGGACAGGGATTTAGAAAATCATGGAATTCCAGGATGGTTTGGGTTGGAAGGGACCTTAAAGATCGTCCCATCCCACCCCCTGCCATGGGCAGGGACACCTTCCACCAACCCAGGTTGCTCCAACCTGGCCTTGGACACTTCCAGGGATCCAGGGGCAGCCACAGCTTCTCTGGGAATTCTATTCCAGGGCCTTCCCACCCTCCCAGCCAGGAATTCCTTCCCAGTATCCCATCTCTCCCTGCCCTCTGGCAGTGGGAAACCATTCCCTGTATCTTGTTGCTCCATCCCTTGTCCCAAGTCCCTCTCCATCTTTTTTATAACCACTGAAAGGGCCTCAATAAACTCAGAGGTCCCAACATGTCTTGTCTGGAGGGATGGTCCAGCTGAATTATGGAATCCCAGAATCCCAGACTGGTTTGGGATGGGTGGGACCTGAAAGCCCATCCAGTGCCACCCCCTGCCATGGGCAGGGACACCTTCCACCAGCCCAGGTTGCTCCAACCTGGCCTTGGACACTTCCAGGGATCCAGGGGCAGCCACAGCTTCTCTGGGAAATCTATTCCAGTCTCTCCCCACCCTTCCAGCCAAGAATTCCTTCCCAATATCCCATTTAAATCTCCCCTTTGCCAGTTTAAAGCCATTCCCTGTGTCCTGTCCCTCCATCCCTTGTCCCCAGTCCCTCTCCAGCTCTCCTGGAGCCCCTTTATACCCTGGAAGAGGCTCTCAGGTTTCCCAGAGCCTTCCCTTCTCCAGCTGAAGAGCCACTCCCCAGCCCCTGTGGATGAAAAGCTGGGAGCAGCAGCTGCCAGGGGGACTCTGCGCCGCAGTAATTGGGATAAAATCATTAATGAAGCAAGAGGTGGAACAAATGAAGCATCGGGAGGAGCTGGAGCAGAACGAAGGGTGTCAGAGGTGCCACGAGCAGGACGTGCTGGCTCAGCTGCTGGAGAAGGTGCACTTTGCACACCGACGGTCTGGGGAGGAGCAGAGCAGAGCTGGAGCACAACAATCCTGCTGATTCACAGACCAGGCTGCACTTGCCTTCTCCTGAATGTTCCCTGCTTTGGTTTCACTTCCCAGAAGAGTTTGATGATCTTAAAAGAGCAGGTTTTTGGAGGCCTTACATGGAGTCATCCTTCTTTCACACAGTTTCAGGATATGCTGAGCTGGAAGGGACCCCCAAGGACCATCCAGTCCAACCCTCAGCCCTGCACAGAAACATCCCCAAGAGTCCCCCCTGTGTTCCAGAGGATCATCCAAACCCTCCTGGAGCTCTGGCAGCCTTGGGGCCGTGCCCACTGCCCTGGGGAGCCTGGGCAGTGCCAACCACCCTCTGGGGGAAGAACTTCAGTTACTCTTCAACTCAAATTACACTTGAGAGAAATATTTGGATTCTCATGTGCTGTGGAATCACAGAGAACATCCAAGAGCACGGAGAAGTTGTGGCTGCCCCATCCCTGGAAGTGTTTAAACAGGTTGGAAGGGGCTTGGAGCAACCTGGGCTGGTGGAAGGTGTCCCTGCCCATGGCAGGGGGTGCAATGAGATGGGCTTTAAGGTCTCTTCCAACCCAAACCAGTCTGGGATTCCTCCTCCACCTGCCAAGGTGGGTGTTTTAGGAGCTCTCAATGCTGGGTTGGCTCCAGAATCAACTTCCCAGAATCCCAGAGCCTGCTGAGCTGGAAGGGACCCCCAAGGACCATCCAGTCCAACCCTCAGCCCTGCACAGGAACATCCCCAAGAGTCCCATCCTGTGCCCCAGAGGATCATCCAAACCCTCCTGGAGCTCTGGCAGCCTTGGGGCCGTGCCCACTGCCCTGGGGAGCCTGGGCAGTGCCAACCACCCTCTGGGGGAAGAACCTTTCCCTGAGATCCAACCTGAGCCTGCCCTGGCACAGCTCCTGCCATTCCCTGGGTGCTGTCCCTGGTCCCCACAGAGCAGAGCTCCTCTGTCCCTCTTCTTCCCCTCACAAAGTTGTCTTTTATAAAGTTTTCATTTTGGCCTTGAAGCAGCTGCCCAGAACCACTCATCCAGAGCTGGTCCAATGCATCCCAAAACTGGGGCATCATTTTTCCCAAATGGCAAAGAAATTGCCCTGAACTGAACCAGGATCTTCCCAGTGGTGCCAAATGGCACAGCAGGAACAGGCAGGAACTGATGCCCAGCAAGTGCCACCTGCACAGGAGGAAGAACTTCTGGGCTGGGCAGTGACCCAGCCCTGAGCACATTGGCCAGAGAGGGGGGGAGTCTCCTCCCTGGGGATATTCCAGAGCCCTCTGGACACAATCCCTGTGCTCTGGGATGGCCCTGCTGGAGCAGGGAGGTGGGATCAGATGGGACACTGTGGATCCTTCCAACCTGACCCATCCTGGGATTAGCTGTGTTCTTTAGTGTGGGGCTCAACATGGTTTTCGGGTGCCCTGGCAAGGAAAAAAGAGCTTTAGAGCAAAATTATATTGGAGGCCTGTTCAGGAAAAAAATGGTTTGTGGAATTAGAAAGACTGGAAAGAGACATTTGAATGGATCCAGGGATTTTAACTGGGCACCAAAGAGTCAGTCCATAGCCAGTGCTGGCACCTGGGACAGATGGGATGGATAAATCCTTCCTTCCTTGCTTCCTTCTTTTCTTTCCTTCTTTTCCTTCCTTATTTCTTTTCTTTTCCTTCCTTCTTTTCTTCCCTTCCTTTCTTTTTCTTTCTTTCTTCCTTCTTTCTTTCCTTCCTTCCTTTCCTTCCTTCCTTTCTTTCCTTCCTTTCTTTCTTTCCTTCCTTCCTTTCTTTCTTTCCTTCCTTCATTCCCTTCTTCCCTCCTTCCTTGGGCATCCCTTTAGCATTCCATGGGCTCCTAGGAATCAGGGACAAGACTCTCACCACTGGCTTAAACTTGCCCTTTTTAACTCTTATCAAACCATTTCCAAACTGGCTCCTGTGTTGGGAGAAGCAGTTGTGCCTTTTGCCTCTGTCCTGGATCTGGGTCCACGCTCCTGCCTCAGGATTGGGCACTAAGGAAAAGGAATTTGTGTCTCCAGCAGCAGGAGGAGATGTGGGCTGTCTCCAGCTTCCTCTGCATCCATCGGGATGGATAAGGCTGGATCCATGAGATCCATGAGTTTATTATATGAATATATAGTAATTAATATATGATTATAATATGTTATAATTATCTATTATCTATTATATATAATAGATATAATATATAATACTATAACATATATTATAATAATAATATATATAATATATAATTATAATATGTAATATTTTATTATAATATGCAATCATAGTATATAATAATTATAATTATATATCACTTATTATTAATTCTAATCGTGAAATTCATATTAATTATAATTCATATTAATTATAAGTCATGAAAACACATTACATTAATATTAATACTAATTCCTTTAGATATAACCCAAATCTGAGGTTAAAACTGGGCATAAGTGCACTTGGGCTGCACCCAGAGATCAGCTGGAGAGAGGTGGCACTTTGTGTGGGTGTGAGCCTGGCTGAGTTGGGGTCACTGGACAAGCTGGAATTCCCAGCAGGATCAAGTGCCTCCAGCTGACACAGCACTCAACTGGCTTTCCATGGGAAACAGCTGCTCATGAGCAGGAATTTTGATTAATTTGCAAAAGACAGGAGAGGAAACACTTGGTTTTGGCACAATCTCATCTCTAAGTGCTGGAGGTGACTCTCCAGCGAATCCCCGAATTCCCTGAGCTGGAAGGGACCCACCAGGATCATCCAGGACATCCCAACAATCCCACCCTGTCCCTGAGACCCCCCTCTGAGTTCTGTGATGGAAATGATATCAATAAAAATTGAATTAAAAAATTATTTCCTGCATTGCTCTAATTAACAGTAGTGGGGGAGTTGAATTTTTTCTCACAGACTCTGGTGGGTTTGAGCTTTAAACCACCAAAGCTTTGAGTTCCTCTGGATTAGCTCTCAAAAGCTTCCATAAAGAAAACCTGAGGGAATTGAAGATTGGGCATCTGGGATATCTTAAATTTCTGCTCCATCAGAGCCACGTTGGAGCTGCCAGAAGATCCAGAGGGGATTAACAGAGAGCTGGAAACTCTCTGTCTGAGGCAGAGTGATAAGAAGACCAAAGAATATCTCACCATTAAGGGTGGGAGATCAATAACCAATAGAAGATAAAATAGTGATTAATGAACCCCCCCTAATGCATATTCCACTTGTTCACATCCTGATGCTCTCCAAGAGATTTTCCTGGCTCTGCTTCCCAGCCCTGGGAACCTGGAAAATATTTATTATGACAGTGGAGCCAAACCTCAATTCCCACCTAAAACTTTTAGGACAGGCCCAGAGCACCCTCCTAAATATTATAAATATATCCTATATATATATAGATACACCCTACAAATATATCCTATATATATATAGATACACCCTATAAATATATCCTATATATCCTATAAATATATCCTATATACTCTGTAAATATATCCTATATATATTAGAAATAGGAAATATCATTTCCAGTCCCAAAGGGCAGGACTTTCACTGCTTTGGGGATTTAAGGAGCCCACAGAGGACACCCCAAACCCTTCTCTGAGCTCCACATCCATCCTGTGCCCGGTTACAAATCCTCCCTGACTTCCCAAGGTGGATTATGCAGAAATTGGGGGGGTTAATCAAATGAATCCTTGCTTGGTTTTGGGGGAAATAAATATTTATGAAGGCAAGGAAATCGTACCCAGCTCGGAGAGAGCAGAGATTGCACGTTGTCTTTGCTGGAGGCTGCTGGTGGTTTGTTTTCAAAGAGCAAAATCTGCCTTAGGCTGGACCAGAAAAAGCAATAAAAGCTTCATTTTTCAGGGGAGAAAAAGAGAAATAGTGCTTTAAAAGCATTTCACAGTTAAGGGTTTGGGTTTTTTTTTTGAATAATTTTTTTTCCTTTAAACAGAAGAGAAAATATTGGTTTTCCTCTCGTTCAGAGCTTCATTTGTAAGTGCCTTGTAAGATCTTAGAGCTCCTTCCAGGGCCTAAAGGGGCTCCAGGAGAGCTGGAGAGGGAATTGAGACTAGGGATGGAGGGACAGGACACAGGGAATGGCTTTAATCTGGAAAAGGGGAGATTTAGGTGGGATATTGGGAAGGAATTCATGGCTGGGAGGGTGGGGAGGGACTGGAATGGAATTCCCAGAGAAGCTGTGGCTGCCCCTGGATCCCTGAAAGTGTCCAAGGCCAGGTTGGAGCAACCTGGGCTGGTGGAAGGTGTCCCTGCCCATGGCAGGGGGTGGAATGGGATGATCTCTAAGATCCTTTCCAACCCAAACCATTCCATGATTCCCTGGATGAATGGCCAAATGATAGAAATGACTCATCTACTTAAATCATCAAGAACCTGTAAATCTGGATTCCTAATTTCTCTTCCTATTCCAAAGAAAGGAAACAGCCACAGATGCTGTTCCTGGAAAAAAATCCTTGGGATCACACCAGACAGGGATTGGACCAGTGCAGTGGAAAAACAGGTTGGGAAAACACACCCTACCATCCTTAATAAGGAGGAGGGTAAAATATGGGATTGATTTGTGCACAGTGATGGCTAAGATGTGATAAGGGGTCCAGTTGGGGTGTCAGGTGTTCCAAAATGTCTCAGATTTGGTGAAAAATGGGAAAAATAGAGCTGAGGGTGAGCTGGGTTTGGGGGTGTTTCACCAGTGCAAAGGAGAAACAGGTTGTGAAAACACACCCTGACATCTTTAATAAGGTGGAGGGTTTGTTATCTGATAAAATATGGGATTGATTTGTTCACAGTGATGGCTGAGAGGTGATAAGGGGTCCAACTGGGGTGTCAGGAGTTCCAAAATGTCTCAGATTCGGTGAAAAATGGGAAAAATAGAGCTGAGAGTGAGCTGAGTTTGGGGATGTTTCACCAGTGCAAAGGAGAAACAGGCTGTGAAAACACACCCTTACATCTTTAACAAGGAGGAGGGTTTGTTATCTGATAAAATATGGGATTGATCTGTGCATAGTGAGGGTTAATGGGTGACAAGGGGTCCAGCTGGGGTGTCAGGTGTTCCAAAATGTCTCAGATCTGGTGAAAAATGGGAAAAATAGAGCTGAGGGTGAGCTGGGTTTGGGGATGTTTCACCAGTGCAAAGGAGAAACAGGTTGTGAAAACACACCCTTACATCTTTAATAAGGAGGAGGGTTTGTTATCTGGGAAAATATGGGATTTATCCCTGCCCATGGAAGGTTAAGGGGTGACAAGGAGTGTAATTAGATTCTCGAAGAGCAAAAGTCAAAATCAAGTGTTATTTCTGCTGAAATAAAGGGGAATTTCATCCCTGGCTTTGTTCCTCAGGACAAAAGAGACACTGAGGGGCTGGAGGGTGTCCAGGGAAGGGAAGGGAGCTGGGAAGGGGCTGGAGGAGCAGGAGCAGCTGAGGGAGCTGGGGGGGCTCAGCCTGGAGAAAAGGAGGCTCAGGGGGGACCTTCTGGATCCCTAAAATTCCCTGGAAGGAGGTTGGAGCCAGGGGGGGGTCAGGCTCTGCTCCCAGGGAACAAGGGACAGGAGGAGAGGGAACGGCCTTAAAATGCACCAGGAGAGGCTCAGATTGGACATGGGGAAAAATTTTTCATGGAAAAAGTCGTCACAGGGTTTCGAAGTGCCCAAAAACACGTGGATGTGGCACTTGAGGACACAATTTAATGGTGAACAGGACGATGGTGCAGAGCTGATGGTGGGATTGGTGACCTCAGAGGTCTTTCCCAACCTTCCCAAGTCTCTGATTCCATAATTCATTTTGGAAACAGGCTCATCCAACCTGCTGCAGGCCCTGTGGACCCACCATTCCCACCCCAGCATTTGGAACCACAGGAATATTTACAAACAGGTCAATAAAAGGATCCAAGGGAAGTTTCAGGCTCTGGGTCCATCCGGGAACGGTCCATCCACCATCAGCTGGGTTTGTTTTCCTCCCACTCCATCTTCAAGCAGGGGATGGAATAATCAATTTGTGATGAATTTGGTGCTGTCCAATGTTCCCAGTAATTTGCTTTGCCAGGTGGAAGCAGCCAAGTCATTAATCACCTGCTTTGGACTTGATACTCTTTTAATATTTAACAGCAGCACAACACATTTGTTTGTTTAGGACAAACCAGCTGGGAGAACAACTCAACCCAGACAAGAAAGATGAAAACCTCTTTTAAAACACTGCTTTAAAAAAGAGTCTGTTGGTTTTTGTGTGGTTTTTTTTTTTTAATGTAGAAGAGCCACGAGGTAGAGAAAATAAATCAAACCAGGCTGAAGCTTCAGAAATGAGAGAGGAAAGGAAGAGAGGAGCAGTTTGTGCT
>NW_020897923.1:70103-70791 GCF_003984885.1 Neopelma chrysocephalum
TGCTTGGGGTGAAAATTCCTCCAGGAGAGAGAAATACAAAAAAAAAAAGCCCAGAAATTCCCAAATCTCTGGGAATTGCAAATCCTGACCAACAACCAGAAAATGCCATAAAACCAGATAAATTCCACCCTCCCCTTTGGTTCAATTCCACCTCCCAGAGCTGGAGAACAGCTCACACTTCCCATCTCACACACATTCCCTGGCTTTCGGTGGGAAAACAAGGAGCAGTTATCCCATCACTGTCTGCACGAGCTATTATGGGGAAGGAAGAGGAGCCATCAAATTAAAACGCTCTTAATCACCCTAAATAATGCCCCGCTCAACGCCCCATTAAAATCAATGGGCTGTTTGTCGAGCGAGAAGGTCTCGGGGTGAGTAACGACGTTAAAATCCCTCCCTGGCTGGGAATAAAATTTAAAACTCCCTGGGGTCTTCCCAATCTCTACCTGCCGAACAACAGGAGAGGGATTGGTTGGTGAAGGTTTGGGAAGGTTTGGGAAGGGAAGGGAAGGGGAGGGAAGGGAAGGTTTGGGAAGGGAAGGTTTGGGAAGGTTTGGGAAGGGAAGGGAAGGGAAGGGAAGGTTTGGGAAGGGAAGGGAAGGTTTGGGAAGGGAAGGTTTGGGAAGGTTTGGGAAGGGAAGGTTTGGGAAGGGAAGGTTTGGGAAGGGAAGGTTTGGGAAGGTTTGGT
>NW_020897923.1:70891-80504 GCF_003984885.1 Neopelma chrysocephalum
GAAGGTTTGGGAAGGGAAGGTTTGGGAAGGGAAGGTTTGGGAAGGTTTGGGAAGGGAAGGTTTGGGAAGGGAAGGTTTGGGAAGGGAAGGTTTGGGAAGGTTTGGGAAGGGAAGGGAAGGTTTGGGAAGGGAAGGGAAGGGAAGGGAAGGGAAGGGAAGGGAAGGGAAGGGAAGGGGGTGTGTTTTGGGAAGCGCAGTTTTGACTGGAAATCAGGGGATGAGGAGGGTTTAATGAGGAGGGATGTCCTGCCTTGTTGATCGGGGGCTCCTGCTGAGCAGGAGATGATTTACTTGGCTAGAAAAAAGCTCATGTGGCTTGTTTGATTTGTAATTGGGTTTTAATTTCCCTGGGGGAGAAGGAAAAAAAAGCTGCTGGGTGGTCTCAGGGATGGCAGATGCCAGGGATGAGCTGCTTGTCTTCCCTACAAACAATACACGGATAACCAAGGGAATCTGGGCTTGGATCAGGAATATTGTGGCCACCACGACTAGAGAAGAGCTTGTCCCTCTGTGCTGGGGCTCCTCCAGTGCTGGGGGCACTTCTGGGACCCTCAAAGAAGGACCTGGAGGGGCTGGAGCATGAGCAGGGAAGGGAACGGAGCTGGGAAGGGGCTGGAGCAGCAGGAGCAGCTGAGGGAGCTGGGGGGGCTCAGCCTGGAGAAAAGGAGGCTCAGGGGGGACCTTCTGGATCCCTAAAATTCCCTGGAAGGAGGTTGGAGCCAGGGGGGGGTCGGGCTCTGCTCCCAGGGAACAAGGGACAGGAGGAGAGGGAATGGCCTTAAAATGCACCAGGAGAAGCTCAGGTTGGACATGAGGAGGAATTTCCTCCTGGAAAGGGTGGTGAGGCCTTGGCAGGGGCTGCCCAGGGAGGTTTGGAGTGCCCATCCCTGGAGGTGTCCCAGGAAGGCCTGGCCGTGGCACTCAGTGCTCTGGGCTGGGGGACAAGGGGGGCACAGGGGACACTGGATGATCTCAGAGGGCTTTTCCAACCATCATTCCATGATTAATGACCTCGTTTCCCTCAACCAGACACAATTTTGGCGTCTCCACTGAGAATTCCTGGGCATCAGGAGCACAGGAGACCTGGAGAAGCTCATCCTGAGCCTGTTCAGAGAAGGTTTGGAGTTGACTTTCTCATCATCTCCAAGCACCTCCACGTGACACATTCCCTGATTAAAGAGGCCTCTTTCCTCCAGCAGGAAAAAGGGATGATTAAGGAGAATATTTCCCACCCAGACCTGGAAAAAGCAGCCTTGAAAACGAAGTGAAATTTTAATAAGTGTAATTATCCACTCAGACAATTTATTTAGAGGCTCTGACACCGCTTAAATCCAGTTTGGATATGACTTTGGGACCTCTGGAATTAGCAGAAAACTCCAGGTTTGATGGGGATATTTTGGGAAAGGGGATCTGAGATGGGAGAGAAACAACTCCTGTCACAGGACAACTCAGTTCGTGCTGATGGTTTTCAAGTAGTGACCAAAATAACACATTTTAACCACTTCGAACGAGGAGAAATTTGAAATAATGCAATAAATGCGTTAAAACAAAGCATTGAAATATATTAATTTAATATAAATATAAATTTAATATAATATAATAATTATTTTTCTATAATATATAATATAAAAATAATTATAATATATAATTATAATATATAATTAATTTAATATAAATAAATATTTAATATATAAATATATTAAAACACATGTTAATACCATAAATATATTAAAGGATTAAAGAGTTTGAGCTTTGAAGGGAACAAAACCACCTGGCTCCCGTTTCTGCCTCTCTCTGCTGTGGCATAAATTGAACTGTGGCTCAAAATCCCAATTTTCCACCCACTGATGCGGAGCAGGCATGTCCCATTCCAAGAGTTTTTTACCAGGAAGGATTATCCATCATTTTAAATAGGTCATGCATACACTCAGCATATGTTCCATTAATTCTCTGGATAAATGAACATCTCTGCACACACACAAACCACAGCCAAAGGAAGGTTTTCCTCTGCTGATTAATAAGGAGGGAGAGGGGGAAAAGTGGGGGAAAAAGAAGCAGAAAGAGGAACCAGATTTGGTGGGAAGTTCTAAGAGTTGTGTCCTACAATGGACATTCCAGTTGCTGGTGGAATTTATGGTTAAGAATAAAATTTAGGGTTAAAAATAAAATTTATGGTTAAAAATAATATTTATGGTTAAAAATAATATTTATGGTTAAAAATAAAATTTAGGGTTAAAAATAAAATTTAGGGTTAAAAATAAAGGTGAAAATTCCACCTGGCAACCCTGAGCAAGGAAAG
Source organism: Neopelma chrysocephalum (assembly GCF_003984885.1). Classification (NCBI taxonomy): domain Eukaryota; kingdom Metazoa; phylum Chordata; class Aves; order Passeriformes; family Pipridae; genus Neopelma; species Neopelma chrysocephalum. The sequence continues at coordinate 73,191 of NW_020897923.1, forward strand.
ATTCCTTAGCAGGAATTTGGGATTTCTTTGGGAGCTGGAGCACCAAGGATCAAACCCATGGGATGGGGACATGGATAATCCATCACCTGGTATGAGTTCCAGACTGATATTCCTGGAATCCTTAAGGTTGGAAAAGCCCTCTAAGATCAGCAGGGAGTGTGGGAAAAGTGGAGGAAAAAGAAGCAGAAAGAGGAACCAGATTTAGTGGGAAGTTCTAAGAATTGTGCCTTACAATGGACATTCCAGTTACTGATGGAATTTATGGTTAAAAATAAAGTTTAGGGATAAAAATAAAATTTAGGGTTAAAAATAAAATTTAGGGTTAAAAATAAAGGTGAAAACTCCCCTTGGCAGCCCTGAGCAAGGAAATATTCCACAGCAGGAATTTGGGATTTCTTTGGGAGCTGGAGCACCAAGGATCAAACCCAGTGGAGAGTTTAACCCCCCCAGGGAGGGGGAGCAGCACTGGGATGGGGACATGGATAATCCATCACCTGGCATGAATTCCAGACTGATATCCATGAAATCATTAAGGCTGGAAAAGCCCTCTAAGGTCAGCAGGGAGTGTGGGAAAAGTGGAGGGAAAAGAAACAGGGACATGAAAGAGGAACCAGATTTGTTGGGAAGTTCTAAGAGTTGTGTCCTGTAATGGACATTCCAGTTGCTGGTGGAATTTATGGTTAAAAATAAATTATGAATTCATGCACCTGAGACTTCAAGTTGGATGGTGAAGTTCCCTTTGTTACTCCAGGGATGAAACACGTGCAATAAAATTGATTTCAAGCTGAGAAATGAGTCGATAATGAAAATTAAATAGAGCTGGGATTGATCTGAGAAGGATTTACACGGAGATGGAGGATGGAAAAGGGGGAGGGAGACCCTCCTGTCGAGTCACGAGGCTCAGAGTGGAACCTTGGCTTGGAATTCTGGAATATCCAAAGATGGAAGGGACCCACAAGGATAATTGAATCCAACTCCTGGCCCTGCATGGGACAATTCCAGCAATCCCACCATGTGCCTGAGAGCATTTCTGACCTCTGGGTGCAGTCTAAGGGCAGTTAGGCCCAGTTTTAACCTGGGTTATATCTAAAGGAAATAATATTAATATTAATATACCATGTTTTCATGACTTATAATTAATATTAATTATTATGTAATTATAAAATAATTAATAATTAATAAACAATTACAATATAATTATATATTATAATTATTATCTATAATATATAGTATAATTATATAATATATAATAAAAATATACAATATATATTATAAATATATAATATATAATATATTAAATGTTACATATTATATATAATCTATTATATATAATAGATATAATATAATGTATAATATAATATATAATATATAATATATTATAATATAATATATATTATATTATATTGTATTGTATTGTATTATATTATATTATTATATATTATAATATATTATATATTATATATACTATTATATTATATATTGTATATTATATAATATTATATATTGTATATTATATAATATTATATATTATATATCATAATACATGATTATATTATATATTATATTATATATAACATCTATTATATGTTATATTATATATTATATTATATCTATAATCTATAATCTATAATATATGACATATAATTATATTATATTATAGTTATATATTAATAGTATAATGTAATTATATTATGATTATTTTATAATTATTATGTAATTATATAATATTAATTATTCTATAATTATTATATAAAACTTCCCAAGGATCTGTTGGGAATGAAGGGTCTCTCCACCCTGGATAAAGAAGGTTTTGTCCTCTTGATGGGATAAAGAAGTTTTTTTGTAGCAAATTGCACAAGATGGGAAAAGCGAGCATGAGATTCCTTGGGAATTCCAAGGGAGCACAGCTTCCTTTGTTCCTTGGCAAATGGGGCTTGGAAAAACCACCCATGAGTGACATTCCAAGCTCAGCAGGGTCATTCTGCCCCTTTTTGGGATTCCTGGAGGAATTCTCGGCTCAGGACTTGACCTCCCTTGGAGTCTGTCCCAAATTATTGCCTGTTTGCACAAGGATGTTGAGTGAATCCATCTCCCAACCCACTCAGACCTCACTGATGGCGTGAAAAGGCTGAGAAAGAATTCAAAATACCCTGAAATAACAGCAAAAACTGAAAAATTAAACAAGGCCAGCAAACCCTGAGCTCTTTTCCTTTTCAAAGTGGCTGAAATCTGAAATTCAACCCAGCACAGGTTCGAAACTTCCAGTTCAAACTGCAACAAATCCAAACCATTCCTTGAGAAGGGAAGTTGACCCACATGAAACCTGATTTATCTCTAAAAGTTTCACTAATCCTCATATATTTCTTGTAAGGGAGAGGTTTTTTTCCTCCCTCTTTCTACTCCCACTTCAGGGGGGAAAATGCTCTTTATTTCTCCGTTTGATGAATAATACAGAAATATTTCAATAATAGATAAGCCATTAATAAAATGGCCAAATATGTATTTTCTCCCCTCCGAATGCAGAAGCTTGGGCTGGAATGTCAAACAGATTGCTGGATGAATATTTGATATTTTAATTTATTGGGCAAATTCCTTCCCAGAGAAATTCTCCAGGAGGTTTCACACCCCTGGCCCTCCATCTGCCACCAACTCCTTCCCCTCCTACAAACCTCGAGCTTGGTGGTTACAAGAGTCAAAAACTACCTGAAAACATCACTCAAGGGCTGATCCTTCCTGGAGAAGTGGGAAAATAAGGCAAAAGATGCTCCAAATGGAATTTTTTTCTCCCCCCCTCTGAGGGGGAACACGTTTGAGGCTCAGCTCACACAGCTCCCACTTTCCAGCCCAGCTTGCTGAGCACTTTGCAAAGATGAAAAAGAGACATTAAGGAGAAGGAAAAAGCCCTGACTCACCTGAAACAGGCAGAGAAAAAAAAGGCTGAAAAGAGATGAAAAAGGAGTAATTAATGTCTGGAATTCACCTGCCAAACTCGGCGCCCCAAGCTGTTATTGAGGGGGAACAGCTTTTTGCTGTGCAAATTATTAGGCAGGTGTGTGAAGTGCAGTAATAATAAAATGGGGATAAATTAAAAGGCTGATTTTGGAGCAAACTTGGGGAATATTAGATAATTACAACCTTTTTTAAGAGCCAGGAGACGTCACCGTCGATCTCATCCAGACTGTGCCTCCAAAATAATCTCCTCGCAAATGCCACCCTTGTTTGGGTCTCAAATTCCTTTGGTTGGGTTAAAATAGGGAAAAAAACTTGGATATGCAGTGCAGGAGGGGGTTGAACAGAGGATTGTTGTCCTTGGGGGGCAAGGTGAGGGTCACTCATGGGTTTGTCCCCATGTCACACCCCAATAATGATGGTCGGGTGACAGGACTGGAGGTTCCTCAGCAGTGCCAACACAGGGACAATCCCTGCCCTGGGCCTGATGGCAAAAAACCTGTGGCTGCCCCTGGATCCCTGGAAGTGTCCCAGGCCAGGTTGGATGGGGCTTGGAGCAACCTGGGCTAGTGGAAGGTGTCCAAGGGGGTGAAATGAGATGATCTTTCAGGTCCTTTCCAATCCAACCCATCACCACAGGGGACAATATCCAATCTAAACATGCCCTGGTTGATCCCAACCAGCCTCCAGGAGCTGCTCCATCCCTCTTTTTGGCTGCTGGATCATGGTGAGATACGACACAGCTCCAGGGCTGGAGATTCACCTCCAAAATCAACCCCGGGAACAGCAGGTGTGTCACGGAATCCCGGGATGGATTGGATTGGAAAGGACCTGAAAGATCATCTTGTTCCACCCCCTGGACACCTTCCACTAGCCCAGGTTGCTCCAAACCCCGTCCAACCTGGCCTTGGACACTTGCAGGGATCCAGGGGCAGCCACAGGTTTTTGGCCATCAGGGCAGGGATTGTCCCTGGGTTGTCACTGCTGAGGAACCTCCAATCCTGGGGACAATTCTGGGCTTCTCTGGCAGAGACACAGAGGGGCTGGAGCATGAGCAGGGAAGGGAAGGGAGCTGGGAAGAGGCTGGAGAACTCCTGAGGGAGCTGGGGGGGCTCAGCCTGGAGAAAAAGAGGCTCAGGGGGATCTTCTGGATCCCAAAAATTCCCTGGAAGGAGGTTGGAGCTGGAAAGGAGGTCGGACTCTGCTCCCAGGGAACAAGGGACAGGAGGAGAGGGAACGGCTCCAAGCTGTGCCAGGGGAGGCTCAGGTGGGACATGAGGCGGAATTTCCCCCTGGAAAGGGTGGTGAGGCCTTGGCAGGGGCTGCCCAGGGAGGTTTGGAGTGCCCAGCCCTGGAGGTGTCCCAGGAAGGCCTGGCCGTGGCACTCAGTGCTCTGGGCTGGGGGACAAGGGGGGCATCGGGCACAGGGGGGATCCATGGGCTGGGAGGGCTTTTCCAGCCTTAATTCTGTGATTTTAGACCCCCTTTTCTCCAGGGACACTTTCTCAGCCTTTCCTACCCCTTCTTGGAGAAGCTGTACCTGGATTCTCGCCGGGCTTTCCCGGAATCTCCTGTGCTCCCCTCTCCTGCTGTTTAATTGCTCAGCCCCCCTGAGCAATCCCTGCCTTCTTTCCCTGCTCCTTCCCTACATTTTATCCCCACCCTTCTCTTCCATCACAAACTGCTGGCTTTGCTGACAGATTTCCCTTCTCCAGAGTGTTCCCATGAGGAGCTGCAGCTCTTCATGCCCGTGGGAAGAGGGAGGGCAGGGCTGAGCTCTGTGGGCACAGCAGCTGTGCCAGGGAGAACAAACCCCCTCCAGTCCTTTTTCCCTGCTCGCTCCACCGGTTTTCCTTCACCCTCCTGAAGGGCCTGTGTTAAACTGGCAGGAAAACACAAGCTGGACTCTTGTTCCCGGGTCCATCTGGCAGCTGGGAAGAGCAGCCTCGTGGATCCCTGATCCCAGAGCTGCAGCAGGGCCACCAGATCCTATGGGGTGACCAGAAGGGACACTGAGTTTCCATGGAATTGTGGAATCATGGCATGGTTTGGGTTGGAAGGGACCTTTAAAGATCATTTAATCAAACTCCCCTGTTATGGGCAGGGACACCTTTCACCAGCCCAGGTTGCTCCAACCTGGCCTTGGGCACTTCCAGGGATCCAGGGGCAGCCACAGCTTCTCTGGGAATTCTATTCCAGCCCCTCCCCACCCTCCCAGCCAGGAATTCCTTCCCAATATCCCATCTGTCCCTGTCCTCTGGCAGTGGGAAACCATTCCCTGTGTCCTGTCCCTCCATCCCTTGTCCCAAGTCCCTCTCCATCTTTTTTATGAACACTGAAAGGACCTCAACAAACTCAGAGGTCCCAACATGTTGTTTCTGGAGGGATGGCCCAGCTGAATTATGGAATTCCATAATCCCAATCTGGTTTGGGTTGGAAGGGACCTTCAAGATCATCTTGTTCTACCCCCTGCCATGGGCAGGGACACCTTCCACTGTCCCAGGTTGCTCCAAGCCCCATCCAACCTGGCCTTGGACACTTCCAGGGACCCAGGGGCAACCACAGCTTCTCTGGGAATTCTATCCCAGGGCCTCCCCACCCTCCCAGCCAGGAATTCCTTCCCAATATCCCATCTCTCCCTGCCCTCTGGCAGTGGGAAACCATTCCCTGTCCCTCCATCCCTTGTCCCAAGTCCCTCTCCATGTTTTCTATAAGCACTGAAATGGCCTCAAAAAACTCAAAGATCCCAACATGTTGTTTCTGGAGGGATGATCCAGCTGAATTATGGAATCCCAGAATCCCAGACTGGTTTGGGTTGGATGTAACCTTCAAACCCATCTCATTCCAACCCCCTGCCATGGGAAGATGGAATTAGTTCAAACCTGCTGTGTCTGGACACATCCCCTGGCTGGTTTTTGCTCCCTGCAGTGGTGGAGTTGTTGTCCCAGCAGGACTCTTGTGTTCCCGTTTTTCCCTATTCCCATTTTTTTTTGTGTCCCCACACCCGTTTTTTTGGCTGCAAAGCTCAGCCCTGGTGTGTCAAAGAATCAAAATCATCTTCTGCCCTGCTGAGCAAACCAAACCCTGCCTGGCACGTCACCAGCCATTCCCTGGAGTGGAAGGGAAGGAGAGAGGGGGAAAAAATTGTATAAAAATAAATGTGTATATATATATATTTTCCCTTCCCCCTACAGAGGTGTGCCTGCCTGAAAATTTCTCTTCAGTGGGAAGGTGGGGGAAGCTTGGAAATTGGATTTTTGGGGGGGTCAAGCCCGCACAGTCACATTTAATTAATCAGTGACTCTTGGGTGCGTTGTGGCCACGAGCTTCAAATTTTGGCCGACAGAAAAGGTTGGACACCCCATATAATAATAAAAATATTAATAATAAAATAAAAATATAATAAAAAAAAAGATATTAAAAATGTGTTCCTTGCCAGGGATTGGATGTTTGACAAACAAGGAGTGAAAAAAGAGAAGTCCAAGAAGGCTGACATTCCAAAAAATAACGAGTGTCTTGTGCCTTGTCAGCAGAAAAAGGGGGAAAAAAAGAAGTGAATTCTTGTCGAGGCAAAGGGAAATATTAATCCACAACACTCCTGGTGAAGTTGCCCCTGTTGCACTATGGAAATGAAGCCTGGGAATTCTTTAGGATAACACAATCGAGCTGAGTTTATTTCCCCTGAATGAAATGAAATCCCTTTGGAGCAGCTTTGTTTTCCTTCGTCTTTCAGGAGGAAACAATTCACTTCCAGCGGCTCCTCGGTGCAGCCACCACGTCCTGAACACAGGATGGGCACAGAAAGGCTCTGGAATGGCAAAGGGAGGAGGAACCACCAAATCCCACCTTGTTTTCCAACCCTAAATCCCTGCAGGAAAGCTGTTTCCCCTCCCAGAGAAACCCACTGTGGTTTTTAAGCCACTGTGGTTAAGGACGAAATTTATTTTTCTTTATTTCTTTATTAAATAAAGATATAAAAATAAATATATATTTATTAAATACATTATATACATAAAATATATTATATATTTATTTTAAATATAAAATATATATTTGTATTAAATATCTAAAATAAATAATTATATATTGATTTTAATCCAATTTTGGGGCATTGAGGGGATGCTGGGCATGGATTCCAAGGTACAGGAATGTTTCCCCCTAGATCACATGGGATGAAACCTCTTGGGAATGTGTTAAAGGATTGGCTTGGTGAGTCCAACACTTCCCAGGAAGCTGGAGATGTACTTATTTTATTTGGGGATGTTACGGGAGCTGATGGGAGGCTGGGCGTGGTCTCCAGGATTCAGGAATGTTTCCCCCTGGATCACATGGGATGAAACCTCTTGGGATGGGCTTGGTGAGTCC
>NW_020897923.1:80514-82697 GCF_003984885.1 Neopelma chrysocephalum
ACACACACACACACCACCCAATGACTCAGAATTTTAATTCTCTTTAATGCTCTCCTTTAGTCAAATCCCAATTATTTGTAGACTTGCTCCCAACAAGGAGAGAGAAAAGAATTTTCCTTCAGTTTGGAATTAAAAAGCTGCTAGAAGAATTCCTGAAATCAATGGTTTCTGGGCTCTGGGAAGAATTAGAGTCCCAGAATTTTGTTATTTGAGCAGTTGGATTAATTCAGGTTGGTTTTATTTGATTTATTTTGCTCCCTCCTGCAGCAGAGGGGTCTGTGACACACCCCCTGGGTGTTCCAGACACCACAAAATCCTCTGGATCCTGGGAAATCCTCGTGGTTCCTCATTCCTGGGGGAAGAAAAGAACAGTGGATTTAATTTACATGGAATATTTTGCTTGGAGTGTGGAATGACACACCCAGTGGGTAACATCCAGGCTGGGATGATGCTGAGCTGTGTTGGGAGAAGGTGAGGGATAACCCTGCCATTCCTTCCCATGGAAAATCCCTTGGGATCCAAAGCCTTTTTATCCTCTACACTCATATTCTGAATTCTGCCCCTTGGATTGAGGAACATTCAGCAGTTCAAACCAGCCCCCTACAGGTCTATTTTCATTTTTTCACTTTAATAATAAATAAGATTAATATTATTATTATTAATAATAAAAATGTTCTCAGGGTGAGGTGGCCCAAAATCCCGGGATTCTGGGAAAGAGCAACTTGTTTTGGGGTTAAAAGCCACAGTTGAGCCTTTCCAGAGATAAATAAAAGCCATAAAGTGGCTTTAATAATAAATAATATTAACATTAATATTAATAATAATAATAAATCATAATAATAAAAAAAATGTTCTCAGGGTGGAGTGGCCCAAAATCCTGGGATTCTGGGAAAGAGCAACTTGTTTTGGGGTTAAAAGCCACAGTTGAGCCTTTCCAGAGACAAATAAAAGCCATAAAGTGGCTTTTGCAGGGTGAAGTGGTGACACCTTTCCCCTTCCAAAGCAAACCACAAATCCTGGCCCTGGGAACACCCCAAAACAGTTGAATTTCCCCCAAGAACAATTCCCAGCTCAATTATTTCCTCAGGGAAAAAAATGTCATCCCTGTTAATTTGGGACACTCAGCTCTGACTCGGGGAGTTCTTTTAAAATTCCTCTTTTTTTTTCCCCTGCAGTAAATTCCTGGTTGGGTTTGGCTTCCCAGCTTTAACCTCATCAAGCAGATCTCAGCAGGAGCTGCAATATTGAAACATTTAAGAACAAGAGACTTTCCAAAAAAGCCCTGTCAGATGATCTGTTCAGTGGATATTTAATGCACAGAAATTTATGCACCTGCCTCACTTCAGATTGAGTGCTATTTTCACAAATTTCCAGGCTTTTTGGGGGGGAAGGGTTATTTATTTATTTATTAGGTGCCAAAGCTTGAAATTTCATGAAATCCTGTCAATGGTGTGCTAAAAAACATCCTTTCTACTGGATTTCCACAGGGTAAAGCAGCCAGGGAATGATTCCAACTCTCAGGATCAACCCACAGGTCTGTGCTGGGAGGAGTTTGGAGGAGAAAGGACCAAATAATTCTGATGTTCATCCTACAAAGGTGCACATCCCTCTTCCCACCACTTCTATTTGAAGTATCTTGGGTTCTTCTCCAAGACCTGCCCAGGATGGAGCTTTACAGGTGAAGAAAACACTCCTGCCAAGGTCAGAAGAGCTTTGGGATCATGTCCATGTTCATGCTGGAGACAGGAGGAAGAAAGGGGACATGAGGGTCCCACAGGGCAGAGCAGCCAGGGAATGATTCCAACCCTCAGGATCAACCCACAGGTCTGTGCTGGGAGGAGTTTGGATTCTTCCAGCCCATGGAAGGGCTGGAAACGGGGAGAAAGGACCAAACCTTTATGATATTCAACCTACAAAGCAGACAATAAGGTGCATTTCCCTCTTTTTACCACCTCCACTTGAAGTATCTTGGGTTCTTCTCCAAGACCTGCCCAGGATGGAGCTTTACAGGTGAAGAAAACACTCCTTCCAAGGTCAGAAGAACTTTGGGATCATGTTCATGCTGTGGGATTGCTGGAGACAGGAGGAAGAAAGAGGACATGAGTGTCCCACAGGGTAGAGCAGCCAGGGAATGACTCCAACCCTCAGGATCAACCCACAGGTCTGTGCTGGGAGGAGCTTGG
>NW_020897923.1:92697-98696 GCF_003984885.1 Neopelma chrysocephalum
GGAGACTTCATGAATTCGCCAGCAAACGCTCGGTGTGACACCCGCTCGCTCCCCCGAGCCCCTGCTCTCCGCCACTCCGAGATTCGCTTCCCACCCGCTTTTTTCTTGCCCCCCCCCTTCTTTTCCCTTAATTTTGCGAAATTTCGACGCGATCGAAGATGTCTGGGGGGCTCTGCTCGCTGGTGAATGACTGTGGCGCGGGTATCGGGCGCTGGCAGTGCCAGGGCTCGCTGCCTTCCCGACACACAGGCACATATTGTTGGATGCTCTGGAATAGCATCGCTGTGGCGAATAGGAGAGGGCTTGTTCGGGAAGAGCGCGGTGGGAGCCTGGAGGAAAAAGGGAGCTCTGGCCGCGGAGCGAGCTCGGGATCGATGTCACGCACGGGATTTGTAGTAAGACTTTGGTTCGGCGGTGCTGCCTTTGCATCCCGTGCGATGTGACGCCTTATTTAGGTTAAGGACGAGGAGGGAAGGGCTGGTGAGAGCCGGAGGGGGGGGGAGGGGGAGTGTTGTGAAGTCAGTCATGTGTGGCTGCTCCGTGTCGGAAAGCGCTTCCATGGGAATTCGCCGTGTCTTCATTGACTCCCGAAGGTCGGGTGGAGAAGGTGGGCAGCGCTCTGCCAAAAAAAACGCCGAGCCCGGGGGGCCTCCTGAAGCCCCCCAGGAGCCCGATCAGAGGAGCAGGGCCATTTTGGGAAGGCAGGGTTTGAAGGTGGCCCCCTGAAGCCCCCCAGGAGCCCGATCAGAGGAGCAGGGCCGTTTTGGGAAGGCAGGGTTTGAAGGACCCCGGGGGGGCTCAGTCCTTGTCGCTTTGGACAAACAGGTTGGTGGGATTTGAGCGAGTTTTTTGTCCTTTTTTTTGAAGATTCCAAGCTCTGCTTCGTGCCATGGTGCAGTCAGGGAGATTTTTGCTGGCTTAACCCGTTTCTTGCCTGGTTTTGTGTCCCTTCTGTGAGTGGACTCTCTGAAAGGAAGAGGTTTCTCCAATTTGGCAAGGGGAAGGAGCACATTTCCACGTCCACCCATCCATCCTTCCCCTCTTCCCAGCCCTGCCTGGAGAACTTGGTGCTTTGCAGGTCCCTCAGACCCATCCTTGGGGTTCTGCTGCTCCAAGTTCTCTCCAGTTCCTCCCGTGGAAGGTTGTGTCTCATCCCATGGGAGGATCTGAGCCCTGGCACGGCTCTCCCTGGCGATGGGCACTGCCCAGGCACTGCCTGTGGATTCTCCGGGGATGTGCCACTGCTGGAGGTGCAGGGAAGGGCCACTGTGCTGGCACAGTGCCTGGCACGGCAGCACAGCTGCACTTGGGAGCTGCTCTGCTGCCTCCAAATGCAAAAACGAGCCACGTTTGCTTCTTCTGAGGCCGTAGAAAAAAATCCAAATGAACGTGCCATGATGTCTGGCTGCACGTCCCATCCTTCACCTCCCTGCGAATAGGAAAGCTGGGATGAAAAAAGCAGCTCACAGAGCTGATCCTGAGGGAAAACTGAGGCAAAACACTGGGAATCCTGAGGCTGAGGGGCACGTCAGGGATGCAGCCAGGGCAGGGCCCACCATCCCCCTCTCTGTGCTTCCTCGTGGGATGGGGGGACAGCAGAGCTGCTCAGATCCCTGGGAAGACACACAATCCCTCAGCTCTGCCTTGCCCAGCTCGTTTTCTTGGCCAAACAACCCAGAACAACTCGAGTGCTGCGGGGCTGCACTTCTCCCTCCCCTTTCCATTATGCGTGACTTGCTCCGTTAATAAAGCAGAAAATGTAGGTATTGAGGACATGATGGTTCTCCTTTCACCCGACCTCGAGTGGCCAGAGCAGAGATGGCTCAGGGAAGAGGCTGGGGGGGCACACGGGGCTTGGTTTTAGCAGCCAAGAGGCAGCTCAGCAAAACGGGGGAGTTTTGGGGAGAGTGGATTTCAGATTTCTGTGTCTGGTGCCATTTCTGTGTTTGGTGACATTTCTGTGTCTGGTGACATTTCTGTGCCTGGTGCTGACCTGCCCCATCCCGGGGGATCTCCGGGGGCTCGGGGTGCAGGTGGTGTCCTCAGGGGCCAACTCTGTGCCCTGTGGAGCCAGGAGGAGTTAGGGAATGCCCGGAGATGAGCCTGAAGAGCCCGAGTGCTTCCAGCTCCGGGGTGGGGGCTGCAGGGATGGCTGGGAGCAGGGAGACCCTGCCAGCGCTCTGGTGGTGTGGGAATCATGGGGAGTGATCGCTCCAGGGGCAGATCCAACACTCTGGGACTCCTGGAAGCTGTTTCCAAGTCTCCACAGTGAGCTGTGGTACCCACTGGATGAGATGTTGCTGCTGTGGGGGTGTGTGTGTCCCAGCACCCAGTGACACCGGGGCCACTGGGGCGTGTTTTGCTCACTCCTTGCAGAGTTTTTAGTTCTTTTCCCGTGATTTCAGCCAGAATGAAGCAGGGCAGCTATAGAGGAGGAGTTTTCCATGTGTGGGAACAGCAGGGATGTCACGGTGTGTGAGGGTTCATCCCTCTGTGCACCCCCCACGCCGTGTTTTAGGCCAACTCCTGGAGTAGAAAGTGCTGGACATCCCCCCCTGCAGCTGTGGAGAACCTCGGGATGGCCATAAATACCTCCAGAAATCACAAATATAATGAGCATTGACAGTTCTCAGAGGGCTCTGCAGCAAGGCCGGGGGAGTGGGAAGCGTCGGGAGAGTCCTCCAAGGCCGTGGGAACAACGAGGCTTCTCTTTGCCGGCGCAAAAAAAACGTGGAATTGAAGGATTGAACGTGTTAAATGTCCTGTTTCCTCGGGCCAAGCTCCCAAACGTTATCTAACAGCCTTAATATTTACTGCGGGGTCGGAGGTTTAATCAGGGAACGGGTTGAAATCGGGAAAACCCAAAGCCTGGATCTGCCCCTTCCCGGCTGGATCGGGGGCCGATGAAACCCTTTGTGTCTCTGGGGAGGTGGAGCGGGGTCAGGACGCGTCGGGAAGGATCTTCCACCACCTCTTTGTGAGGCCGGTGATTATTTAGTGGCTCTCAGCCACTAAAGGGGAGGATTAAGGATCCCTGGCTTTGGAACTGGGAGCGTCTGCTCTGCCCTTCCCCTGCCCCGGGAGAACGAGTGGCTTGGTAGGATGAAAGGAGGGCTGGAAAAACGAAACAGCTCCCAGGACGAGCTTTTTTTCACCTTTAGAAAGGTTTTTAGCCCGGCCGGGGAAGCCTCTGGATCTCCAAAAATGGATCAGCAGCCCCCCAAACGCGCGGGGTTGGAGGGTTTTTTTGGTGGAGAGGAATCATTTCCATGGATGTGATTTCCATGGAGCTCTCTGGGTGTGAATGCGGGCGTTGTGCGGGCCGGTTTAACCCCACACAATCCCGGACATTGTGCCAGGGAAGCGCGGCAGCCCTTGGGAACAGGGGAGGAATTATGCGGAGCCGGGAGAGCTCCTCCAACCCCCCCCGCCCCACTCCGGGAGCTCCCGAGGGATCCTCGGGATTTTTAACTCTTCGCTGAGCCCCGCAGAGGGATCTCCTCCTCCCTCTCCCATCCCGGGGATGTTTACACCGGGATTTCAGAGGGACTTCAGCTGGGGAAGCCAAACCTGGGAGCGCGAGGAGCTGGGGAACATCCCTCGTGGTTTTTGTGGATCGGGATGGACTCTGCTCCCGAAGTTCTGCTTGTGCCATGGGTAAGGGGCTGGAATTCCAGAAGAGAGGCTCTGGCAGCTGCTGGTCCGTGCATTTTTAGGGCTGGGTGTGCCCTGGGGTGATGGTTTGGGGTTTAGGGTGCAAATCTCGACTTAAATCCTAACGGTGCTCATGGAGATGATGGGATTTAATCCGAGCTGCTCCATGCAGAGAATTCCATGAGCTTTGGTGCATCCTGGGATGTGTTGGACAGCTCCAGGAATGCTCCTGGCACGCAGGGAGCTGCCTCCCTGCTCTGCTGGAGCAGCACATCCCACCCTGATGCATCTCCTGCTCCAAATGTTGCCTTTGAGTCCATATGAGGAAGATTTGGAGGGAATCTGCTGGTGAGGAACAAGTCCTTAAACTCCTAAATTAAAGGCTCTGTGGGCCCAGAAGAGCCAAGTGCAGTTTAATTAGAACCAGCCTGATGAACTGCTGGGGAGGAAGGAAAGGGAAATTAGTAAAATTCGCTTCTGTTTTCCACATCTCTCAAATATTTTCTGGGATCTCCTTCAGTGAAGGGATGAGCTGATCCCTGCCAGCCTATATATCCACATATTTATATGTGTATTCTTGTAGGGAATGAGCTCTTTTGCTTCCTATCCCCTCCCTCCAGTGGAAAAATCCCTTTTGGATGGGGAGACACACCCAGCAGGATGAAGATTCCAGCAGGGAGGATGTTGCTTTCCTCTCCCTGCCAGCACCAGGATCCTGCCACTGTCCCTTGGATGGACTCAGGGACATAATTTATTACTTCAACCACATTTTTTTATACAAGGAATGACTTTTTTTGTGGTGAAAAGGGGATTTTGAGAGCAGCTGTGTGAGGGAAGACAGCTCTTTTGCTCCCCATGACCCGGGTCTGACCCAGTCCCCACCATCCCATCCCTTCAGGTTTTTTTTTTTGCTTTCTCTTTTTATAGCCCCTCTTTCCAATTTCGAGCTCTGTCTGGATCCAGATGAATTATTTCCTGCCATCTCCATAAATAATGTCCTCCCTAAATATAGCTGGGAATGGAGAGCAGGCACTTTTTGCTGCTCTCAGACACAGTTTTGAAGCTCTTTTGGAAGGAAGATTTTCTTCCAAGGCATTGGAAGCAGCCTGGGAGGAGAGTGACCATAAGATACCTCCTTCCAGGAGGGCTCTTTGTTTCCATGGAAGGTTGAAGGACTGAAAAGTTGCCTTGAACTTCCTTACAGGCTCACATTAGGTTGGATCTCAGGGAAAGGGTCTTTTCCAGAGGGTGGTTGGCACTGCCCGGGCTCCCCAGGGCAGTGGGCACGGCCCCAAGGCTGCCAGAGCTCCAGGAGGGTTTGGATGATCCTCTGGGGCACAGGGGGGGACTCTTGGGGATGTTCCTGTGCAGGGCTGAGGGTTGGACTGGATGGGCCTTGGGGGTCCCTTCCAGCTCAGCAGGTTCTGGGATTCTGGGAAGTTGATTCTGGAGCCAACCCAGCATTGAGAGTTCCTAAAACACCCACCTTGGCAGGTGGAGGAGGAATCATGGAATGGTTTGGGTTGGAAGGGACCTCAAAGCCCATCTCATTGCACCCCCTGCCATGGGCAGGGACACCTTCCACTAGCCCAGGTTGCTCCAAGCCCCTTCCAACCTGTTTAAACACTTCCAGGGATGGGGCAGCCACAACTTCTCTGTGCTATTGGATGTTCTCTGGGATTCCTCTCCACAAAAATGAGAATCCAAATATTTCTCTGAAGTGTAATTTGAGTTGAAGAGTAACTGAAGTTCTTCCCCCAGAGGGTGGTTGGCACTGCCCAGGCTCCCCAGGGCAGTGGGCACAGCCCCAAGGCTGCCAGAGCTCCAGGAGGGTTTGGATGATCCCTTCAGGCACAGGGGGGGATTGTTGGGGTGTCCTGGGCCGGGCCAGGGGTTGGACTGGATCATCCTTGTAGGTTCCTTCCAATTTGGGGTATTCTTGATGTCTGAATTTCGTGGTCTGGCAAACAGATCTCATGAGGAGGGACCAAAAGACCTCCAGGAGGTTGAGGGGACTGAAGGAGTTAAAGAAGGAGATAAATGAGTGTTGTAGTTTAGCCTGGAATTCTGTCACAGGAATTGCTTTAGAACAGGGTTTAGCCTGGAATTCTGTCCCCCCCCATGATGGGTGCAACAACCCCCCTGTTCACGAGCTGCACCTGCTCCAGCAGAGACTTCAGAGGCAGAAAAAGAGAATTATCCCAATGAGGTTCAGCTGGAGCCCCCCCTCAGCTGCCCTGAACCCCCTCATTAGCTCAATGCCCAACCAGAGCTGCTCCCACTCCCTTTTCCCGCCCTCCCCACACCTGGAATTCATTCTGACCATCCCTTAAAGCTCAGCCAGG
>NW_020897923.1:98706-106110 GCF_003984885.1 Neopelma chrysocephalum
GAGTGTCTGGGCTGAGCTGCCTGAGGTGGAACCTCCTGCAACCTGGGGTTTGGAGTGA
The DNA here is from genome assembly GCF_003984885.1 of Neopelma chrysocephalum. NCBI lineage: Eukaryota > Metazoa > Chordata > Aves > Passeriformes > Pipridae > Neopelma > Neopelma chrysocephalum. Next base: position 98,765 of record NW_020897923.1, read on the forward strand.
GTTGGGACTTTCCAAGAGTTGCAGGAGCTCTCCCAGGGGATCAGAGTGTTTGGGAAAAGTGGGAATGTGCTGGGGGTTGTCCTGTTTTGGATGTTATGTGGATTTTTTTGTTTTACCTTTGAGTGCTGTGCTCTAAACCAGAAGGGAACCTTCCAACAGGCATTTCCAAGTGAGAAACGGAGCCGTTGCTCTTTAAAAAAGTGTCAAAACATTTAAATGTTTTCTAGTTGTTCAGAAAGACTGTGAGGAACTCATGGAATATGTCAAGCTTTGGAATTCATCCTTTTTCTTGCTGGAACAAAACTTTTGTGAGAGGGGAGGGAAGAAATGTCCCACATGGAGCAGGAAACCACATTTGGTGTGTTTGGGATGGATGGGAATGAGCTGCTCTCCAATCCTATATGGGATAACCTGTTCTTCCAGGAATTTTTCCTTGTGTAACATGGCTGTGCCTGTGCCATGAGCAGGGATTTGGGATGATCTGTTGGCCCTGAGCAGGGATTTGGGATGGTCTGTTGGTTCTCCCTGTGTGTCTGGGTGAGCTCAGAGCAGCCCCTGGGCCCAGCTGGGCTCTCTCAGCCCGAGGCTCCTGTTGTGCTGCAGCCCCAATTAACCAGCAGCAGTTAATTAGTGAGCTCTGGCTGGGGGTGCTGAGGAGGGTGGGATTGTTGGGATTGTCCCAGGAACTGGGCTGGCTGATCCTTGGGGGTTTATTCCCTGATTCCATGACTTGTGGGAGCAGAACCCAGGACTGGAGTTGATGTGTGAGGAGCTTTTTCCACCCTCCTGGGCTGGGATTTACCTTGGGTTGGTCTCAGTGTTGGTGGGATTTCATCTGTGTTGGTGTCAAAGCCTTCCTGGGAACCCCCCCAGTGCCTGCTCTTCTCCAAGGGCAGAATTCCACCCAGGAGGAGCTGGAATTCCGCAGAACCAGGACACCCCAGCCCTCTGTGCCCACCAGGGTGAGGAGCTTTGTGTTGCTCACAGGAGGCAGGAGCTCTCCCAGAGACCTTCAAAAACCTTAAACCCCCTCTCATCCCCCCTTCCATGGCAGGGCCACCTTCCCCTGGCCCAGCTTGCCCAGTTTGGAGCCAGTTTAATTAATCTGGGAAAGCTGAGCTGCCCCTTGGGCACCAAACCCCCCCCAGTTCTGCTGCTGGGATTAATATTCTCCTAAAGAGAACATTCCTTGCCCGCAGCTACTCCAGAATTGAGGGGAGTCCTCAAACTCCAGGGGTTTGTAGGAGGGAAAAACCAACCCCCTGCAGCCCAACTCCCCTCGGGAGGAATCCAGTGGGATTTCCCTGCTGGGGAGGAGCCCCCTGAGAGCCTTTTTCTGGGGTTGAGGAGTCAGGAGAAGGGAGGGGAGCTCTGGGGGTGTTTTTTAGGGGTTCTGATGAGCTGTGGGAGTGATTTATAAACATTGGGAATGAGTGTGTTTAAGGAATAGGTGGGAATCCTTCTGCTCCTTCCTTGCCGTGTGTCCCAGCCCAGGGCTGAGCTCCTTCCTGGGGTGTTTTGCAGCTGATTTTTGGGACAAGCAGGGGTGGCACCTGCTCTGCCAGGGAATCCTGGATGTGGAAAACCAGGGAACTGGGCACTGCTGCCCATGGGCAGGCCCTGGCAGGGTGGGGCTGAGCTGGGGGTGCCCGGGGTTGGGAACAGCAGGGGATGTTTGATGCGGTTCTTGCCCTGCCTGGAGATCTTCCCCCTTGGGGCTGTGAGAATTCCTTGGGCTCCTGGGCATTGTGGGATGGCAGCCAGGGCTGAATTCCAGAGGGGAAGAGAGAAAAATGTGCTTTGAGGAGCTCTGAGTGTCCGGGCTGAGCTGCCTGAGGTGGAACCTCCTGCAACCTGGGGTTTGGGGTGAGTTGTGACTTTTCAAGAGTTGCAGGAGCTTCCCAGGGGATCAGAGCATTTGGGAAAAGTGGGAATGTTCTGGGGGTTGTTCTGTTTGGGATGTTATTTGGGTTTATTTTTGTTTTACCTTTGAGTGCTGTGCTCTAAACCAGAAGGGAACCTTCCAACAGGCATTTCCAAGTGAGAAACGGAGCTGTTGCTCTTAAAAAAGTGTCAAAATATTTAAATGTTTTCTAGTTGTTCCAAAACACTGTCAGGAAATTTACCTTTATGTGCCACCGAGTGCTGGCACAAGTGGGAATTGATGGGATATTGGGAAGGAATTCTTGGCTGGGAGGGTGGAGAGGGGCTGGGATGGAATTCCCAGAGAAGCTGTGGCTGCCCCTGGATCCCTGGAAGTGTCCAAGGCCAGGTTGGAGCAACCCGGATGAGTGGAAGGTGTCCCTGCCCATGGAACAAGATGATCTTTAAAGTTCTTTCCACCCTAAACTCATTGTATGATTTTAGAACTTTTCCCATGGGATTTGTGCTGGGAATTTAACTCCTGCAGCCTGTGGGGTTTGTTGCTTGGATGCTGCTCCCAAACCTTTGGATGTCCAATATTCCCAAAGGATCAAACTTCCTGCACTGCTGGGAAGATGCTCTTGGGTGTCTGTGGTGTTAGAGAAGTTCCTGATTATAAAGAGTTTGGAATCACTTCCCTGGAAGGCCGTGGTGAGGTGGGATTTGGGATCTGCTACCAAGGAACGAGAGGAAACAACCCCAAACTGTGCCAGGGGAAATTTAGGTTGCATTATTTGGAAAATTTCTTCATGGAAAGGGGTTGTCCAGGGGTGGAATCCCCATCCCTGGAGGGATTTCCAAGCCCTGTGGATGTGACACTTGGGGACAGGGGTCAGTGGTGGCCTTGGCAGTGCTGGGGGATGGTTGGATTCCAGGATCTCAAAGGGCTTTTCCATCCTAAACAATTCCATGATTCCAAGTAAGGACCAAATCCTCAGTGGAATTAAGATCCTCTCAGCGTTGATTTATCTCCATGATGATTCCCAGTTTCCAGCTGCCCCCTTGGAGCAGGAAATGCCCTTTTCCCACCCCAGGGTTGTGTCATTAATTCCATATTTAACATTGAAACGGTCCTAAAACTTCCCCAAAACACGAGGGGGTTTGAAGCAAAACTCTGACAAACCTGGAGATATCATGGATCAGCTGGAATAAACTTATTTTGGCTGTGTATGGACCTGGATTTTCTTGGGGATACTTCAGAGGTGCCTGGTCTTGGATATCCCAAGGGGAAAGGGAAACACAAAGTTCCTGGATTATTAAAGCTCTCAAGGTTCTTGGATTATTAAAACTCTCAAAATCTGGGAAGAGGGTGTTTTCCCAATTTAAAAACCTTTTGGAGGGCGTGATGGAGGGAATATTTAGGGTGGAGAGTCCTAAGGAAAGAAAATAAAAGAGCTTCAGCAAGGAGCTGAAAAGTTGAATTTCTCCCTATTTTTTTTTATGAGACAGATTTTCCTCGGCCTGGCAAAGCCTTTAGGGTGGGTTTGTGCATCACCTGTCCCTGTGGGATCGCAGCTCCTGGCAGAGCTTCCAAGGATTTATTGAGATGTAAATGGCAATAATTAGCAGGTCCTTAGGAAGCCGTCACGGTGGTGTTTAATTTAAAGGGAGGGGGGAGAAAAAAATAGCCCAACAAAAGGAGGAGGATCGTTAATTACTTGTAAGAAGCATTAAAGGATCATTTGGCTTTCACAAAGGCGTGGAAAATGCGGGAAATTCGGGATCTTTTAGCGAGAATTCCATCGGCTTTTCCCCTTCTGGAGCTGCGGGGATATGGAGCGCGGGGAGCTCGGAGCTGCTGCCTGAACTGCGGGGGGAAATTTCTAGAAGGTCCTGTAGAACATTTCCCACTTTTAAATTTTTTTTCTTTTTAAAAAAAGCAGAGAAATTGGGAATTCAAAGGAATATCCAGCAGCTCGGTGCCTTTGTAGAGTAGGAAGGTGAAAATGAGATTTTTTTTTTTTTTAGGAGGAAACTAAGCGGGAATCAAAGGCTGGGGTTGGCTGCCTGAATTTTCCTTGGAATATCTTCAGTGCATCAAAGAAATGAGGCAACCCCCCCCAAACTCGAGTGAGAAATGAGGGAGAATTTCATTTGGGTGAGGGGGGTTTTAATTATCTGAGTGAAAAGCTCTTAAATCTCAAACTGGTTTGGGTCGGGAGGGACCTTAAATATCAACTTGTTGCACCCCCAGGATGCTCCTGGTCTGAAACACTCCCAACAATTTGACGTTTAGGGAAAAAGCTGCTGTTGGAATTTCACAGAATCCACTTTTTTGGGGAGGGGAAAAACCTCTTTGAACTTTGCATCATCTGAGCACCTTTGTCATAGTCTGGGTGTGACTGGAACAATCTGGAGCCTCAGGGATGGAAAAATATCCTAAATTGGTGCAGCCCAGTGATAGAAAAACGTCCTAAATTGTTGTAACCTGTTCAGGGCATCGTGTAGGAATAAGGGAAACCAGCCCAGGAACAGCAACACTGAATCCTGGAGGGGTTTGAGGGGTCATGAAATGGGAAATGATGCAGAGTTGAGGAGGGAATGTGAGAAGACAGAGCAGCTGAATTGGGCAGAAATGGGCAGAGCAGCTCAGTCTGGGGGTGTCTCAGGCACAAAAAGGAGTTTTTGCACCAGAAACTCTGGAAATAAATGGATTTAACATGTTCTCTCCTACAAGAAACCTCTTATTTTCACATGTGGGCAGTGAGTAAGTCACAGTCTGGGCCGGTTTTATTTTAAACCTCTGGCAGTGGGAAGCCATTCCCTGTGTCCTGTCCCTCCATGCCTTGTCCCCAGTCCCTCTCCAGCTCTCCTGGAGCCCCTTTAGGCCCTGCAAGGGGCTCTCAGCTCTCCCTGGATCCTTCTTTTCTCCAGGTGAACCCCCCCAGCTTGTCAGAACAGAAGGGCTCCAGTTTTGTGCTTAATTAGTGATCACATCACACCACAAGCTTTAATTGGGAAAATTTATTTTTTTTTTTTTGTGGGCACTGCTTGGTTTAATTCCTTATTTCCCTCAATGAGATATTTTGCTTCTGGTCCTCCTCATCCTCAGAGCATCACTATTAAGGTGCTGTTTTGGTGTTCTCCCTGTGCTCTGAAGGAGGAGCCACCAGCTGAAGAAGCTCCCCTGGCTCTGTCCAGACCTGGCCTTGGACACTTCCAGGGATCCAGGGGCAGCCACAGCTTCTCTGGGAATTCTATTCCAGGGCCTCCCCACCCTCCCAGCCAGGAATTCCTTCTTAACATCCCATCTAAATCTCCCCTTTCCCAGTTTAAAGCCGTTCCTTGCACAAATCCTCTGGTTTCTGTTGCTGCACAAGTTGCCTGTGGGATGTGAACTGAGTGTGAGGGAAACGGAGACCAGGAATCAAGAAAAAAGCAGCAGAAATCAAGGTGGTGTTGCTGGATGAGAAGGAAAAGATGGATGAAGCCCAAATTAATATAATACTAGAACGGTTTGGTTTGGAAGGGACCTTAAAGCCCTTCTAGGAGGGGCAAACAGGCTGTGGGTGTCACCTGGGTGGGGCCACCAGGGTGATTCCAGTGGGGCCTAAAGGTAGAACCAGGACTGATATTAAATTAAATAATCATCTGATAAAATCCTGGGTAGAAAAATCCTTGTAACGGCAGGAATTAAATATTTGTCGTTGAATTTCTGTGATGTTACAAAAAATCTGAATGTTGCCCAGCTTCTCTGGGCAACCTGGGCCAGGGCCTCCCCACCCTCCCAGCCAGGAATTCCTTCCCAATATCCCATCTAAATCTCTCTTCTTTTAGTATGAGACCATTCCCTGTGTGCTGTCCCTCCATCCCTTGTCCCCAGTCCCTCTCCAGCTCTCCTGGAGCCCCTTCAGGCCCTGCAAGGGGCTCTCAGCTCTCCCTGGATTCTTCTCTCCTCCAGATGAACTCTCCCAGCCCTGGGAGCAGTGCCTGGGTTTGGATTTTAGCAGGGCTGTGCCCGAGTGATTTATTGCTGTGCTCTTGTAGGAAAATGAGGATTACTCATCCGTGCCATCCCCGTGTCTGTTCCTCACTGCTGGCTCATGGAGCTGGAGAGTTCCTGCTCACCTGAGTGTGTCTTCCAGGAGCAGGGAAGCTGAACTGCTCCGTGTCTCCCAACCCCTGCACGTGGCTGGTTCGGCTCCTGCTGCCATGGGGGGCTTATTAAAAGCAAATCCCAAAGAATTTATCTGTCACCGTGCTGAGAAATGGATTCCTGGGAGCTCTGGGAGAAGGCACTGGGTGCTTTGCTGTTACAAGAGTTCCAGTTATACCTGAGTTCACTAAAAACTGCATTTATAGAGTCTCAGAATAGGTTGGGTTTGGAGGGACCTTAAAGTTCATCCAGTGCCACCCCTGCCATGGGCAGGGACACCTTCCACTATCCCAGGTTGCTCCAACCTGGCCTTGGACACTTCCAGGGATCCAGGGGCAGCCACAGCTTCTCTGGGAATTCTATTCCAGGGCCTCCCCACCTTCCCAGCCAGGAATTCCTTCCCATTATCCCACCTAAAGGACCCTCTATGCAGTGAAATATGAACAAAGTGTAAAATTGGGGTTTCTCTTGTTCCAAACTGCAGCTGCTGACAGAGCTGATTCCAAACCATTTGCAAGAGAAATAACCACAAAAAACAGCAAGTCAAAGGGCAGGATTTTGGTAATTTGTGTATTTGTGATTTCCTGGGGAGTTCTGGGATTTAAATCAGGGAATTATCTGGGGTTGGTCCCTTCCCATGTGTTCCTTTATAAAGTATTTGTTTTATGGCACTGTAAGTTCTGGGTTTGGTCCATAAAGAATCCTGGAGTGATTTGGGTTGGAAGGGATTTAAATCCCATCCCATTCCACCCCCTGCCATGGGCAGGGACACCTTCCACTGTCCCAGGTTGCTCCAACCTGGCCTTGGACACTTCCAGGGATCCAGGGGCAGCCACAGCTTCTCTGGGAATTCTATTCCAGGGCCTGCCCACCCTCCCAGAGGAGAATTCCAAAAGACTTTTGGCTAAAACCAGCTATTTCCTGGATACTGCACCAAAAACCAGCGTTTCCAACAATTCCTGTGCTTTAGTGTTGGTGTTGGAGGCCAAGGTGTGTTGGGAGAGCTCCTCGTGCCTCAGCTGTGTTTGCATCAGGTTGGAAATCAGGGAAAAAATTCCTCAGGGAAAGGGTTGTTCAGCCCTGGCACGGGGTGGAATCCCCATTCCTGGAGGGATTTCAGAGCCCTGTGGATGTGGCACTTGGGGACAGGGGTCAGTGGTGGCCTTGGCAGTGCTGGGGGATGGTTGTGGGGTGTGTAGAGCAGAGCCCTGAGCTGTGACAGGGAGTTGGGAATGTGGCACCTGGAGGGAGCTGGGAAATCCTAATAACAACATGGAAGCTGCTGGATGAGTTGTCCCTCCCTGTCTGAGCTGGGATCCAAGGCTTG
>NW_020897923.1:106120-107526 GCF_003984885.1 Neopelma chrysocephalum
CACCTCTGTCTTTCCATCTGCTCCTCTGAGGCAGCTGGAATGATTTTGGGAAGATGAAGGACAGGTTTTGGGTCCTGCAGCTGTTTTGGGGTAGAATCAAAACCCCAAAAACTTCTGACTGACCCCGAGGGGCCCTGTGGGGTGTGCAGAGCAGAGCCTGTGCTGTGCCAGGGAGTTGGGAATGTGGCATCTGGAAGCAGCTGTGACATCCTAATAAAAATAATATGGAATCTGCTGGCCAAGGTGCTGGATGAGTTGTCCCTGCCTGTCTGAGCTGGGATCCAAGGCTTGGCACCTCTGGTCTCCATCTGCTGATCTGAGGCAGCTGGAATGATTTTGGGAAGATGAAGGACAGGCTCAGGGTCCTGCAGCTGTGGCCCTTCATTTCCACACTCAGAGCCAGGGAATTCCTGCTCCTATTTATCACTCAGAGGGTTCTTTTTTTCGCCAGCATGTCCCAGTAGCTACCAGGGTCTTGTAAATACCTTTTTTCCTGGTGTATATCCCTGAAGATCCAGGAGCAGGGAGAGCTGCACCACTTTTGTATGTAGATCCTCTTCTTTGCTAATGGGATTTAGGCTCAGCCCAGGGGTAAAACAGCCTTTTATACCTCGGAAAAGCTGCACATCAAAGGAATTCTGGAGCAGGTGGAGGCTTTTCCATCCCCCCTGTCAATGCAGAGCGCTGCAGGAATCACATGTAGCCCTGAGGTGGGACCAGCTCCTTGAAAGGCTTCAATAAATCGCTGGAAAAGCCCTGGAAAAGGTGTGGTGTGGTTTTGTCAAAGCAAGACAGGGAGTGTGGGATGATGGGGAACTCTGTCTCCAGCACAGGATGGAAAGTCAAGCTGGAATTCTCTTGGTTATGCTTATATTGGTGTTTCTTTGTCCATGGGGGATATGAATCCATAGAAAGTCAAACTTGAATTCCCTGGTGCTGATAAAGTGTTTTTTTGGCTATGGGAGATGTGAATCCATGGAAAGGAAAGCTTTAATTCCCTTTGTTCTGCTTGAATTGGTGGGGTGTTTTTTTGGCCATGGGAGATATAAATCCATGGAAAATCAAGCTTGAATTCCCTTGGTTATGGTTATATTGGCAAAATGTTTCTTTGGCCATGGGGGATATAAATCCATGGAAAGGAAAGCTTTAATTCCCTAGTACTGGCAAAGTGTTTCTTTGTCCATGGGAGATATAAATCCATGGAAAGCCAAGCCGGAATTCCCTTGTTTATGGTTGTATTGGTGTTTCTTTGTCCATGAGAGATATGAATCCATGGAAAGTGAAGCTTGAATTCCCTTGGACATCTTTCTATTGGTGGGGTGTTTCTTTGTCCATGGGAGATATAAATCCATGGAAAGCCAAGCTGGAATTCCCTTGGTTATGCTTGTATTGGTGTTTCTTTGTCC
>NW_020897923.1:107536-108460 GCF_003984885.1 Neopelma chrysocephalum
AAATAATTCCCTGGGTTATGGTTGTATTGGTGGGATGTGTCCTGGACTGTGGGGGATATAAATCCATGGAAAGTCAAGCTTGAATTCCTTCGGTTTTGCTTGAATGGATTTGGTGAGATCTTGAATGTAAAGGAAAGAGCTGGAAATAAAAATGTCTGGAGGAGAAAGGAGGAATCCCTGGAGGGATTTAAAAGCTGGGTGGATGTGGCACTTGGGGACATGGGGCAGTGATGGCCTTGGTTGGACTCGATCTCAGGAGGCTTTTCCAACCTTAATGATTCTATGATTCCATAATTACCCCAGCTCAGGTGCTCAGATCCTTCCTGAGAGCATCCAGATCCCATAAAATCCAGTTGGGCTACTCAACTTCCAGTCTAATCTCCAGCTGAGCTTGGTGTGCCCAGGAAATCCCATCCAGCATGGAGCAGTGGGGTTAATCCCACAAAAACCCCTCTGCTCATCCCCAAAAGAGGGGGGTGGGCACGTGTGGAATCGGCTTTTGGGGTGACCCACCAGCTCCTGGGGGGGGTTGGAGCATTTCAGGTGGCTGGAGAGCACTTCCCAACCCCTGTGGATGGCTCAGATGGTCTGTCCATGGAGGTGACATCCCAGGGACATCTGCTGAGCTCCCTGGAATCCTGGACATCCGTGGGATCTCCGGAGTTGTGCCAAAATCCGGCCCAGCTCCTCAAATCCCACCACGGGGTGGGCTCTGCAGCCTCAGGGAGGTCTCCAACCTGCAGAGCTGGTGCCTCACTTCAAGAACTGAGCAGGAGGATTCAGTTGGAGGGTATTCCATGCTTTTTCTCCCCTTTTTTTTTGCCATGGAAATCACAGAGTGGGAACCAGCTTTGCGTGGTTCCTCCCCCTCGAGCGCTGACGAGCAATTAATCAACGTGAAAAGTAATTATGACATTAAAGGCC
>NW_020897923.1:108470-109899 GCF_003984885.1 Neopelma chrysocephalum
ATCTATTTTATATAAACCTTAAAAAATATATATTTCCTGGGGTTTATATCCTACAAATACACAGTTGATGGACCTAAAGGCAATAATTAAAAATAGACAGGAGAAGGTTCCTCAAGCTTTGCTTCCCTCCTTTAGGTTTGTCCATCAGGGCCCAGTTCAGCTCTTGCTTTATTTCATTTTTATTTTCCATGGCTAATTTCTCGTGTGGAAATAGCAGCATCTGAGAAATGGGGGGAAAAAAACTTGGAGAGAACTGCAGGAGAGTTCCCTTCCCTTGGAATCTCGTTCAACTGTTGTTGTTGTGCCTCCAATATTTTGATTGGGGGTTTTGAATGTTTAATGAAGAGATTTAAAGCGAAGCACAACAAGATAAATATTTTGAGTCTGGAGTTGAAGCAGCCAAAATGGTGATATTTGAACAAAATCAGGAACCCAGTGGTAACAACAAATCTCCATTTCACTGCAGCTCGGCCTAAAGCTGTTTTTTTCCCCCCCCAGTTTGGCAAGTGAACAACAACATTACCAAAAAAAAAATAAAACAATATTTGCCCAGCTCTAGAACTGGGTCAAAAAGAGATTAAATGATTTCTGGGACATACAGGCAGTGGCAGCACCAGGAGCTGAGAACATCCAGCTCCTGGAGAACTAAAAGCTGGTTTATGTTTTTAGAGATCTCTGGAATTGAGGGAAAGGGAGATTTGGAGGTGTTTGTTGTTTTTTTTTTTTTTTTTTTTTTTTCTTTTATGGAGGAATTTCCTCCTGGAAAGGGTGGTGAGGCCTTGGCAGGGGCTGCCCAGGGAGGTTTGGAGTGCCCAGCCCTGGAGGTGTCCCAGGAAGGCCTGGCCGTGGCACTCAGTGCTCTGGGCTGGGGGACAAGGTGGGCATCGGGCACAGGGGGGATCCATGGGCTGGGAGGGCTTTTCCAGCCTCAGGGATCCTGGGATTCCAAGTTAAGGATGAGTGTGGGGCAGAAGCAGCAGTCTGAGGTGGTGGAACTCGGCAGCTCCAGCTGGAGTCACGTGGTGGTGCCTCCTCACAGTTGATGTCCATAATCTCATTTCATAAAGTCATGGAATGGTTTGGATTGGAAAAGACCTTTAAAGCCCATCCAGTGCCACCCCTGCCATGGGTAGGGACACCTTCCACCAGCCCAGGTTGCTCCAACCTGGCCTTGGACACTTCCAGGGATCCAGGGGCAGCCACAGCTTCTCTGGGAATTCCAGCCCAACCCCTCCCCACCCTCCTAGCCAGGAATTCCTTCCCAATATCCCACCTAAATCTCCCCTTTTCCAGCTTAAAGCCATTCCCTGTGTCCTGTCCCTCCATCCCTTGTCCCCAGTCCCTCTCCAGCTCTCCTGGAGCCCCTTTAGGCCCTGCAAGGGGCTCTCAGCTCTCCCTGGATCCTTCTCTTCTCCAGGTGAACCCCCCC
>NW_020897923.1:119899-123545 GCF_003984885.1 Neopelma chrysocephalum
ATGGTTGCTGATGGTGTTTATGATTATTTTTAATTCTTAGACATCCCCACGGAGCTTTGTGGGGGAAAAATCTGGTTGGGTTGAACCACAGGGAAGTGGTTTAATTGCTGGGATAATGTTTTTTTGGGATTAATCAGAAAAAACACCTTGAAAAACCATCAGTAACCCAAACCTGCAGCTCTGCCCTGAGCTCTTGGTCATATTTTCATCGTCACTTTGGGTTGTTTTTCTTCTCTTGTTTTTAGGAATTATAAACAGGGCTAAAACCCCACACAATTAGTGGCTGTTGCAGGTTAAAATGTGATTTTTTTTTTTTTCCCCATCAAATCCTGGGATGTGTTGCCCTGTTGGGATTTCCTGATACATCTGTTGAGTGTTTTTTTTTTTTTAATTTTTATTTTTCCTTGACTTCTCTTGATTTTTAAGGCTCTTTGACTCCCACATTTCAGTCAGATCCTGTTATCTGGAAAATGCAGCTGCATTATATCTGGATATTGTTTATACATCTATAGGGGCACCCACACACCTCCAGCTTTTCCAGACTTATCCAATATATCCTGGAAGTCCTGTTCCTGGCAAATTGTGATGGAGCTTTGATGTTTTTGGGCTCACACTCGGAAAATATTTGATTTGTGATGATGATTTGCTGCTCCCTGAGCTGGTGCTGATGGATTGGGAATGCCCAGACTGGGAATTTGCTCTTCTCCAGCTCCTCATGTTGATTTTTCCTCTATGGAGGATGACACCAGGATCCTTGGAGAAAAGAGGGAATGAGCTTGTGTTGCTGGATGGGGAAGTTTTAGGGCACTTTGGGATTTATTTCACCTGGAAGAGAAAGGTTGGAAGGTTGAGATTTGTGGAATTCTGTGTCCATTCCTGGAGGGATTTAAAATCCCTGTGGATGTGGCACTTGGGGACATGGAGCAGTGGTGGCCTTGGCAGTGCTGGGAATGGTTCAACTTGATCCTAGAGGGATTTTCCAACAGAAATGATGAAATGATAGACATGTATTAAATAATAAGTCTTGTTATTAGATGAATTTTCAAAGGTTTCAGGTTTTGACTGGTAGAATCCAAGTGGAAAAGTCCAGAATGGCATCCAGGATATAAATCCAGGAGAAGCAAATCCAGCCAAAGGTAGCAAAGAACAATAGATTTGTGTAGGGCTTTGTGGGAGGAAGGGTTGAAATCATGGAATTATGGAATGGTTTGGATGGAAGGGACCTTAAAGCCCATCCAGTGCCACCCCCTGCCATGGGCAGGGACACCTTCCACCAGCCCAGGTTGCTCCAACCTGGCCTTGGACACTTCCAGGGATCCAGGGGCAGCCACAGCTTCTCTGGGAATTCTATTCCAGGGCCTTCCCACCCTCCCAGCCAGGAATTCCTTCCCAATCTCCCACCTAAATCCCCCCTTTTCCAGCTTAAAGCCATTCCCTGTGTCCTGTCCCTCCCTCCCTTGTCCCCAGTCCCTCTCCAGCTCTCCTGGAGCCCCTTCAGGCCCTGCAAGGGGCTCTCAGCTCTCCCTGGATCCTTCTCTTCTCCAGGTGAACCCCCCCAGCTCTCCCAGCCTGGCTCCATTTTCGGGATTAATTAATGATCCCACCATTCTACGAGCTTTAATCGGGAATTTCTATTTTCTTATTTTGTGAATACTTCCTGGTTAAATTCCTTATTTCTCCCTTCTGCTCCTCCTCATCCTCACATCACTATTAAGTTGATATTTTGATGTTCTCCCCTCCTCTGAAGGAGCTGAAGACTCTCCCCTGTCACTTGTCCTGCCCTTCCCAACCAGGACTTGACATCCTCCTTCCCCTTTTGTCTGACATTCCCAGGAAATGGGATAAGATTCCTGCAGCTCCCTGTTTACCTGCACAGCTTTAAGTTACAGGAAGAGGCTGAGGTGGAATATTTCAATCGATGAGCTGTGAATTATTTAAGATTTCAGCCTGAACTTGGCTGCTCTAAAAAAAACCAACAAAATATAACCCTGAAATAGGAAACCTACTTCTGGATTATTCCAGCCTGACATTCCCTGATGGAAACATTTTGACTTTGCCACTCTGAGATGAGCTTTTACTTTGGAATCTGATATTAAATTTCTGTTAAATCTATAATTTAAAAAATGCAGAAAAATGCAACGAATCTGCAAAAAAAAGCCTCTTTTTGTCCAACTTAATATTGTTCTTTTATTTCCCACCCCCCTGGAAATTCTGTCCTGAATTCTATCCTGATCCCTTCTCCCTGTTCTGCAGTTTTGGGGATAATATTCTTAATTTTGAACCTGTGGAAGTGCAGGAAATGTGTGTGGATCCCAGATTTGTTGTCCTTTAATATGAGAATGGAAAAGTTCTTTTCCACCCCTTCCAAGTGCCCATTCCCAGTTTTATCCCACAGTGGAGCCAACTGGAATCAGGGTTGGGGTTCTGACCATGACAGAAAGTGCCACTCTGAGATGAGCTTTTACTTCTGAATCCGATATTAAACTTCTGTTGAATCTAAAATCTAAAAAATGAAGAAAAATGCAACAAACCAGCAAAAAAACCCTACTCTACTCTGCCCCTCTCTGATCCAAACCCAACTTTTAAAAATGAACTATTTTCTATGAGGCTCTTTCAGCACTAGAAACAAAATAAATCACTCCCAAATTCCCATTATTTTCCAAAAATGTTAATAACGCAGCAATTAAAAGCGAATTTTGATGTCTGTTTCAAAGGGAAACACATTAATATTTCATGTCAACACGAGATTTTTCTTTCTGAAGCAATCCCAGCAATGAAAACAAAGCAGAGATTTCAGCTGAGAAGTTGTTTTTAACCACAATATTTTCAATTTTGCTGCAAAAACCAAACCCAGCCTTTGGTTGCTGTTCCAGTTGTGTGTGACAGGGATTTGTAGGAATTTTCCATGCCAGGCTCTGGTCAGTTTGAAGTGGAGCCAAGAAGGGCATCCAAGAATTAGTTGTGCTCCAAAATACTTGAGGAGATGTGAAAAACCATCCAAGTTTTTCATTCCAACGATTAATTCCTGGTGCTGTGCCACGGGATCAGCTGCACATCCAAAGGGACTGGGAATTCTCAGGGGGTTGGGAATGAGATGGGCTTTAAGGTCCCTTCCAGCCCAAACCAGTCTGGGATTTTGTGCTACCAGTTTGTGCGTCCTCAGTTATTGAAAATCAAGAGAAATTTAATTTTCTTTGAATTTGATTTAAATTTGCTTCGTTACACCGGATTTTAATTGTGCTAAATCACACCCTTGGAGCCATTTGTTAGACTTTAAAGACATCATTATTACTTTTTATATATAAATATTTATATATAATAGAAATATATCTTATATTATATTTTATATAACATAATATAAATAAAAGTATAATATTATATTATATATTTTATATATTATAAATTATTAACATATAAATATAATATGATATATTATATAATATATAATAAAATATATTATATATCATATATAATATATAAATATATAATATAATATATAATATAATATAAAAATATAATATATTATATAAATAATATGTATACTTATTGTTGGCTTTGTGCTGAAGGTGTTTTTTTGCAATAAGACCTGCCAGAAACTACTCAGTCTTAAACCCACGTTTCTCTGTGTTTAAATGTATTGGTCTAA
>NW_020897923.1:123555-124196 GCF_003984885.1 Neopelma chrysocephalum
TTTGTGCTGAAGGTATTTTTTTGCAATAAGACCTGCCAGAAACTGCTTAGTCTTAAACCCACGTTTCTCTCTGTTTAAATACATTGGCTTAATAAAATAAATAATCGATTTAATAAAATAAATAATCACAGAATCCCAGACTGATTTCAGTGGCAAGGGACCTTAAAGCTCATCCCCTTGCTCTTTACTCAGATTGGCTTATTTACAACTCTTTTCCTTCTTATTTTTGCTTTATATACATATATATTTTAATTTTAACAGCTTGTTCACAGTGCAAACCCAGAGACATCATCACAAGTGTGTTGGGACTGTTCCCTTGAAATCTTATTTTCTTTTCATCTCTTGCAGGGATTGTTCACTTGAAGTCTTATTTTCTTTTCATCTCTTGCGCTGCCCTGAGGGATCAATGGACTTGTTCTCCATGTGGATCCCTCCCATTCCCATCCTGGAGCATGGGATTGGAGTAGTTTATTATGGATAAACTACTCCATTCCTGGGAGTGTCCAAGGCCAGGTTGGAGCAACCTGGGCTAGTGGAAGGTGTCCCTGCCCATTTCAGGGGTTGGGATGAGATGGGATTTAAGGTCCCTTCTAACCCCAAACCATTCTGGGATTCCATGATTCTATTTTTAGAGCTTTTCC
>NW_020897923.1:124206-124414 GCF_003984885.1 Neopelma chrysocephalum
CCCCAAACCATTCTGGGATTCCATGATTCTATTTTTAGAGCTTTTCCTGGCATTCCCAGAGTTGGGATTAGCTCTGGACAAGCAGGTTGGAGTTTATTTGTGTGTTTGAGCCCCATTCTATTTGTGTGTTTGAGCCCCATTCTATTTGTGTGTTTGAGCCCCATTTATTTGTGTGTTTAAGTCACATTTATTTGTGTGTTTGAGCCCC
>NW_020897923.1:124424-128343 GCF_003984885.1 Neopelma chrysocephalum
GTGTGTTTAAGTCACATTTATTTGTGTGTTTGAGCCCCATTTATTTGTGTGTTGGAGCCACATTCTCTCCTCCTTGGTGACTTCAAGTGTCACTGAGTCTGTCCAGACTAATTTGGGGGACTCCCAAAATTAGCTCCCACAGGGATCAGCTTCAGGGTTGGATCTGTGACCCCTGGGATCACGGAATGGGAATCTTGGCCCCACCAAACACCTCCTGTAAGCCAAGAAATCCATTCCCTTCCAAGTGCAAAGTCATCATGTTTAAAGTTAGAACTTGAGGATCAAACCTCCCCCCCATTGCATCCTGCAAAGGGATTAATAATCATCTCCAATCTGTTCTTTTGGTAAATGTAGATTAGTTCATTATTTTTAGCCCGTGGAGGCTTTTAAAGTTAATCTTTGGTTGACACAGTTTCTATTTTAACACAATTATTAAATGAAAGCTGCTGCTGGTTCCGTGTTAGAGGAGCTGAATGCCAAGGTTAATAGTTAATAACAAACTTTAATAAGCAAACAGCCAGTTGTGGCTTTATCCAAACAAATATTAATTAAGCACAGAGATGGGGCTGCTTGACCTTCCTGTGAATGTGATTGATTAAAAAAGCAGTGTATTATCTGGGCACTCGTTTGCTCCAGAAAGCCTGAAAACCTGGGGCTTCCCACTGGAAAATCGCTGCTTTCCTGGAGCAATTAATATCTTAAAGCCACTGAATTGATCATTGTGTTGGTAAAAAAAATGAGTTCCCTGAGCAAATGTGGTGTCTCAGCAGTTTGAGTGCAGGAGGATGTGATTTAAATGGTGTTTTATGGCTTAAGTTTATTATAAAGGTATTTTCAGTGAGGCCCTGGCACAAGTTTCCCAGAGAAGCTGTGGCTGCTCCATCCCTGGAAGTGTCCAAGGGCAGGTTGGAGCAACTTGGGATAGTGGGAGGTGTCCCTGCCCATGGCAGGGGGTGGCACTGGATGGGATTTAAATTCCCTTCCAACCCAAACCGTTCAGGATTTGGATTCCGTGTCAAAAATCCCATATTTCTAGAAGCTCATAAAGAACTTGTACCCGATTATGGGGGTTTTTTTGATGAAGTTTTTTTAGTTTGTTGGATTTTTTTTTTAATAGAAGAGAAGCTGAAATTTCTGAAATAAATCCCCAAAATTTCTGAAATAAAATCCCAGAATGTTTGGGTTGGAAGGGACCTTAAAGACCATCTTATTCCACCCCCTTCCATGGGCAGGGACACCTCCCACTATCCCAGGTTGCTCCAACCTGCCCTTGGACACTTCCAGGCCTGTGTATCCAGGTTTCTCCTGCATATCCATATCTTCCGGACACAGGGATCAGGTTGGACATGGCTTGGAACAACTTGGGATAATGGAAGGTGTTGATTTTTTAGTTCCCTTCCACCCCAAACCATCCCGTGGTTCTGTGGCTGAGAAATATCTGCTCTTCATGTCTGAGGATGCCTTTTGAACTCCTTTATTAAGCATTTTTTAGGCTGAGATTAATTTTGGCCTGAGGTGCCGTGAATCATCAGATCAGAGGCGGGAAGGGTGTTTGTAAATGTTTTCCTCAAGAGGCCTCACAAAAAAAAAAAAACCCAAAAAAACCAACTGTTTATTCCTGTCAGAGCTGATTAAGAGCTCTCTGGCACTCAGGGACAAAACAACTGCTGTCACCAGGCTCAGGTGACACAGGGAAGGGCACTGGGATTTTATCCACCCCTAAAATTCCTGGTTGGATTCACTCTTTGTTATTATAATCCATGAGTTGTTTCTTCTTTGCTCCTTTTTGTTGTGTCCCCTCTTGGCAGTTTTGCAGTGAACAAGTTTAATTAAAGTGCTTAAATTCCCTTTTCCATGGGAAAAAAATAGCAGTTGACCAAGTGGCTCCGTGTTCTGTCCAACTCCCAGGGATCCAGGGGCAGCCACAGCTTCTCTGGGAATTCCATCCCAGCCCCTCCCCACCCTCCCAGCCAGGAATTCCTTCCCTATATCCCATCTATCCCTGTTTTCTGTCAGTTTGAAGCCATTCCCCCTTTCCCTGCCACTCCACCCCCTATATTTCCATCCCAGCATTTTAAATAAATTTTAAGCTTTCGTGGGATTCCATAATATTTTCCTTTCTGGAGTTTATTTTCTCCATGGATTATATCCCTGAACCATAAGGGGACCTTTTCTACCTTTATGAAACACCCCAAAACATTCAAAAAGAATTGAAAACTTCCCTTTTTTTTTTTTCTTCTGATGAAAAAATAAGATTTGGGTTTTTTTTTGCCAAATCTTTCTGGGTCCATCCCTGTGGATGCAGCTGGAGACCCCCCATGTCCCCAAGCCACTGCTCCAACCAGCAAATAATATGTTTTATTTCACTGTTTTATGCTGGAAACCCAAACATTTGCGTTTTTTCAGTGAAGAAGATGCATCTTTTTTATGGAATCATGGAATGGTTTGGATTGGAAGGGACCTTGAAGACCATCCAGTTCCAACCCTCTGCCCTGGGCAGGGATTCCATGTTTTAAATCAGGTTTTATCCCCTTAAAATTTACTTTTTTTAACATGTTTTTGTGAATGTGGTGAAGAACCATTGCAATTTTGGGTGTTTTCCCCTCATCCACATGTTTTGCCCTCATGGATTTTGGGATATGACCCTCAGCCCCGTGGCATTCCCAGGAATATCCTCCCCTGGAGCCGAATTACAACCCCCTGACATCCTAAACTCCCCCTGGACAAAACATGGAGCAAAGGGATGTTTCCTGATGGCTCTTCCAGCTCCTCCTTCCTCGGGGGTGCCCTGAATCCAGCTGGTTTTTCCCGGGATTAGCCGGGCTGTGCTCCCAGAGCCCAATTTCAGGATGGCACTGTTGGAGGTGGGGCTATTTTTAGCTCCCTCAGAGCTGTAAAATCCATCTCTGTTCATCCCTCAGCACTCCAGGGATTGTTTTATTGGTGTCAGACTGTTCTCCAGAGCTGTCAAAATGCCCTGTCAGAATTCCTGCCTTAGGGAATGTGTTGTGACCATGCCAGGGATGTGCTTTATTTGGGATATTTCCTGCTGTCACCTCGTTTTTCCTGCTCTACTCTGGGAAAATCTGGGCTCGTGGAAGGCTCTGCAGACATTCCCAAAATCCAAATGCTTGTGCATCCAGGAGGGAGGAAGGGCAGCCTTGGAACAGGGGGATCAACACTTAAATTGCTGCAAGTTCTGATGCTGATTCCAAGCCTTGTCCGTGATTTCCTGCTTCTTATTCCAAAGGGATTTTGTGAGCTTCTTGCTGGTTTTGTTGCTTGAGCAACAAATCCCTCTGTCTCCTGGGATTTATCTGCTTCCCTGCTCTCCCACTTGGCCATTCCAATGGCAAATATTTAATATAAATATTAAATATTCCCTCCTCTCTTGGATTTCCTCCCTGGGTGGGAATGTGACTCCTCCAGCAGTGCCTGTCTGCATTGATGCTAAATTTAGGGAAAATTTCCTCATGGAAAGGGGTTGTCCAGCCCAGGGCAGATGTGGAGTCACATCCTTGGAGGGATTTAAAAATCCCTCCAATTTAAAGGGCTTTTCCAACCTTCAAATCTGTGATTTTCTGGTTTCTCCTCAATGTCCTTCACAGAATATTCTTAAATCTTGAAATAATTAACTCTAAACTCCCCCAAACCCCCATTTATTCCCTGATATTATTCCAGCAGCAGCATCCCTATGGATTTAGCATTTATTGCCTGTGTTCCCCTCTAGTTGGGCTGAGCATTTGACTTTTAATATATGTCTCTGTGATTTATGGGCAGAATAGAAATCTTGGTTTCTACAGCTGAGAATAGAGAAGAGGATAAAAGAAAAAATTGGGATTTAAGCCAAGGATCAACTGGAAAAAGACAACAGAGCTCACTTGATGAAAAAATACTAAATAATGATGTGAAGGGGAAG
>NW_020897923.1:128353-134214 GCF_003984885.1 Neopelma chrysocephalum
ATAGGAACCCAAGAGTAATTACAGTTGTGATGCCACCGAGTCAAATGGCAGAGGGGAAAGAAATGAATAGTGGAGATGTCAGGGGATAAAAACCTGTCAGCTGCACTTCTTAAACTGCTTTATTTGCTGTCACACTGCTATTTATTTATGTGCCACCAGGGCTGGGGCTTTAAACGTGAATAAAGAGACACAAGGTTGGATTAAACACAAAAAAATAGTCTGGCGGGATGTGGAGAGGCAACAGTCGGTACAAGGGGGGAAATGATGGGAGATGAAGGAAAATCTGGATGCATTTAGGGACTTTTTGATGTTTTGTGTTTTTTTTTTTTTCCTTTCAAATAATATTCATCAACAGGCACAGGAAGGCTTTGATTCTGGCTGGGGGCTTTTAGGCTGGGGTTTGCAAAGTGGGACACGGGAGATTTTTTGAATTAGAGCCTGTGATTGGGAGATGTGGGAGATGTGTCTGATGTCTATAAATAGCTGGATGTGGGAAGAAAGGGAGTAATTGAGGTAAAAGGCCAGAATTTTATAAATGTGGGCAAATGTGAAGGTAAAAAGGGACAAAACTGGCTGTGGGTGAGGTTATGGAGAGACCTTGGGAGGTGATGACCAAACATCTCAAGCAGGGGCTCTGAAAAACACACCAGTGGGTTTTATAATAATCCCAGAATGGTTTGGGATGGAAGGGACCTCAACGCCCATCCAGTGCCACCCCCTGCCGTGGGCAGGGACACCTTCCACTAGCCCAGGTTGCTCCAACCTGGCCTTGGACACTTCCAGGGATCCAGGGGCAGCCACAGCTTCTCTGGGAATTCTATTCCAGGGCCTCCCCACCCTCCCAGACAGGAATTCCTTCCCAATATCCATCCTAAATCTCCCCTTTATCACCTTAAAGCCATTCCTTGTGTCCTGTCCCTCCATCCCTTGTCCCCAGTCCCTCTCCAGCTCTCCTGGAGCCTTGGACATTTCCAACCTGGCCTTGCATACTTCCAGGGATCCAGGGGCAGCCACAGCTTCTCTGGGAATTCCATCCCAGCCCATCTCCACCCTCCCAGCCAGGAATTCCTTCCCAGTATCCCATCTCTCCCTGCCCTCTGGCATTGGGAAGCCATTCCCCTTGTCCTGGCACTCCAGGCTCTAATTAATAGTCTCTCCCCATATTTCCTGTCAGCCACTTCAGGTCCTGGAAGGCCACAATTAGTTCACCCCAGACCCTTCTCTTCTCCAGGCTGAACAATCCCAATTCCCTCAGTGGGAAGCCATTCCCTGTGTCCTGTCCCTCCATGCCTTGTCCCCAGTCCCTCTCCAGCTCTCCTGGAGCCCCTTTAGGCCCTGCAAGGGGCTCTCAGCTCTCCCTGGAGCCTTCTCTTCTCCAGGGGAACCCTCCCAGCTCTCCCAGCCTGGCTCCAGCCCTTGGAGCAGCTCCGTGGCCTCTGGACTTGCTCCAACAGTGTCACAGTTTGGAGTTTGATCCTGTTCTCCTCCAGCACATCCCTGGGGAGGGAGATCTGGATGCCTGAGGAGACAAACACAGCTCGACATCATCACATCCTGTCCCAAGGTTTGTTTTCAGGCTGAGGGTCAAATCCTTTCCTGTATCGAAGCCAAGTCCTGTAGAGCAACCTCATCCAATTGATATCAAATCAATGGAGGGAACACTAAAAATAAAGCAGGACAAAGGGGGCATTGACACATCTATTGACACATCTGCTGGAGTTCCTTCACTGCACAGAGCCCGGGGGATCAATGCTGTGTCCTACTGGGAGGGACAGAGGAGGGGCAGGGACTGAGCTCTGCTCTGGAGGGACCAGGGACAGGACCCAGGGAAGGGTTGGAGCTGTGCCAGGGCAGGATTAGGTTGGATCTCAGGGAAAGGTTCTTCCCCCAGAGGGTGGTTGGCACTGCCCAGGCTCCCCAGGGCAGTGGGCACGGCCCCAAGGCTGCCAGAGCTCCAGGAGGGTTTGGATGATCCTCTGGGGCACAGGGGGGGATTGTTGGGGATGTTCCTGTGCAGGGCTGAGGGTTGGACTGGATGGGCCTTGGGGGTCCCTTCCAGCTCAGCAGGTTCTGGGATTCTGGGAAGTTGATTCTGGAGCCAACCCAGCATTGAGAGCTCCTAAAACACCCACCTTGGCAGGTGGAGGAGGAATCATGGAATGGTTTGGGTTGGAAGGGACCTTCAAGCCCATCTCATTGCACCCCCTGCCATGGGCAGGGACACCTTCCACTAGCCCAGGTTGCTCCAAGCCCCTTCCAACCTGTTTAATGGGAATGTTCTCCTGGAAGTGGGAATGTTTTCCTGGAAAAGGGGCACACGCAGTGAGGGCTGGGAGAATGGAAGGTTCAGCTTTTTGGTGTGGAGGAATTGAGTTAAATCAGGGCAGTTCTCTGCTCTTAGAGTCCAGGTGATTGAGGTGCAGCGTGTAAATGAATATATTTATGTTTATTTTCTGTTGTATATATATTTTCAATATCATGTACATAACTTCATTATGCACAATATTTATATTACTATATATAATAGATTGCATTATAGATATATTTATGATATATATTATATATGCTATATATTATAATAATTACTATATAGTATATAAAATATATATTATAATGTATAGTGTATGTAATATATATGTATATAATAATTATATATTATATATAAAAGGCAATATACAGAATAAGATTGTATACATTATATAAATATAATAGAATTATTATAGTACAGAATAATTATAATTAATATAATTTATATGTCTATAATTTATAGTATAACAAATTATAGAAATATACTTGTTTACATATTCAACATATATTTGTGTAATATAATTTATTTTACTATAATAATATGCTAAAATATATAAATATAGAATATAAATAAATAAAAATTATATATAATTCTGTATAAAATATGTAGATATAGTTTAGATACACATCTATAAATGTAATGTATTATATATAGTAATAGAAAGCTCAGAAGGGGGTTTTGGGGCTCAACAAGTCCCTGCCGAGCCCAAAAGGAGTTTTGGGGTTTAACAAGTCCCTGCCAAGCTCAGAAGGGGTTTTTGGGCTCAGCAAGTCCTTGCCAGGCTCAGAAGGGGGTTTTGGGGCTCAGCAAGTCCCTGCCGAGCTCAGAAGGGGTTTATTGTGATGGATAAACTCCCATTTGGCAGCTTCTTTAGGAGGAAAACTGGTTTTGTTGGAGCTGGAGAGGTCTCTGAGCTACTCCTGCCCAGCTTGGGGCGTCCTGACCCTTGTTGGGGTGGAGAAAGGCTCATGTGAAGGCCAAAAGGGACAGATTTGGACACAGGGAGTTGCTGCTTGGAAGCTTTTGGGATTTGGGTCCACTCTTGTATTTTTTTTTATAGCACTTTCTATTCTGGTTGTGTTTTCCCTCAGGAATTAGGGGGCTGCTGGAGAAGGGATGAACCCCAGGATGGTTTGGGTTGGAAAAGACCTTAAATCCCATCTCATCCCACAGGGACACCTTCCAGCAGCCCAAGTTTCTCCCAGCCCCCACCCTCTGCCCATCATTTCTCTAATTACACATTCCAGGTACTTTTCTTCTTTACTTTTAATTACTATTTCTACCGAGGCTTCAAGTGCCTGGACTTAAAGAATAATTACACAGCAGCTCCCAAACAACACCCCTGCACTCAGAAACACTCTGAAAGCTGCCACGGATCTGCTTCCTACCTGCAGGAACGTTGGGGCTTTAATTAACAGCTCTGGAAGACCAATTAAAAATCCATTTGTTCCTCCTCTCCCTTTCCTTTCTCTCTCGTTGTTGCTGGGATTTCACGAGGGTGGTTTTTCCTCTGGAATGAAGCTGTAATTAATTGGTGGGGTGAGGGATGTTTGGATAACTTGGGAAGCAGGATGGGGAGACACAAAAAGGGAGCTCCTCCACCTTTGGCCGATGAGGAAATAAATCCCCCAACCAGGGGGTTCCAGACTGTCATTTATTCGTGGAATAATGAGGGTTATTCTTGGCCCAGAAGCCAAGGGAGTGCACTTTGCAGAGCACAAGTTTGGGGGAGAAATATTTGCCTCAATTGTTCTTTTTCTCTGTTTTATTGCAAAAACAAGGCCACTTTAAAAGAAGTTAATTTGAAAGAAGTTAATTTTCAGTTTAAGGCAATTATATTTATTTATATATATTCTATATATTTTTTATATATTCTATATATTTATTTATATATATGATATATTTATTTAATATATTCTATATTTTCATATATATTATTCTATATATTTTCTATTTATATATTATATATTTATTTTAATATATTATATATATTTATATATTTATATATTCTATATATTTATTTATATAGTCTATATATTATTTATATATAATATATTTATTTATATATTATATATTTATTTTTATATATTCTATATATTTATTTATATATTTTCTATATTTATTTCATATATTTTCTGTATTTATTTATATATTCTACTGTATTTATTTATATACATTCTATATATTTATTTCTATATATCTATTTTAGTAGATTTGGATAATACCTGTTTTAAAGTTGACACAGTTGCTGCTGTCAGTGGTTTGGTTCATTCTTGTCATTAATAAAGTGGGATAACCAATCCTTCCATCACATTCCAGATCCTGGGATCATCCTGGTGGATGCAGGGAAGCAGTGGAGTTAGAAATGGAACTAATTTCATGTCAGTGTTCTGATGAAGTAATTTCACCTTTATTTCTAATAATTATTTAAGCATTTGAGTTGCCAAGTTGCTTTAAGTCTTGTCTCAAAGGTCTGTGCTTATTTAATACGCAAATTATTTAATTTATGTGCTTATTTGATATGTAAATTATTTAATTTATGTGCTTATTTAATATGTAAATACCTGTAGGAAACAACATGAGAGTGGAAGCCACTTGTGTGGATATTTTCTGCTCTGTATTTCACCAAAAAAATGTAGAGTTTGCACTTAACCAGGAAGAAAACTCCATATTTAGAGGGGCACATCTGGGTTTTATATTTGTATTTATATTTATTTCAAATGCCTTTTTTTTGGAGGAAAAAAAAAAACTGAAGAAGGGCTGATGTCCTGAAGGGAAAAAAAAAATTCAGTCGAGCCACTGAAGTAGGTCAGTTTGTAAATGTAGCAACTTGTCCTTTTTAAAAATAGGAGCTGTCACATGTCCGGGTCCTTTGTGTGTCTCCAGGATTTCTGTCTGGGTCTGGGAAATTCAGGACACAAATAGTCTGAGTCCTGTGTTGCCATCAGGGGGTTTGTTGTGGGCTTCAGCTTAAAGTCACCATGTTCATGATCCAGATGGCAATTTTTGCTGAGTATTCCCAAATTCCCAAATCCAGGAAGACTTTATGGAGGCCCCAGAGATGCAGATCTTCACTCAGGTGACCCAACCTGGCAGTGGTTCTGCTCCATCTGTGTTGTATAATGAGCAAGTTGCAGTTGTGTTGTCGCTTCCAAAACCGTGGCAGATGATGGGAATAGAAGGGATTGGTGGGAAAACCTCATCCCAGGAGTGTCCAAAGCACCAGCTGGGACATGTGGGAAATTCAGGACACAAATAGTCTGAGTCCTGTGTTGGCATCAGGGTGTTTGTTGTGTGCTTCCTCTTAAAGTCACCATGTTCAGAATCCAGATTCCAGTTTTTCCTGAATATTCCTAAATTCCCAAATCCTGGAGGACTTTGTGGAGACCCCAGGGATCCAGATCTTCCCTCAGGTGACCCAACGTGGCAGTGATTCTGCTCCACCTCTGTCTCATTATGAGCAAGTTGCAGTTGTGTTGTCGCTTCCAGAGTCGTGGCAGATGATTGGAATAGAAGGGATTGGTGGGAAAACCTCATCCCAGGAGTGTCCAAA
>NW_020897923.1:134224-142503 GCF_003984885.1 Neopelma chrysocephalum
GGAATAGAAGGGATTGGTGGGAAAACCTCATCCCAGGAGTGTCCAAAGCACCAGCTGGGACATGTGGGAAATTCAGGACACAAACAGTCTGACTCCTGTGTTGCCATCAGGGTGTTTGTCGTGTTATTCAACTTAAAGTCACCACGTTCAGGATCCCAGATGGCAATTTTTGCTGAATATTCCCAAATTTCCAAATCCACGAGGGCTTTCTGGGGAGCCCGGACATGTGGTGGTTTTTTAGGAGCAAAAGTGGGAGCCTAACGTGATTTAGTGGAATTTGTCCCTGCCCTTGGCAGAGGGTTGGACTCGATGGACTTCAGAGGTCCCTTCTGAGCCAAATCATCCTGTGATCCTATGGAAGTGCAGTTGAATGGGAATTCCATCCCAAGCCCTGAGGGGTGGCCAGGATTATCCAGCATCTCTGGGGGGGTTTGTGTGTCTGCAGCCTCTGCTATCCCTAAAAATGTTGTCCCTAAACACAGATGCTGTGTTAGCTGTCACTCTCTGCAGGAGGAAAGAAAAGGAAGAGTTAAAGCTTGGCCTAAAACACTCTTAGGCTGGGTTAGCAGAGGAATTGCACACCAGGGAATTTAAAGAGCAGTTTAAATCAGGAGCTGAGACTCTTGGGGAGCTGCTCTGTCTGTATTCCATGGGTTTGGAATGGGAAAGGTGGATAGGACACTTAAAAGGGGAAGGATTGTCACCTTAGGGTGGTGGCAGATCCTGTGCTTGGCTGGAGAACTGGGGAATCATGGAATATCCTAAAGTGGGAGGGACCCACAAGGAGTCCAATCCTGCAGGGAAAAGTGTCTCTGGCTTGGTGTGGGGATCTCAGAGGATGGATGTGGAGCTGTGATGAGGATGATGAGGGTGGGATCCCCCCCAAAATTGAGCACTAGGAGGGGGTTATGCAGGGGATGCTCTCAGGACCCCCAATTCCATGTGGGGAGCACAGCCAGGAATTCTCCAAGCAGTGGCTCCAGGGGATTGACCCCTGAGGTGGTGGGAGCCCCTCCTGCCATCTGCCATCCTTTGGTTCAGGGCTGTGGGTGGGAATTAGGATTTATGTCCTAATTAAGTGTCTCTGCACTTGGGTTCTCAATCAGAGCTTGTTCTACACCCTTGGGTGCAGCACCTGCAAATCCCTGGATTTGGGCTTTCCTCCATGAAAACAGCGGTGCCTTTTCCTTGCTCTTCTCTAAATTAGATCCTCCTCTGGAGAGAAAACACCAGAACAACGCAGTGTGTGGGTGTTATTCCATGTTATTCCACGTGAATCCCATTCCTCACCATTTCTTTCTGAGAGACAGAAATCTCAGTCTGGGAACGTTGTTCCTCCATAAAAACGTGCTTTTATCCCGTGGAAAAATAGTTGTTTGACAGGAAGGTGAAGGACTTGCAACCTGCTTGTGGCTGTTGTGATACCTGAGAAGGAAAAGCTGAGGGAATGTTTGGAATTCCGGGCTGAGCTAGGGGAGGGTTGGAAGTGGGAATGTTTGGAATTCCGGACTGAGTGTGGGGATAATTGGAGGTGACACCATCATTTCCATCCCCGTCCTGTGCCAAGGGAATGAACAAACAGGTTTGGGAGGGGGAAATGAAACCCTCTGTTTGTTATTCAGAGAAGAGCTGGAGCTTTCTGGGCTCCTTTAAATCTCCTTGTCTGGCCTGGAGGGATGGGATGGAGGTGCTGATGCTGGAATTTCCCCTGGCATGGAAAAGGATGCACTCAGTGCAAAGCTGATCAGTCCTAATTAGTGTTTTTTGACGTAGGAGAGGTTTATATGGAATTACAGAATCCCCTGAGGTTGGAAAAGCCCTCCAAGGTCATGGAACTCAACCTGTGCCCGATGCCCCCCTTGTCCCCCAGCCCAGAGCACTGAGGACACTCCAGTCTTTCCTGGGACACCTCCAGGGCTGGGCACTCCAAACCTCCCTGGGCAGCCCCTGCCAAGGCCTGACCACCCTTTCCAGGGACAAATTCCTCCTCCTGTCCCACCTGAGCCTCCCCTGGCACAGCTGGAGGCCGTTCCCTCTCCTCCTGTCCCTTGTTCCCTGGGAGCAGAGTCCGACCTCCTCCCCGGCTCCAACCTCCTTCCAGGGAATTTTAGGGATGCAGAAGGTCCCCCCTGAGCCTCCTTTTCTCCAGGCTGAGCCCCCCCAGCTCCCTCAGCTGCTCCTGCTGCTCCAGCCCCTTCCCAGCTCCGTTCCCCAGCAGCTCCTGCTCTGGTGGCCACAAAACCACTCCGGTTTTCCCTCTTTTTTCTCCCCGAGAATTTTAGTTGTTGCTTCAAAATTGGTCCTGGAAAAAAATGCTTGGGGTAATCATGGAATGCTGGAACAGTTTGGCTTGGAAAGGACCTTAAAGCCCATCTCATTCCAGTCCCTGCCATGGGCAGGGACACCTTCTACTATCCCAGGTTGCTCCAAGCTTTGTCACCCTCTGGAATTTGGCACTTTAACCCCACTCTACTCCAGTCTTTGCTCAGTTAAGAACAACAAATACTTAATTTTCATCTTGTAACAGCCCAAATCAATCCCCTTTGGAATTCCCAGAAGGGAATTCCCAGTGAGAAGAGGACAGTAGGATTATCAATACATCTATTTTTTTTTACTTTTAAGCTGTTGTATAATTTTTTTTGGCACTTTAAGTGTAGTTCCATGACCTTTTTAGGCAGGAATTATATCTGAAAGCCAGCGTGTTTTCAGGATTTCTTTTTTCCTGGGAAAAGGATGTTCTGCTCCTGTTTGTACATTTGAATATAAATAATAACTCTGTCCCTGTTCCATCCCCTCAGTTTGTGTTTGACTGAAGGGTTTTGTCTGCACTCCCATTTACTGGTGTGTGACTGCAGGTTTTTATATCCCAATTTTTCTCTGGAAAACCACAGTGGCATAAAATGAAGGAAATACAGCGAGAGAGGATGAATATTATGTTTTAATGAGAACTGGCTTATTCTTGGGAGGAAACAAGTTCTAGGGAAGTTTTCCTTACTAAGGAAAACAAGATAGAATTTCTGGAGTCTCCCATGAAAGCCCAAATTCCAAGAGATCCATGGATAACCTCCTGCTTATCCACTGTTGATCCACAGCTCAGAATCCATTAGGTTCAACACACATCTTATTTATTAGCTTTAATTTCTGCTCGAGGGTAGATTTACTTCTTATTTGTACCTTTTCCACAACCTGCTCCTGCTTGGATTAATCCATAAATTCACTTTATTCTCCTGGGAATCAGGTCCTAAAGTTGGGAGGAGATGGGCTCTGAGTGGGTGTTTGAACTCAGGGAGTCCCAGAATGCTTTGAGTTGGGATGGACCTTAAAGATCAGCTCGTTTAACACCTTCCCACGGTATTTTTTTCCCTAAAATATTTTTCCTAAGCTTAATTGCTCCCTGCTGGGCTGTTCCTTTGCTTGCAGGGATTTCCAGGCTCCTCCTGCTTTATTTGCAGGAGAGGTCACTTCAGCTTCAGGCTCCTGGAGGGTTTTGGGGAGCTCTAATAAAGCCTCGTGGGAGGTGGGCTGGTTTTTACACAATATTTTCCTTATTGGAGCCGTGGTTAAAAAAATATGGAATTTCTGCTGTGCCCACGGAGATCAAAGTGACTGGAAAGGTCAACACCAGCCTTTCCCATTCCCAATTTTTTGTCTGGAGAGAGTTGTCTCCCAGAGGAAAGGCTGTGGGCTCTAATTTAGTGCTTTGGGGGGAGCTGTGGTAGGGAAAAAAAATAGGGAAAATGGAATTAGAGACATGTTGGGCAAAGGAAAGGGAGAAGGGATTTCACCTTGGCAGAGCTCGTCTGGCTGTTAAAATGGCCCAAGGTTTTGTGACCCTTTTCCCAACTTTTTTCTTAGGGCTGATTTATTTTTAAGGGCACCACAAACTCCAAGTGCAGGAACAGCGTCATCCTCTGGCTTTGAGGCTCCTTTGCCTCATGTGAGGGGCTTTGAGGTGGGAAACAGAAAAAAACATGGACCAAACACCTCAACCAGGAGTGTGAATTGAATCTGAGCTGGGTGCAGGAGGCATTTTGTACCAGGAGACAGAGAGGTGAAAGCTCTTTGGGTGACAGGCTGTAGCAAAAAAGAAGGTCACCGGAAAAACAGAGATGATTGTGAGGAAAAAAAAACCCCTTCCTGAGAAAGCCAAGGGGAAAAAACAGCTGGGAAAGGTTTTTTTTTGGGTTTCTTCAAGGATCCCCAGACCTTTTAATGGAAGCAGGAGTCACTGAGGGGTGTTGGGAGCATGGCCCCAGGGTGGTTTTCTTGTGGTGTGTTGCAAACACAGGTGGTTTGTGAACCTGCAGGTTGAGAACTTGTGGATTTTTGGGGTGGGAAGACCATTCTTGGGTGGGATGGCAAGAACATGGAAGGGTTCTGGTGTCCCAGTGGTTGTCCCATGTTAAAGTCCACATGCTGAATTTTCCAGAGAGGCTTTGGAGTCTTAATCCTTGGGGATCCTGTGTCCAGTTTTGGGCTCCCCAGGACATGAAGGAGCTCCTGGAGCAGGTCCAGGGGAGGGTGACGAAGCTGAGGAAGGGCCTGGATGATCCCAGTGATGGGTTTTCCCCTTTTTTCCACCCTACCAGAACCCTCTTAGAGCCTTTTCCCAACTTTTTCCTTAGGGCTGATTTATTTTTAAGGGCATCACAAAGTTCCAGTGTCATCCTCTGGCTTTGAGGCTCCTTTGCCTCATGTGAGGGGCTTTGAGGTGGGAAACAGAATAAAACATGGACCAAACACCTCAACCAGGAGTGTGAATTGAATCTGAGCTGGGTGCAGGAGGCATTTTGTACCAGGAGACAGAGAGGTGAAAGCTCTTTGGGTGACAGGCTGTAGCAAAAAAGGAGGTCACTGGAAAAACAGAGATGATTGTGAGGAAAAAAATCCCTTCCTGAGGAAGCCAAGGGAAAAAAACATCTGGGAAAGGTTGTTTTTTGGGTTTCTTCAAGGATTCACAGGACTTTTAATGGAAGCAGGAGTCGCTGAGAGGTGTTGGGAGCGTGGCCTCAGGGTGGTTTTCTTGTGGTGTGTTGCAAACACAGGTGGTTTGTGAACCTGCAGGTTGAGAACTTGTGGATTTTGGGGTGGGAAGACCATTCTTGGAT
This sequence comes from Neopelma chrysocephalum, assembly GCF_003984885.1. Classification (NCBI taxonomy): domain Eukaryota; kingdom Metazoa; phylum Chordata; class Aves; order Passeriformes; family Pipridae; genus Neopelma; species Neopelma chrysocephalum. Next base: position 139,333 of record NW_020897923.1, read on the forward strand.
GGGATGGCAAGAACATGGAAGGGTTCTGGTGTCCCAGTAGTTGTCCCACGTTAAGGTCCACATTCTGAATTTTCCTTGAGAGGCTTTGGAGTCTTAATCCTTGGGAATGCTTTGTCCAGTTCTGGGCTCCTCAGCACAGGAAGGAGCTCCTGGAGCAGGTCCAGGGGAGGGTGATGAAGATGATGAAGGGCCTGGAGCATCTCTGAGGGAGCTGGGGCTGCTCAGCCTCCAGAGGGGACCCCCAGAGGGGACCTCCCCAAGGGCTGGCAGGGCCTGCAGGGAGGGGGCAGAGGGTGGCCCAGGCTCTGCTCGGGGGGGCCCAGCAATGGCACAGCAGGAACGGGCAGGAACTGATGCCCAGCAAGTGCCACCTGCACAGGAGGAAGAACTTCTGGGCTGGGCAGTGACCCAGCCCTGAGCACATTGGCCAGAGAGGGGGGGAGTCTCCTCCCTGGGGATATTCCAGAGCCCTCTGGACACAATCCCTGTGCTCTGGGATGGTCCTGCTGGAGCAGGGAGGTGGGATCAGATGGGACACTGTGGGTCCTTCCAGCCTGACCCATCCTGGGATTCAGTTTTGCCATAGACAGGTGGAAAATTCTCTTTTCCCTCTCCTCCCTGAATACTTTGAGATTCCCTCCTGAGCAAATCATGCTCAGCTCTGGATCAGGATATCAGGAGATAAATACCCTTAAAACTAAATCATATTACAGCAGTCTAGCTCCAAATAAATTCCCTGATATCCTGAAAAAACTGAAATAAAGGGACTGAACCAAACAGACCTGTAATACTCCAATTCCACATGCAAATATAACACTGCCAGGATTTTAGGAAAATCCTCCCTGGGGATATTCCAGAGCCCTCTGGACACAATCCCTGTGCTCTGGGAAGGCCCTGCTGGAGCAGGGAGGTGGCACCAGATGGGACACTGAGGGTCCTTCCAGCCCGACTCGTTCTGGAATACTCACAATCTGATTATTCCCTGGAATAAACTGCTTTTCCTGGTCTGTTGGAGCAGGAAGTTGGTCCAGGTGATCTCCAGAGGTGCATCCAACCTCAACCATTCTGTGGAACAACCTGGGCTGGTGGAAGGTGTCCCTGCCCAAGGTAGGGAGTGGCACTGGATGATCTTTAAGGTCCTTTCCAACCCAAACCATTCCATGAGTCTGTTTGACCTTCTGGATGTAGCCAAGGAGACAAAGGTGTAAAGGCTCAGGAAAACACCTCAGCACTGAACTGTCTTGGAATATTCTGTGCTCATGGAAGCCTAAAGAGGCTCCAGGAGAGCTGGAGAGGGACTGGGGACAAGGGATGGAGGGACAGGACACAGGGAATGGCTTTAAGGTGGAAAAGGGGAGATTTAGGTGGGATATTGGGAAGGAATTCTTGGCTGGGAGGGTGGGGAGGTGCTGGAATAGAATTCCCAGAGAAGCTGTGGCTGCCCCTGGATCCCTGGAAGTGTCCAAGGCCAGGCTGGAGCAACCTGGGCTGGTGGAAGGTGTCCCTGCCCATGGCAGGGGTGGCACTGGATGGGCTTTAAGGTCCCTTCCAACCCAAACCATTCCATGAGTCTGTTTGACCTTCTGGATGTAGCCAAGGAGACAGGAGTGTAAAGGGTCAGGAAAACACCTCAGCAATATTTCTTGGAATATTCTGTGCTCATGTTGTTTAAAACCCAATATTTGATATAAAATACAATCCACACTTGAGCTCTGTATCCCCCTTTATTCCCATCTACCTCCTTGGCCTCGATGCATCCCAACACAAATCCCACCACCCAATCCATGGAACACTTGGATATGTTGGAATGTGTCCCACTGAGAGGCTCTGTTGGAATTAACTGCTCCAAAAAAGACATCAGCCTAAAGAAACAAAGCACATCTCGGTGCCAAACGAGCTGCCAAAGAACACAAAAAAATAAGTGGTTTTAAAAAAAAATAAAAATATTGGATAGTGCTACGAATTAAATTAGGAGGAGGAGGAGGAAATAAGCAATTAAAAGTGGATGGAAACAGGGATTGTTCGTGCCAGGAAGTAAAATAAGATGTCAAAAACACTGGTGTGTTAATTCAAACCCCTCGGAAAGCGGGAAGCTGTTGGATTTGGGGAACTGATCATTTGATTTGCCTTGGAAAAAATAGAATTTAGGGAGTTGAGCTGCGTCTTTTGTGGTTTTGTTACTGTTTCAAAGGCACTGGAAGTGTTTGGAATAGGTTGCCCAGAGAAGCTGTGGCTGCTCCATCCCTGGAAGTGTCCAAGGCCAGGTTGGAGCAACCTGGGATCTTGGAAGGTGTCCCTGCCCATGGCAGGGGGTGGGAACAAGATGAGCTTTAAAATCCCTCCCAACCCAAACCCTTCTGGAATTCTGTGTTTAGTGTGCAGGATGATCCAATTAAAGGCATCTTAGATTAATAATCCAGTTAACAGGCTTAGATTTGGGAGAAGAAACTGAGAACATTGTCCTTGATTTTGCCTTAGTTCCATCTCTCCTTGATTTTTCCTCAGTTCCATGTCTCCTTGATTTTGCCTCAGTTTCATCTCCTTCAGGTGCTCTTTTCCCTCTCCTTTCCTCAGCAAGGCACAGCCAAAATACCCCTGGGTTTGCAGGGAACTTTGCTCAGGGGAAGGTTCTGCTTTGAGATGGGTTGTGAGCTCAGAGTTTTGCTGTTTGGCAAAGCTGACTCTTCTTTGGAGACTTTGGAATTTGGAGAGAGGGTTTTGGTGTGTGAGAGAGAAATTAGCTGGGATTGTTCAGCCTGGAGAAGGGAAGGATCCAGTGAGATCATGGAGGCCCTTCCAGGGCCTAAAGGGGCTCCAGGAGAGCTGGAGAGGGACTGGGGAAAAGGGATGGAGGGACAGGACACAGGGAATGGCTTCCCACTGCCAGAGGGCAGGGAGAGATGGGATATTGGGAAGGAATTCCTGGCTGGGAGGGTGGGAAGGCCCTGGAATAGAATTCCCAGAGAAGCTGTGGCTGCCCTTGGTTCCCTGGAAGTGTCCAAGGCCAGGTTGGAGCAACCTGGGCTGGTGGAAGGTGTCCCTGCCCATGGCAGGGGGTGGGAACAAGATGAGTTTTAAGGTCCCTCCCAACCCAAACCCTTCTGGAATTCTGTGTTTAGTGTGCAGGATAATCCAATTAAAGGCATCTTAGATTAATAATCCAGTCAACAG
>NW_020897923.1:142513-151369 GCF_003984885.1 Neopelma chrysocephalum
AAATATATATATGTTATAAATAAAATATATATGTTATATATGTAAGTATAAACTATATATAAATTATATATACAAATTATATATGAAATATATATAAGATTATATATAAAATATATATGTTATATATGTAAGTATAAACTATATATGAATTTTATATATAAATATATATGAAATATATATATATTATAAATAAATTATATATGTTATATATGTAAGTTTAAACTATATATAAATTTTATATATAAATTATATATGAAATATATATAAGCTTATATAGGAAATATTATATATATGTAAATATAAACTATATATAAATTTTAGATATAAATTATATATGAAATATATATAAGCTTATATAGAAAATATTATATATATGTAAATATAAACTATATATAAATATGAACTATATATAAAATATAAACTATCTACTCCTGCTTCCTTTATTTATTCCCTGTCATGAGAGAGGGAGATATTGCTACAAAAATCCAGCATAGAAACATGAATATATGAGCAGTTCCAGGCCATCACTCCTGGTAAAATGCCAGTGTGGCTCAGGATGGAATTATAATTCCCATTCCTGGCTGGATCCAAACCAATCTGCAGCTCCCCGTGGTCATTGTTAAGGTGATTTTTGAAAGGATCCAGAGGGTTCTTTCTTGCTGCCAGAAACTGGGAAGCAGCTTCAACTCCCAGCTAATCCTACCAGGAGCCAAACCTGAGGGAGATATCCAGGGATAAGGAAATATCTGGGATGCTGCAAATGCCGCCCTGGTTTATTCCAGTCTGGGTTTAAATGGTCTAAAAGTGGGGCTGAAATAAGAACCAGGGCTGTGTCTGAGCTGCCTGAGGCCGAGGGGAGGATTGGAGCAGGAATATCTCCCGCTGGATTTTCGGGAGCTCGGCTGCGCCGTCGGAGCCGAAACGCCGCTTCCCAGGGGAGGAAAGACCCGCTTTCCCTCCGTCCCTCTCCTCATCCGAGGCTTTTGGAGTGGAATAATGAGTTGTGAGATCAGTGCCCCGCAGGCCTTTGGGGGTGTCAGGGTGCATAAGTCTCCCTGGGATCCGTACCTGCGGAGCAGAGCTAAAAATAGGGAACGTGGCGCGTCGGTTCTCGGGGAGGGCGGAAAACAGGAGGTGACTTTTCCTGCTGGCTGAGTGTTGTTCACACAGGCCCGGTGATGGAAAGCTGGAAAAGCACCAAAAAATATGGGAGGGGAAGGTTTTGTGTCAGGAGGATTGTGGGGTGAAGGAGAACAAGGATCAGTGGGAGGAAATTCGGGAATGTCGCTGAGGGAGTGAGGAAAGGGAAAGGCTTGGGGGGTTATTTGGGGTGAGGAGGAGCTGCAGGAACAAATGGGGAGCAGATCATGGAATGCTGGAATGGTCTGGGTTGGAAGGGATCTTAAGGATCATCCCATTCCATGCCACAGGCAGGGACACCTTCCACCGGCCCAGGTTGCTCCAACCTGGCCTTGGACACTTCCAGGGATCCAGGGGCAGCCACAGCTTCTCTGGGAATTCCATCCCAGCCCCTCCCCACCAGCCCAGCCAGGAATTCCTTCCCAATATCCCATCTAAACTAGTTTGAAGCCATTCCCCTTGTCCTGTCCCTCCATCCCTTGTCCACAGTCTCTCTCCATCTTTCCTGTAGATCCTTCAGGTCCTGGAAGGCCACAATTAGGTCACCCCAAAGCTTCTCTGGGAATTCTATTCCAGGGCCTCCCCACCTTCCCAGCCAGGAAAAGGACTGGAGATCCCCCCAAATTTAAATAGGAAAGGTTCTGAAATCCCCCAGAACTGGGTGTTTTTCCTCCTCCTCCTGCCAAATCTCTGCCTCTCCCAGGCAGGACCAGGAACCCTAAATCTTTAAAAAGCTGAAAACGAGCTGTGAAAAGAGAGGGACTATTTTCCCCCCTCTCTGGGATGATCCAAAATAACAGGCTGTTAATTTTCCAGGATCCCTAATCTCCTGAGAAAGAGCATTAATAGCTGAAATCTCCAAACCCTTTTGTTTTCCCTTTAGTTCCTCTCAAACGCTGATTAGAAAAGATGATTTTCGTGGCCCATTTGGGGGAAAAATAATTTAATCCACAGATTAAATAAATGGATTTTTTTCAGTATTCCTACGAACAATTTCCATCCAGGAAGGGCTGTTTATTGGGCAGCTTTGGGGAAGGGGATGATGGGGTTTATTTTCAATTTTCTGAAGGAAAAAAGGGATTCAAAGCTTCAGATCCTTCATTCCTTGGACTTGATTAGCTTCTTCAGTCACCTGGGTTTTAAAAAAATGGGAAGAGAAACAAGACAAAAATTGGGATGCTTCACAGAATCATGGAATTTGGGTTGGAAGGGACATTAAAGATCATCCAGTTCCAGTAGGGACTGCTCTCACTAGCCCAGGTGGCTCCAACCTGGCCTTGGGCACTTCCAGGGATCCAGGGGCAGCCACAGCTTCTCTGGGAATTCTATTCCAGCCCCTCTCCACCCTCCCAGCCAGGAATTCCTTCCCATTATCCCATCTCTCCCTGCCCTCTGGCAATGGGAAGCTGTTCTCATTGCTGGGACACGGGATGGAGGTAAAAACTCCTGAGCCTGCCTTGTTCTGCCTCCAGGCATCAAGGAATTCCCAGGCCTGGAATTTTCCCAGATTTTCATGGACTTTACAGGGTGTTTGTAGTCTATAAACAGCACGTGAATTATGGAAAATGAATAGGGAATCACAGAACCATTTAGGTTGGAAAAACCCTCTGAGATCATCGAGTCCAACCCTTCCCCACCACTGCTCCACGTCCCCGAGTGCCACATCCACAGGGCTTTTAATTCCTTCCAGGGATGTGATTCCAGCTCCTGGGCAGCCTTTTCCAACCCCTGAAGTGGTTAATGTGATTTCAGTATTAATTAAAACAGAGTTTTGACTCAGTTTTGAAGGAAAAAGAGCTTAAAAGCAGCAGCAAGAGGGAAGAAACAATCAGCAATATTTTCCCGCTACATTATTTTTGCCACGATATCCAAGAATTTTCTAAAATAATACAAATTTAAATGAATGGAATTTTTCTCCCCTGGGAAATGGCAACTTTGAGAGAGCTCAAATGTCATTTTGCAGCCAGATTTGATCTTTTCCAGAAGTACTTTTGGGTTACCACCGATGGTTGGGAGCCCTCGAGGAACTGTCAGCAACAACCTGCCAGAACAACAGACAAGTGATAATCCCATAAATCCTGCTAAAAGCCATTTAAAAGCCTTATTTTTTAAAAAATGTAAACTCCGGGGTGTTATTTATCTCACTTTAGGAGTATTAGAAAGATAGTTGATATTGAAGTCATTTGAATAATAACATGAAGGGGCCCATGTGTTTTTTTTTCCTTTGGATACTTAGTGCTTCTTTATTTTATATATTTATTTACATATTTTTATTTTATTTATATTTATTTATTTTATATGTATATTTTTATATATTTATAAATATATATTTATGGTATATTTATATATATTGTATATTTTGATAAATATATTTTATATTTATGTTTCATTTATTTATATATTTTATATATTTATAAATACATATTTATATTTATTTTATTTTTATATATTCATAAATACATATTTATATTTATTTTATATTTATATATTTATAAATATATACTTATATATTTTATATTTATATATTTTATATATTTACAAATACATATTTCTATTTATGTTATATTTACTTATATATATTTTATATATATTTATAAATATATTTTATATTTATGGTATATTTATTTATATTTAAATAAATTATAATAATATATATATATTTAATTATTAACTAGAGGGGCAATTTCAGCAATGCCAGATATTTAATAGTTAATAATAATAATAATAATAATAATAATAGTTAATAATTAATATTTTTTTTCAATGGAAAAAATGAAAAAAAAATTTAATTATTAACTAAAGGAGCCATTTCAGCAATGCCTGATATTTAAGGTATTGATCTCTGGAGGAACTAAGAGTGCTCAATATTTAACTTTGTCCTGCCCATCAGTGGGTCTAAACCTGCTTCAAGTTTCACTTGAAACTCTGTTGCTTCAAAAAAAAACATTTTCTGCCTGTGCCTCACCATTGAAACAGCGAATTTTCCTGGCTGTGAGCACATCTATAAATACATTTAGACATGAAAAAAAAAAAGCATGAGCTCATATCTGTGCACAAATACAGAAACACTCCTGGTTCTGAACTGCGGGTTCGAGAACTGCTGGGGTGGGTTGTTTTTTTTTTTTTTAGAGATAAGGTTTTTTTGGAGAGTTTTGGAGTGTGGCTGGAATTGCCTCTGAGCTCTCCAAAGCAAATCCCTGCTGCTCCAAGTGCTGGTGGAAAAGAGAGATAAAGCTTTTCTTCCTCAGAGAGAGAGAGAGGGACGGAGCTGCTCCCTCCTGGGGGCTGGAAAACCACACTTGTGGTGGCCCAACCTGCAGAGCTGCTTCCAACCCTTGGGAACAACAGCACAGGGATGTGGAGCTGTTGGAAAGGATCCAGAGGGAGCCATGGAGATGCTCCAAGGGTGGAGCCCCCTCTGCTCTGGAGCCAGGCTGGGAGAGCTGGGGGGGTTCCCCTGGAGAAGAGAAGGGTCCAGGGAGAGCTGAGAGCCCCTTGCAGGGCCTAAAGGGGCTCCAGGAGAGCTGGAGAGGGACTGGGGACAAGGGATGGAGGGACAGGACACAGGGAATGGCTTTAAGCTGGAAAAGGGGAGATTTAGGTGGGATATTGGGAAGGAATTCCTGGCTGAGAGGGTGGGGAGGGGTTGGAATGGAATTTCCAGAGAAGCTGGAGTGGAGATGGATGGAGATCTGAACATATCTAAGGACACAGATCTGCTGGGATGGGTCCAGAAGAGGCACCAGGATGATCAGAGGATGGAGCAGCTCTGCTGGGAGGAAAGGCTGGGAGAGCTGGGATTGTTCAGCCTGGAGAAGAGAAGCTTTGGAGTGTCCTAATTGTGGCCTTCCAGGACCTGAAGGATCTACAGGAAAGATGGAGAGAGACTGTGGACAAGGGATGGAGGGACAGGACACAGGGAATGGCTTCAAATTAGTTTAGATGGGATATTGGGAAGGAATTCCTGTCTGGGAGAGTGGGGAGGGGCTGGGATGGAATTCCCAGAGAAGCTGTGGCAGCCCCTGGATCCCTGGAAGTGTCCAAGGGCAGGTTGGAGCAACCTGGGCTGGTGGAAGGTGTCCCTGCCCATGGCAGGGGGTGGGATGAGATGATCCTTAAGATCCTTTCCAATCCAAACCATTCCAGCATTCCATGATCTGCTCCCCATTTGTTCCTGCAGCTCCTCCTTACCCCAAATAACCCCCCAAGCATTTCCCTTTCCTCACTCCCTCAGCAACATTCCCGAATTTCCTCCCACTGATCCTCGTGGAATGAGGGTTCATTTCACTTCCCTGCCCATGGAATGAGATGGTCTTTGAGGTCCCTTCCCACCCAGCCCCTTCTGGGATTCTGTGACTCTGAATTGTTCCCCACTGTTTTCCCTGGGCAAAATTCCAGCTTTTGGGCATTATTTTAACTTCCTGTCCCTTTTCCTGGCTGTGATGTGGAATTCTCTGCCTCAACCTCCAGCCCAGGAGCTGCTCTGTCATTGCACCCCCCTTGTCAGTCTTTGTTACCTCCTTTTTCCTGACTTTAAAACTACTAAATGAGGGGAAAAAACCAATATTAATTTAGCTGAATTTTCTAATAGTGAATCTTTTCCTATTAAAAACATAACTATTCCTACTGCACAGTCAGGGGTGTGGAACAGGACTGTGTGAAAATGAAGATTTCACGCAGTGAAATAATAAATATTTGCATTATTTAGCACAGAGTGAAAGTATTGCCATAAATCCATTGTTTGGAACAGCTCTGTAATTACTCTGTTGTCTCTGCATGGATCTGCTTTTGGCTTTGCTGGCATTCCACGTTTATTTCTTATTGAATGTTGCTAATAACTTCTTCATAAAGTTCTGTTTTTTCTCTGGAAAATGCTGATTTTTGAAAAGAAAATCCAAGTTGGACTGTAGGTGTGGGCAGTGGAGATGAGCAGTGGATGAGGGGCAGCTCCAATCTCTGCTCTGGGATGAGCAGGGACAGGAGCTGATGGAGCAACTGGAGCTGTGCCAGGGGAGGTTTAGGCTGGATTTTGGGAAAGGTTCTTCCCCCAGAGGGTGGTTGGCACTGCCCAGGCTCCCCAGGGCAGTGGGCACGGCCCCAAGGCTGCCAGAGCTCCAGGAGGGTTTGGATGATCCCTTCAGGCACAGGGTGGGATTGTTGGGATATCCTGGACTGGATGATCCTTGAGATCCCTTCCAACTCAGGATATTCCATAATTATCCCCAGCCATGGAAACCTGGCTGTGTCATTCCCTTCTCCCAGGAGGTCACAAGTTTAATGGCAAAGCTGAATTCCCCAGGATGCTGAGCTTGGATTCCTGGCACTAAATATCACTGCAATTCCAAAGTGATCCCTGCATTCCAGCAAAACCTGACCTAAGGAAAGGCTGAAGGGCTCGGGAGCAGGAGGAATCCATGGGAATGGTTCCTGGTGGGAATTAGTGCTGAGGGGGCTGAGTTCCCTCCCAGTTAACGTGTCCCTGGGATGAGCTGGGAGCAAACTGGGATGTCCAGGGTTGGGAATGGACTGTGGGCAGGTTGGAGCCTGAAAAGTTGCCTTTAAATGGCTTTAATAGGTTTAGGTGGGATATTGGGAAGGAATTCCTGGCTGGGAGGGTGGGGAGGGGCTGAGATGGAATTCCCAGAGAAGCTGTGGCTGCCCCTGGATCCCTGGAAGTGTCCAAAGCCAGGTTGGAGCAACCTGGGCTGGTGGAAGGTGTCCCTGCCCATGGAAGTGTTTGGAATAAGATGGGCTTTACGGTCCCTTTCAACCCAAACCATTCTGGGATTCCCTGATCCCATGATTTCTTCACAGCCTTTACATCTTCTCTATTAAAAATAGTCCCATCTCAGGGGTGGGACTGGCTGATCTTTAAGGTCCCTTCCAACCCAAACCATTCCAGGATTTTGGGATCTGCTCCCCGTTTGTTCCTGCAGCTCCTCCTCACCCTCAATAACACCCCAAGTCTTTTCCTTCTCTAACTCCCTCAGCAACATTCCTGAATTTCCTTCCATGTCCCTGCCCATGGAACAAGATGGTTTTTAAGGTCCCTTCCAACCCAAACTGCTCCAGGATTTTGGGATCTGCTCCACATTTGTTCCTGCAGCTCCTCCTCACCCTGATTAACACCCAAGTCTTTTTCTTCTCTAACTCCCTCAGCAACATTCCTGAATTTCCTTCCATGTCCCTGCCCATGGAATGAGATGGTTTTTAAGGTTCCTGAATTTCCTTCTGTGTCCCTTAAAATTGAGATGGTTTTTAAGGTCCCTTCCAACCTAAACCATTCCAGGATTTTGGGATCTGCTCCTCATTTGTTCCTGCAGCTCCTCCTCACCCTGAATGACACCCCAAGTCTTTTCCTTCTCTAACTCCTTCAGCAACATTCCTGAATTTCCTTCCGTGTCTCTTAAAATTGAGATGGTTTTAAGGTCCCTTCCAACCCAAGCTGTTCCAGAATTCCAGGATTCCATGCCCCTGGGCACAAGTTGACACACAGGAGTCTTCCCTGCTAACACTGGGGCTTATTTTAGGCTTGCCTTAACTTTGGAGTTGCATTATTGCTTGTTACAGATATTTTTATCCCCCGTAAATAATAATTGTTGCTCTCTAATTCACCCTCCCAGACGCTCCAAACAAATCTAATTCCAGGTGTTACAAGTGATTGCCCTGGGAATGGTAAATAATCCATTAAAAATTAATAGTTCAAATCTTTATCACGTCCCTCTGGAGCAAAAAAAGAAATGTTGTTTTACACCAATGGAATCGTTTCTGATTTATGCCGAGAGCTCCTGGCTCGGTAATTCCTGCAGATAAATTAATTGTCTGTGATACTCCTCAGCATCCAAACAAACATCTCGGTGATTAATTGGTATTTATGCTCCAGTAATATATTGGGAACGTTCTCCTCTCTTTTTTTATCACCAGGAGAATTTATCTCCAGGGTTTCTGGGTATTAAAGTGGGATTAAACTCAGGCAAGTAATGGCACAGCAGGGCTTGGATTTGGGGTCAGAGTGGGAGTTGCACTTGGAAAATGAGAGTTTGGAGAGGGAGAAATCAGGAAGATTTATTATTTATATTATTATAAATACGTAGAAATAATTATTTATTTAATATATACAGTAAAAATATATAAAAATATATATTTATTTAATTTTTAATAGATAAATTATTATAAATAATATAAATATAGTATTTATATTATTATAAATAATTATAAGTAATTATTTAATATATAAAATATCAATATATAAAAATATATTTATTTATTTTATATCGATAAATTATTATAAATAATATAAATATATTATTTATATTATTATAAATAAGAATAAATCAGAAATAAAAATAATAATTAAATAATAATAAAAATAAATAAGAATTCAGGAATAACAGTTTATCAGTCAGGGCAGCCTTTCTCTTCTATCCTGCCAATGGATTAGAATCAGCCATCTTCAATATTTTTTTTTATCCTTTTATACCTTTAACTTTTAATTTTTTTAGTCCTCTTCTCTTCTCTTCTCTTCTCTTCTCTTCTCTTCTCTTCTCTTCTCTTCTCTTCTCTTCTCTTCTCTTCTCTTCTCTTCTCTTCTCTTCTCTCTTCTCTTTTCTCTTCTCTTCTCTTCTCTTCTTTTTCTTCTTTCTTCTTTTCTTTTCTTTTATTTTCCCTTTCCTTTCCTTTCCTTTCCTTTCCTTTCCTTTCCTTTCCTTTCCTTTC
>NW_020897923.1:151469-158260 GCF_003984885.1 Neopelma chrysocephalum
CCTTTCCCTTTCCCTTTCCCTTTCCCTTTCCCTTTCCCTTTCCCTTTCCCTTTCCCTTTCCCTTTCCTTTCCTTTCTTTTTTCTTCTCCAAAGAGCTGTAAATTTTGCTGTGGAACAACGGGAGGGTGACAAAATCCATTTCAACTTGTCATGATGGTGACAGCAGAAAATGTGATTTAGGGTCACCTGGAGACCCAGTGGGAGAAGCTCCAAGGAAGCAGGAGCCAAGCCAAGGGTGTCAGTGCCAGGCAGGAGGATGATCCTTCAGGAAAACTGGCATTCCCTGGAGGAAGGAGCAGCCTGGAAAGGTCTTTACAGGACACCCCGTGGCCAATAATGTGGAATTTTGGTTCTTGTGAAGTGCTAATTTTTTTTAATGCAGGAAGACACCTCATATCATTAATTTAATTAAGTGGTTCAACTTCAACTCTGCTTCTCTCTTGTGCCCTGTCCCCGTTATTGCCACGGGATTTCAGGCCCTTCCACGATGAGTAGAAAGCTTGGCATGGACATCCTTAGGGAATTTTGTGGGATCACAGGATGGTTTGGGTTGAAAAGGACCTTAAGGATCGTCCAGTTCCACCCCCTGCCATGGGCAGGGACACCTTCCACCAGCCCAGGTTGCTCCAACCTGGCCTTGGACACTTCCAGGGATCCAGGGGCAGCCACAGCTTCTCTGGGAATTCCATCCCAGCCCCTCCCCACCCTCCCAGCCAGGAATTCCTTCCCAACATCCCATCTCTCCCTGCCCTCTGGCAGTGGGAAGCCATTCCCTGTGTCCTGTCCCTCCATCCCTTGTCCATAGTCCCTCTCCAGCTCTCTTGCAGTCTCCTTTCCTGGCAGCACATTCCTACTTTGGGAATCCTGCCCATTTGATCCATAATTCAGAGCAGGAGACCCTCTGTTTTCCAAGCAGACCATCCCCCAGCCTATTTTGGATCTTATTTCTCCTGGCTGGGTCTTTGTCCTCTATTTTTAATAGAGGAGATGTAAAGGATGTGAAGAAATCCTGGGATCAGGGAATCTCAGAATCCCAGAATGGTTTGGGTTGGAAGGGACCTTAAAGCCCATCTTATTCCAAACACTTCCATGGGCAGGGACACCTTCCACCAGCCCAAGTTGCTCCAACCTACCCTTGGACACTTCCAGGGATCCAGAGGCAGCCACAGCTTCTCTGGGAATTCCATCCCAGCCCCTCCCCACCCTCCCAACCAAGAATTCCTTCCCAATATCCCATCCAACCCTTCCCCCTGCCTCAAAAAACCCGTGGATGTGGCACTTGGGGCTGTGAGTTAGTGGTGAACACAGTGGTGGTGCTGGTTGATGGACTTGATGGTCTTTTCCAGCCTTAATGACTCTGTGCTGAGGAGAGAAAACTTTAGGAAGTTGGTTTTGATTTTTTTGTTCTCCTTGTGGCATTCCTTTTCTTTCTTTTTGGTGCTGTTGAATGGATTTTTTTCCAGGCGGGAGGTATGAGGGGAATTTTGGGTCTTACCTGACCAGGCACCTGCTGGGTCTTCCGTGGGGAAGGGTTGAGGTGCAGCCAAGATATGATGGCAAGAGGATCCCCCTGTTTGCTTCCTCCTCTTCCTTGGCTCCTTGTCAGGGATTTAGGACTTGGAGTGGCTCCTGGCTTTGGTTTCAGGAATGGCGAGTCCTTCCCTGGAGGTGTCCCAGGAAGGCCTGGCCGTGGCACTCAGTGCTCTGGGCTGGGGGACAAGGGGGGCATCGGGCACAGGGGGGATCCATGGGCTGGGAGGGCTTTTCCAGCCTCAATGACTCTGGGATTCTGGGATTCTCTGATTCCATGAACCATGGAGAATGGAAGGTGCTCTTTGTACTTTCAGGATTTAACCTAAAATGACTTATTTTTCAACCTACAACATTTTCACAACTTGAGTTTCCTCAATCTCATTTGCCACCTTTTGAAGGGGACAAGGGACAGGAGGAGAGGGAACGGCCTCCAGCTGTGCCAGGGGAGGCTCAGGTGGGACATGAGGAGGAATTTGTCCCTGGAAAGGGTGGTGAGGCCTTGGCAGGGGCTGCCCAGGGAGGTTTGGAGTGCCCAGCCCTGGAGGTGTCCCAGGAAGGCCTGGCCGTGGCACTCAGTGCTCTGGGCTGGGGGACAAGGTGGGCATCGGGCACAGGGGGGATCCATGGGCTGGGAGGGCTTTTCCAACCTCAGGGATTCTGGGATTCTGTGATATATGACTTTAATCCATAACAGACCTGTCCTAGAGCCTGTTGAGGTTGATTAAAGCTGCTCTTACTCCTCTGTTTTTTCCCTGATTGCTGATTGAGTGTCAAAAGCTTTGAGTCACCACAAGTTTGTTTGTTGGGAATAATTTACGGATTAATTGTGGGAATTAATTTCTCCTTGAGGAATTTCTCCTTCAGCATTGGGAGATGATGATTTTGGCCATTCCCATTTGTGCTCAGCTCCTGTATCCCGACAAATGGGAGTTATGAGCAGCTCATTCCCTTATCCAAGACTTGCTTTTCCATGTGTTCATGGTCAAGTCCATGGGAATTTCTGACCTGCTGCCCCGTGTGTGTTGATAATTGTTTTATTATGGATGTTCAAGTCATGAACACACAATGTGGGGTTGATTTTCCTAATGAACTGTGACATTATTATTGGCTAATAATTATCTCCCTCTAAGCTTCACTGAGTGAGCAGTGCAGGCTGGAAAATGGAGGCTCCCAGTCCTTGGAATTTGGAGTTTGGAGCAGGCAGTCAAGTTCAAGGCTTTTCTTTGAACTTTCTAAAAAATTTAAATATTTAAATATTTAACATTTTAAGGATTTTAAGGATCATCCCATCCCACCCCCTGCCATGGGCAGGGACACCTTCCACCAGCCCAGGTTGCTCCAACCTTTCCTTGGACACTTCCAGGGATCCAGGGGCAGCCACACCTCCTTTGCAGTCAAATTCAAGGCTTTTCTTTTGACTTTCTAAAGAATTTAAATATTTATTGATAAATATTTATTGATGAAGAGTTATTGACATGCAGGTTTTCCTTGTTTAACATCATTCTGATGTCAACCTGGGCTGGTGGAAGGTGTCCCTGCCCATGGCAGGGGGTGGCACTGGATGGGTTTAAGGTCCCTCCCCACCCAAACCATTCCATGATTCCGTGACTGGTGGCATCCAAAGGGATCTTCTGCCCTTGATGTTGACTGTGGTCCAATCTGGTGGAGGTGACAACCAGCTGGCAGCTCTCCTGGAGAGGCAGAAAGTTTGCCTGACTCATCCTCAAGGCCATTAATGGTCTGATGTTCTGCAGCTCAAAGGGGTTTTGTGCCACTTGGCTTCAGCCCACACCGAATTTGGTGGGCAGAAATCCTTCCAGACTGATCCTGCCTCCATAAAGATGGATCTCTGAATGCATCAACCCATAAAATGTGTATTTGCTGGCACTTCTGCCATTCAGGTTTTTGCAGCTCTGTTTTTAAGGAGGTTGAGTTGATTTCAAGAGAGTGGAAACCTTCAGGTGCCTGAGCTGGCAGAGAATCCAGAATGGTTTGGGTTGGAAAGGACCTTAAAGCCCATCCAGTGCCACCCCTGCCATGGGCAGGGACACCTTCCACCAGCCCAGGTTGCTCCAACCTGGCCTTGGACACTTCCAGGGATCCAGGGGCAGCCACAGCTTCTCTGAGAATTCTATTCCAGGGCCTCCCCACCCTCCCAGCCAGGAATTCCTTCCCAATATCCCACCTAAATCTTCCCTTTTCCACATTAAAGCCATTCCCTGTGTCCTGTCCCTCCATCCCTTGTCCACAGTCTCTCTCCATCTTTCCTGGAGATCCTTCAGGTCCTGAAAGGCCACAATTAGGACACTCCAAAGCTTCTCTTCTCCAGCCTGAACAATTCCAACTCTCCCAGCCTTTCGTCCCAGCAGAGCTGCTCCATCCTCTGATCATCTCCATGGAGTCCTCTGGACCCATCCCAGCAGACCTGTGTCCTTAGATATGTTCAGATCTCCATCCATCTCCACACCAGCTTCTCTGGGAATTCCATTCCAGCCCCTGCCCACCCTCCCAGCCAGGAATTCCTTCCCAATCTCCCATCTCTCCCTGCCCTCTGGCAGTGGGAAGCCATTCCCTGTGTCCTGTCCCTCCATCCCTTGTCCCCAGTCCCTCTCCAGCTCTCCTGGAGCCCCTTTAGGCCAGTGTTTTATCATCCCCCTCCTAATTCCTGGGCCTAAAACACACAATTTTGTCCCAGCCAGGGCAGTCCTGGGATGTCCCACCACAGTTCCACCCCAGAGGGAATTACTGGCAGCTCACAGAGGGGATTTAATGCTGCTTTTGATGCCTTATTTTTCCCCTGCACTTTAATATAGTTTGATCAAAGCCTTCAGTGTTCCTTGAGCAGGAGCTTAAACCTCTGTTTTTCCTCCTCATGAGAAGGTCTGGTGAGATGTTTAAGCCTTTTTGGATCTTGTTTTTAGCATTAAACAGACACTTAGGAAACCAGTTCTAATTTAAAACTATCAAACACTTTGGGGCCCAGATAAGGAGGAGGATATTAGGTGGCCATATTTTATTTTATTTTATTTTATTTTATTTAAGGTTCTTGCAGTTGTAACTTTGATTAAAGGCCATTTGAAAGCAGATGAGAATATTTTCGTTATTGGGGGCTATCTTTAGCATTCCCAACTAATTTCAAATTCCAGACATATAATCTGACAGAGAAATGTATTAAGGCCAGCTTATGATACACTAATTAGGAGTGTGTTTAAAGCCAGTAATCTCACAGTTTTGAAGGATTTTCTTCCCATCCTTTTTCATTTTCCTGCCATTTCTCGAGCATTTTGTTCTCTGGGATCAGCAGAAGGGAAGGATAGGTGGCTGGAAATCCAAGCAGTGCTATGGAAGTTGCTTGGATGCTGCTGGATTTGCTCCAGCTCAGGATCAGGTCCAATAATCTCACAGTTTTGAAGGATTTTCTTCCCATCCTTTTTCATTTTCCTGCCATTTCTCGAGCATTTTGTTTTCTGTGATCAGCAGAAGGGTGGCTGGAAATCCAAGTAGTGCTATGGAAGTTTCTTGGATGCTGCTGGATTTGCTCCAGCTCAGGATCAGGTCCCCAAAGCTCAGTTTTAGAGATTTAATCTGCTGTGGCTTCGTGTTTCTCCTGGGAAGTTCTTGCCCTGCCCAGTTGAATCTGCAACCAGGAGTTTATTGCTTTTGCCTGGGGGAGATGTGTAAAAAAACCCTTTTAAACTCAGCAGGTCAAGGCCTTGTTCACGTGGAAAACCACTTTGTGATGGATTTAAGGAGGGAGGTGTGATTGGAATTGTGAATGTCACCAGAATCTGCTCAGAGAGAAATGACTCTGCAGGTTATTTTATACAATCATGGAAAGGTTTGGGTTGGAAGGGACATTAAAACCCATCCAGTGGCATTAAAACCATGGGCAGGGACACCTTCCACCAGCCCAGGTTGCTCCAACCTGGCCTTGGACACTTCCAGGGATCCAGGGGCAGCCACAGCTCCTCTGGGAATTCTTTTCCAGGGCCTCCCCACCCTCCCAGGGAAGAATGTTTTTCTTAATATTTCCTGGTGATAATTTCTGTGCTGGTATGAAAATACAAAGGGGTGACTTCTGTGTTTTGCTGGGAAGACCAGTGACCAGGGTTGAGGTCTGAACAGGTCCCAAACTTTATTCTGGTGTCCTCAGAGGGGACTTTGTCACTGTGTTTCTGGGCCTCAGTGGCTACACAAAAATCCAAGCAGGCAGATACCTCATTACTCATCTGTTAGAAATGTTTTCAGTCCCAATTAAAAATGGGAAAAAAACCAAACCAACAACATTTTGATGGAATTCCTGAAGGGAATGTAAAGAAATCAGCAATCTGACAAATCAGAAGGTTAATCAGGTTTTGGATTTTTTTCATCAGAAGAAAATCCTAATAAGGAGGAGACCCCTCCCAGGGTTTGGGAATTAATTTGGGAATTAATAATGTTGGTTTTCCATGTGCCTTGGGGGCAGGGATGAGATGTGACACCACTTCTGCTGGACTTGAGGGTTGTGTGGTGCCTGGTTAATTTTGGGTGAGGAGAAGTGAGATCCACTCCCCCCTCAACGCTGCAACAGGCAAAAAAAAAAAGACCTGCAATGAAAGTTAATGGCTAATTGCAGCCTGTTAATTGGATTGGAGGTGTCATCAGCCCCTGCAAAGGGACTGGTAAATCATCTAAACAACACCACACAGCCCAGTGTTGGCTGAGGAGCCAGGTGGGAGCTTCATAATAATTTTGGTCGTAAATTTTTATTGATTTGTTGATCGCTCATTGACGCCTCCTCAGATAAATCAGGGAAGTGCTGAGGGAGCTCTGGAGCTGAGTTGTGTGTTCAGCAGCACATCAATACTTTGACTTCCCAAGGAATGAGCTCCGTGGGGAGGTGATTCCTCTTCCTGCAGGTCTCTGTGTCAATCCAAACCTTAATTAATATCGACGGGAGGAGCCTCCGGAATTGCTCAGCTCAGGTCTCGTGGAATTGTTTCCATTTCCAATAGGTGAACAAAAAGGTGCTTCCAGGAGAAATATTGCCATGGGAGCTCCTCTCCTGGTAGACATCCATGAATCCAAAGGAAAGAGGGCAGGGATTGACTGATGGATGTTATAAATTCTTTGGGAAGGGCTTGGAGCATCTCCCAGGAGGACGAGCCACTGGAAATTGGGCTGTTCCAAACATCTCCTTCATTCCTGGTAGCTCCTTCCAGCAGGTTGGGGGGTGGGACTGACAATTCCTGGTGGCTCTTCCAAGCAGGGATAGGTGG
>NW_020897923.1:158270-166892 GCF_003984885.1 Neopelma chrysocephalum
TTCCAAGCAGGGATAGGTGGTGGGTCTGATGACAATTCCTGGTGGCTCTTCCAAACAGGAATAGATGATGGGACTGTCAATTCCTGGTGGCTTTTCCAAGCAGGGATAGGTGGTGGGACTGATGACAATTCCTGGGGGGTCTGATGAGAATTCCTGGTGGGTCTGATGACATTTCCTGGTGGCTCTTCCAAACAGGAATAGATGGTGGGACTGACAATTCCTGGTGGCTCTTCCAAGTAGGAATAGGTGGTGGGTCTGATGACAATTCCTGGTGGGTCTGATGACAATTCCTGGTGGCTTTTCCAAGCAGGGATAGATGGTGGGACTGATGACAATTCCTGGTGGGTTTAATGACAATTCCTGGTGGCTCTTCCAAGCAGGGATAGGTGGTGGCTCTGATGACAATTCCTGGTGGCTCTTCCAAACAGGAATAGATGGTGAGTCTGATGGCAATTCCTGGTAGCTCCTTTAAACAGGGATAGGTGGTGGGTGTGATGATAATTCCTGGTAGGTCTGATGACAATTCCTGGTGGCTTTTCCAAGCAGGGATAAGTGGTGGGACTGACAATTCCTGGTGGGTCTGATTATGATTCCTGGTGTCATCCAAGCAGGGATAGGTTGTGGGACTGACAATTCCTGGTGGCTCTTCCAAACAGGGATAGGTGGTGGGACTGATGAGAATTCCTGGTGGGTCTGATGACAATTCCTGGTGGCTTTTCCAAGCAGGGATAGGTGTTGGGACTGACAATTCCTGGAACGGTTGTATAACGATTGTATAATTCCAACAACTCAGTTTCCATAAATAAGCTCTGACAGAGCCTGGAATACATAAAATCAGGTGTAATGTGTTTCCAGCTTTAAAAATGGGACACATTCCAGTCATTCAGCTGCTCCTTTCACACCCAGTGTTTTCCAACAAAGACGTGAGAACAAGGTGTGAGACATTGAAGAACAGGAAACACGGGTTTAATTCAAGAAATCATTTCGCTCCCTGAAAGGAGGTTTGTTTTCTTGCTAGTCCCAGATTTGTGCCATCTCACAAGGACTGCAAATTGTTGTTTAAAAAGCTGTTTATTCTTGCTCAACACTATAAAGAGGTGTGTTTTTTTTTTTTTATTATTCATTTGAATTCGTGTAGAGGTTCTGTATTTTAAATTTCCTCTTTAATATTAAACTGCGCTTTTTTTTCAGTCAGCAAACTGAACTGAAATATGTTCAGCACTAAGTGGAATTTTTGTTGCTGAGGCGAACAAGAAGGTTTTTTTGGGGATTGTTGTTGGCAGTTGTGTGGGTTTTGTGGCACCTGCGGCGCTTCCTCCTGCTTTGGGACACTGACAAAAAGTGTATTTTTAGTGCTTTTACCTGGGCTGAGGAGAAGGGAAACATATGAGGAGCAGCTGAGGGAGCTGGGGGGGCTCAGCCTGGAGAAAAGGAGGCTCAGGAGGGACCTTCTGGCTCTGCAACCCCCTGACAGGAGGGGGGAGCCGGGGGGGGGTCGGGCTCTGCTCCCAGGGAACAAGGGACAGGAGGAGAGGGAACGGCCTCAGGCTGTGCCAGGGGAGGCTCAGGTGGGACATGAGGAGGAATTTCCCCCTGGAAAGGGTGGTGAGGCCTTGGCAGGGGCTGCCCAGGGAGGTTTGGAGTGCCCAGCCCTGGAGGGATTTCCAAGCCCTGTGGATGTGGCACTTGGGGACAGGGGGCAGTGGTGGCCTGGGCAGTGCTGGGGACTTAGAAGATGACTTAGTTGGACTTAGAGGATGGTTTTAGAGGACTTTTCAAACCATGGGCAGGGACACTTCCCACCAGCCCAAGTTGCTCCAACCTGGCCTTGGACACTTCCAGGGATCCAGGGGCAGCCACAGCTTCTCTGGGAATTCCATCCCAGCCCCTCCCCACCCTCCTAGCCAGGAATTTCTTCCCACGATCCCACCTAAACCTCCTCTGGCACAACTCGAGCCTGTTCCCTCTCATCCTCTCTCTCTCTATCCGTGTCCCCTTTCCATAGGGATGGATCCATCCCCTCAGTGCCCCTCATCAGGAACTTTGGGCCTGGCATTTCCCGGGTAAAAAATCCACTTCTGAGGGTTAAAAATCCACTCTGAGGGTTAAAAATCCACCTCTGAAAGACATTTTTTTAGGTGTTTCAAAACTCAGGATTCCTTTGGAAGAGGCGATTTTTGAGCGGGTTTTTTTGATTTTGAGCTCTACCATCTTGGGGGGGGGGGGAAATTCAAATTATTTCCTGCTCCATTTGAGTATTTGAGTATATTTGAGCAGCCAGACGAGTGAGACGTGTTTGCTGCCAGCCTGGAATGGTGTTGGAACGGGGTCTGGCACCAGCAGCTGGTTGGTGGTGCCAGGAACAACCAAGTGTTGCCTCAATTAAACCCTCCCTTTGTAGATCACATTCCTTTTCTTATTTTAGAAGATTCCTTGAACCCGCTGCCTGGCAATCTGTGGGTTGCAAAACTGCTCCATGAGCTCTTTGAGGAGGGAGGTGTCGTGTAGGAAGGATTCCCTTTACTCTCATCTCTCAAATTCCCCCTGGATCGGTGGGAAAATGATGGGAAATGTCCTATTTGTGGTTTATAGGGGTGTTGTGAATGAACCAGTGTCATTCCCTGTCTTCCTGGAAGAAAGAGGCTGGGAAATTTGGGAGCACCAATCTCAGAGGTCACTATTTAAGCCAGAAAATTCCCAGTTTAAGGGTGTCCAGAATTTCAAGGCAGTGCCTCTCAGTGACTTTTTTTTTTATCACTTCCAAGCAGGACCTACTTTAAAAACAGACAGAAAAACCCCCTAAACTTGCCACTCCTCAGAATTCCTGCCTGGAAATCCCATCCCAGAGGGATGTTTTCTCAGTGTTGATATTCCAGGCGATATAATTTTTATTTCTGAGGTCAAGAGAGAGACTTTTGCTTTGAGTACATAACATGAGTGCTGCTGATTGAAGTGAGGGTGCCCACACTGCCCTCAGATTCCTTTTGGGAGAGTAAAAAAATCCATAAATCCAGGCAAAATCCATAAATCTTGTTATCAGAGAACAGGAAAAAGAGCAGCTTCGTCCCCTCAAATTGAATTAAGTGATTTCTCGCCGGGTGAAAGAAAGAGCAAAAGAGTTAAGTCAGGAAATAAATTCCTGCCAGGGAAGAGAGGAAATGATTCCTTAATTCTTTACCTTGGTGGGGACACACGGTGGTGACCCAGGATGAGGTCAGGGAAGAGAGGGAATGATTCCTAATTCTTTGCTAGGTGGGGACACATGATGGTGACCCGGGATGAGGGATGTGCTGGGAGCCCTTTTTTTCCAGAGGAAATGCTCTTGCAGGGACATCTCGGGCTCAGCTGCGGGAGGAAGAGGCAGAGGCAGCACAAGGAATGTGTGTCCAGCTGGAAAAAGGGGATTTCTGGGGCATCCTTTGCTCTCTGCAGCTCCCTGACAGGAGGGGGGAGCCGGGTGGGATTGGGATTTTCTCCCAAGGAAGGAGGGCTGGGACAAGGAAACGACCTCAAGTTGTGCCAGGGGAGGGTGAGGTTGGATGTGAGGGAAGATTTCCTCATGGAATGGTGGATTTAAAGAGGATGTGGCACTTGGGGACGTGGCTCAGTGGTGGCCTTGGGTGATGGTTGGACTGGATGATCTCAGAGGGCTTTTCCAACCTGAACAATCCCGTGATTAGAAGAGGCTGGAATTTCAACGGGGTTGTTTTGGGTCTTTCCTGCCTCGTTTGGGTGTTTTCAGTTCATCTCTGAGGAGCTCAGCTTTGCTGCCAAACTCTTCCATGTGCTGCTGAAGAAAGCAGGAGAAACGTTTAAGGATAAATTAAAGCTAATAAATTAAGGATAAATAAAATAAATTAAGTGAAAAGGAAGTTGGGAGGGGTTGAATTGTCAGAGCAAAGGAGAAACCGAGTTCCAGTGTTTTCAGGAATGTTTCTTTCTCCCACTTTTATAGAGAACTAGAGTCTTGGTGTCCCAGTGCCTCCCAAATGGAATTACCTGGGGAGGGACTTGGGACAAGGGATGGAGGGACAGGACACAGGGAATGGCTTTGAGCTGGAAAAGGGGAGATTTTGGATGGATACTGGGAAGGAATTCCTGGCTGGGAGGGTGGGGAGGGGCTGGGATGGAATTCCCAGAGAAGCTGTGGCTGCCCCTGGATCCCTGGAAGTGTCCAAGGCCAGGCTGGGATCCCTGATCTAGTGGAAGGTGTCCCTGCCCGTGGAAAGGGGTGGAATGGGATGGAATTTAAATCCCTTCCAACCCAAATCACTCCAGGACTCTTTATGGATCAAAGACAGAACTTACAGTGCCATTAAACAAATACTTTATAAAGCAACACATGGGAAGGGACCAACCCCAGATAATTCCCTGATTTAAATCTCAGAACTCCCCAGGAAATCACAAATACACAAATTATCAAAATCCTGCCCTTTGACTTGCTGGTTTTTGTGGTTATTTCTCTTGCAAATGGTTTGGAATCAGCTCTGTCAGCAGCTGCAGTTTGGAACAAGAGAAACCCCAATTTTACACTTTGCTGATAATTCACTGGCTGGAGGGTCCATTAGATGGGATATTGGGAAGGAATTCCTGGCTGGGAGGGTGGGGAGGGGCTGGGATGGAATTCCCAGAGAAGCTGTGGCTGCCCCTGGATCCCTGGAAGTGTCCAAGGGCCAGGTTGGAGCAACCTGGGATAGTGGAAGGTGAGGGGGTGGAGATGATCTTGAAGGTCCTTTCCAATCCCAAATTATTTCGGGATTCAGCTCTGGGATCCCTGGCTCAGTTATTTCCTGACTCAAAACTTCCTCTCACACACAGAGAGATTTGGGCAAATCCTTGCTGGAAAACAGTGGTGGGGGAAATAAACTCCAAGCAGGTCCTGGAATTATTCCCTTTCATCCGAGCAGGGAGCAGATCTTTGTGATTTGTGGAAGGTCTGAGATTAATTAAAACCTAATTAAAAATTATATATATATATATATATGGGAAATGGGAGGCCTGTAATAATCCTGGTGGAAAAATATAGGTTGGGTTTGTCATAAATTAAATGCTGGAATCTCTTCTGGGGCTTTCCCTCCCAATCCATCCCCTGGATCAGGAGCTTTTCCTTGGAAAACTAATTAGCAAGAGCGCAGCCCCCGGTGAATTGCAGCATAACAAGGTGGAATTAATCCATTTTTTTTTTAAGAAAGAGGAGATTTAAAGTAATTGTAGATGTTAGATTAAGTTTTCCCACACTCCCATCATCTCTTAATTCTCCTGATTCCTGGAGTGACCAGGAATGTCGGAGCTGTTGCTGTAGAAATGCAGTTCCCTGGGGGAATAATTCTCCTCAATGGACAATATGGAGTATTTTGCTCCAGGTAATGTGGGATTTTTGGCTGTTTTTCCAGCTGGAGGTGAGGCTCGGTCCAGTAATAAATTAATTATTGAAACAGCTTGTTTTTATCTTCCAGTGGAGTATCCTTTGGGGGAAATGCAAAATGTTCTACAAGTAGTTTTTGTTAGATAAAAAAATGTATAATATGTATTTTATATTTGTATATATATAAATATATACATATAAAATTATATCTATGTAAAATAAGATATGTAATATATATTATATATTTTATATATATTATATATCATTTTTATATAATATACATAAATAATATATAAATATATATATAAGAATATATGTTATAAAATCAGATATATAATATAGAAATAATACGTAATATATAATATATAATATATAAATAATACATAATATATAAATAGTATATAGAATATATATAAAATATATATTATATAAAATCAGATATATAATACATATAAATAATATATAAAATATGTATAATATATAAAGAATATATAAGATATATAAATGGTATATAATATATATATAAAATATATATAAAATATATATAAAATATATATAATAAGATATATAATATATAAATAATATATAAATAATATATAAATATATATAATATAAATATAAATATATATATGTATATATAAAAAAATATTCAAATAAATCCCTCTCAAATGTCACAAACCAAACCAATGCTCAGTGTATATTATATTTTTTTTAATTTTCTGAAATCCCTGGAGGCAGAAGGAGCTGTAATGAACATTCCTGCAGGAGAGGGAGGGAGGTGACATTTCATAATTACTTGATTTCTTCTGAACCGTGAGAGTTTAAAACTTCAAAGAAATAAGAATATTTCTTATTTGCTTTTACTGGTTTAATCTCCTTTTAAACCAGTGTTTTCTTTGGCCATTATAATTCCCTAGAGGGCTGTTTTTTCCTCTTCTGTGTTGCCTTCCCAAACCTAATGGATGTGGAACAGTGGCCCAGACACTGAAAGGAAGGACACATCAGCTGTAATTTGGAGTTAGATGAATACAAGATGAAGGAAAATGTAATATTAATGAAATATGGATTTAAAGGATGTTGGAATAATGTTGCTGACTCTTCTAATTTTCTCTGAAGGCTGTTGAGCTGTGCTGAACCCTCTTTTACCTTTCTGCTCCTGGATTTTGGGGATTTGTGGTGTGGGAGATGGTGGTTCAGAACCCTCACCTTCCACATCCCAGGATGTTGAACTCCTGAGGAGAGGGAGCAACATTCCCAGCACAGGGAAAGACCAGTTAGAGCTGCTGTTCTACTTAGAAAATAATAATAATAATAAATAAGAATGAACAGATTCTTTTAAGGTCAGGGTGTGACACGTGGGGAGGACACGGAACCAAGGACATCCCTGTCCTTGCAGGAGCTCCAGGGGAAGAGCAGCTTGGATCTATCCCAGAATCCCAGAATGGTTTGGGTTGGAAGAGACCTTAAATCCCATCCAATGCCAACGGACAGGGACAATTCCCACTATCCCAGGTTGCTCCAAGACCTCAACATTGGGTTGTATTTGGAATAATTGATGATGCCTGGGAGCAATTTTGGGGGTTTTTTTTTGGCCTTGCAAAACTTGTGGGGGAAGGAATGTCTTGGTCTTCCCCCTGGGATCATCTGGGATTAAATCTCCTGCAAAAGAGCAGGGAGAGAGGAAGCTTTTGGAGCTCAGGAGGTGGTGGCTGGAAGGGCAGAACTTGCTGGAAGCTTTGCTGGAGCGATGGCTCCAAACTGAGGAGGATAATAAGGAATCGTTCCCATTGCTCTGGACACAGTTGGAAGGGTGTTCTCCTGGAAAACCCAGGAGATCCCACCTGCAGAGCTGCCTCCAGCTCTGGGGAGCAACAGCAGAAGGACGTGGAGCTGTTGGAAAGAGTCCAGAGGAAGCCCTGGAGATGCTCCAAGGGCTGGAGCCCCTCTGGAGCCAGGCTGGGAGAGCTGGGGGGGTTCCCCTGGAGAAGGGAAGGCTCCAGGGAGAGCTGAGAGCCCCTTGCAGGGTCTAAAGGGGCTCCAGGAGAGCTGGAGAGGGACTGGGGACAAGGGATGGAGGGACAGGACACAGGGAATGGCTTCCCACTGCCAGAGGGCAGCATTAGGTGGGATATTGTGAAGCAATTCCTGTCTGGGAGGGTGGGGAGGGGCTGGAATGGAATTCCCAGAGAAGCTGGAGTGGAGATGGATGGAGATCTGAACATATCTAAGGACACAGATCTGCTGGGATGGGTCCAGAGGAGTCCCTGGAGATGATCAGAGGATGGAGCAGCTTTGCTGGGAGGAAAGGCTGGGAGAGCTGGGATTGTTCAGCCTGGAGAAGAGAAACTTTGGGGTGACCTGATTGTGGCCTTCCAGGACCTGAAGGATCTACAGGAAAGATGGAGAGAGACTGTGGACAAGGGATGGAGGGACAGGACACAGGGAATGGCTTCCCACTGCCAGAGGGCAGGGATAGATGGGATATTGGGAAGGAATTGCTGGCTGGGAGGGTGGGGATGCCCTGGAATAGAATTCCCCAAGAAGCTGTGGCTGCCCCTGGATCCCTGGAAGTGCCCAAGGCCACGCTGGACGGGGCTTGGAGCAACCTGCGAGGTGTTGGCTTGTGATGAGATGATCTTAAGGGTCCCTTCCAAGCCCAACCATTCCATGTTTTTGTGGAGGAAACCTCCATTTCTCTCAGGAGAGATTTACCCAGGCCAAGCACACGGAAAAATGAGCTAAATATGGAAATCTGAGACAGGCAGGGCAGTGCAAGGGACCTGGGGATGTCAGGCTGAGTCATTCCAGCCTGACAGAATTCCTCTTTTCCTGCTGGTTTTCCTTGATCTGACGCCGTCCTTTGCTCAAGTCGCCTTTTCTCCAGGCTCTGGAAGGTCAGGGGCACAAATTGGAATTCTTGGAGAGTTTTTATTAATCCCAGGCATTGGGAATCATTGATTGTGTCATCTGGGAGCCGTGGGGGGGTTGGATCAGCAATGGAATGGTGCTGGGGGGGCGTCTCCAAGAGTGCCAGAGCCTGGGAATTCCGTGTGGATGTTGGCAGAGTCCTACTGGGCTCAGCTCTAGTTCTGCTCCCTGGTTGGGATTTAAGGATTGGATTAGGATTTTAAGGCATCTCCACTTGAACTGGAACAGGAACATCACCCCATGAACAAACAGGGTGAAATTCCAGGTCTTTAATACCCCCAGAATGACATTTTCTCTCCTGTTTAGTTTGTGTGATTTTATTTGGCAGC
>NW_020897923.1:166902-167782 GCF_003984885.1 Neopelma chrysocephalum
TTAGTTTGTGTGATTTTATTTGGCAGCAGGACTGGAAATCATCTCCCTTCTCCCATCGATCCGCTCCCTGAAAATTTTAATACTCGCGGATTTCACGCTTCAGAAATAAAATTGTAGCACCAGGAACGTGCTTTGGAGGCTCGTGGAAGTGGAGCTGTAATTTATAGGGGTGGCATTAACAGCAGCATTGTGGTTTTTTTAATGTAGAGTTGTGTAAATTCCTGTACTTTGGGTCATATATCCAAGAAAATTAAAGTTCTGCCTGAGTTTAACCTCTGTCCAAATTCTGACCCCGCTGACAGCAACAGGATTTTGGTCTTGGCTTTGAAAGGAAGCAGCATCAGTGCCACTGTTTCTCCTACTTAATTTCCCTGCTTTAATTAAGCCTTTTCATTTGCATAACGAGCGTGGTAATACATTTAGGATGATGTATAATTAAAAAACAAAAAAAAGGACAATAATGCAGGAAATGGAAACGGAAAGAAAGGGGTTTGGGAAGGGTTTGGTTTGAGGGGATTGTGAGGGATTAATGGAGAGCATGGAAATGTTTGAGGAAGGAGGGTGGAAGTGCTGAGTCAGCAAAGGAGGAGCTGTGGGGGAGGATTTAGGAAGATGTATAATTAAAAAACAAACAAAAAAAGGACAATAACGGAGAGTTCATGTTAGAAATGGAGGGGCAGAGGAGGGGCAGGGACTGAGCTCTGCTCTGGGGGGACCAGGGACAGCACCCAGGGAATGGCTGGAGCTGTGTCAGGGCAGGGTCAGGTTGGATCTCAGGGAAAGGTTCTTCCCCCAGAGGGTGGTTGGCACTGCCCAGGCTCCCCAGGGCAGTGGGCACAGCCCCAAGGCTGCCAGAGCTCCAGGAGGGTTTGGATGATCC
>NW_020897924.1:0-39153 GCF_003984885.1 Neopelma chrysocephalum
CAAACAAAGAAATTCATGTTCATTGGTTATGTTGCATAATTCTCTTAATTAAGTAGTATTCTATATTCTATTGGTTATTAATTTCTCACTTCTCATGGTAATTAGTCCACATTTTCAGTATTTTTATTATCTTTTTCCCAGATTGGGAGTGTTTCAGTAGACTGATTCTGAATTCTCTTTGTTAGTTTCTTCTTTATCTCTAGTTTCTGCGACATGTTCTTGTAGTCTATAAATTTTGAATTCCTGGTGTCCAATTCTCAGCAACTTATCTCTCCCCCAGGCTTTGTTTGTTGAAGCATATCAAAGTTGGTTTAGCAAAACTTTAAGTCTCAGTGATTTTCCCAAACTAGTTTCTAACAATTGCAGCTTTAAAAAAAACCCTTGCTAAAGTGGAAAATTACACTGCTGATGATTAATTAAAACAATTAATTAGGAAAGTTAATTAGGAAAGTGAGGCACCGCCCTGGTTGGGCTCCCTCACCAGCTGTGTCAGTTCCTTCTGGGCCGACTCCTCTCCCCCTGGGGGGGTTCCAGCAGGTCCAAGTCCCCCAGGAGTACAAGGGCTGGTGACCTTGAGGCTCCTGCAGAGCAGATCCTCTGCCTGTTCGTCCCACCTGGGTGGGGTCCACCAGCCTCCCCCGGGACACCCACCCTGCAGCCCTTCCCCTGATCTTTGCCCACAGCCTTGTCACCTTCATCTCATGATTTCAGCACAGGAGAAGCACCCCCTGACCTGTGGAGCCACCCCAGCACCTCCTTCTGAGGAGCTCAGAGCCACCCACGGCAGCACTCGGGTCATGCCCATCATCCCACCACCCTTCTTTGATGGCAGCTACCCCAGAGCTTTCCTGCTGCCCCGTGGCTCCTGCACATGCTGTAGCTGCTCTTGAGCTGGATTCTCACCCCCAACACCGGCCTGATGCCCCCAGGCTCATCTCTGCCCAGCCTGGGCTTATCCCCCTTCCCCTCCAAGCCCAGTGTAAAGCCCCCTCAATCAGCTCCACCCGCTCATGGCCCAGAACTCTTTTCCTCCCTGGGACAGGTGGAACCTGTTCCCAGCAGGTCCAGGGCCACCTAAACCACCCCAGGGTCAAACCCCCAAATGCCACCCATAGCAGCAGCCTCTGCCATGGATCCATCAGGGCAGTTTTCCTGTCCCTCTCAGTACTTGCCCTGGTGCTGAGGGAGCTGAGAACATGAGCTGGGGGGCAGCCCTAAGGGGTGGCCTGGGGTGCAGGGGGACAGGGGTGTGGGGCAGTGGAGGAGGGACCCTTGACATGCTGCCTGATGGCCCTGCCTGTGCTCGCTGCCTGCAGCCCCCTGCTCCCTGCCCGCTGGTCCCTACTGGTGCTGTGCTGCCCATACCCCTGCCTGCAGCCCTTTGTGCTGCCCACACCCTGCCTGTACCCTGCCTACACCTCTACCTGCACCCCTGCTGCCCAGCCCCCACCTCACAGCCCAGCTGCCCCTTGCCCGTTCCTGCCACTGCTGGTGCCCATCCCGGGGTCACTGGCACTGCCCATCCCGGTGCTGCTGCCACTGTCGGTGTCACTGTCGGTGTCACTGTCGGTGTCACTGTCACTCCTGACCCTGCTGTTGCTGTCAGTGCAGGTCCTGGTCCCCGTCCCGGTGTCCCTGTCACTGCTGTCCCAGTGTGTCTGTCCCTGTCCCTGTCAGTGCTGTCTCAGTGTCCGTGTCTGTCCCGCTGTCCCTGTCAGTGCCAGTCCTGTTGTCTCTGGTCTCTGCAGGGTTTTAGGAGTGAGAGGGGGTTGGGGGGTCCTGAGTCCTGACCCTGGAGCGGAACCAGGTGGCACCAGGGGACAGACGGGGATCAGCCCTGGCAGGCCCAGCTCCAGGCTCTGCTCAAGCCCCCCAGCACCTGCAACCCCCCGGGCACTTGTGACCCTTTGCTGGTATCTGCACCCACATCCCTCCCTGGTACCTGCATCCCACCCCCCATCCCCTGCTCCTGCATCCCTTCCCAGTACCTGCAACCCTCCCTGGCACCCACATCCCTTCTGCAGTACCTGCATTCCCCTCTGGTACCCACGTCCCTTCCCAGCACCCACACGCCTCCCTGGTCTCTGCATCCCACCTACATTTCCTCCCACATACCCCTTCCTGGCACCCCCATCCCTCCCCCACTAACTGCATTCCCCCCCATCCTCACTGAGCCCAGGTCTGTGAGAGCCCCACCTCACCCCTGCCCCAAAGCACCCCCAAAGGGCTCCCCACTGCCCCAGTTCCCACAATAATTCAGAATCAGGAAAGCAAATCCCTAATTCTGGGCTCCTTTTTGCCCATTTATTGGATGTTTTTCCATCCAGCAGCATTCCCAGCCCCCAGGAATCATCGTCCTTTGGGGGGCCTGGGGGCTGTGATGCTCCATTCTCCCACCAGCCCCCACTTCTCTCCCCCAAAGCCCTCATTTCTCTCCCGACTTGGACTTTGGGGAATTTTCCCCATTTTGAGGGGTTTGGGGACATTCCCAAGCACTGGCACGGAGCTGCTCCCAGAGGGGATAACACTCCTCCCTGCAGCTCTCAAACCTCATTTCTCTCCTTTACAGCACCTTTTTCACCCCTATTTCACCCCAGATCGGGCTCCTGGCACTCCTGCTTCACCATCCCCCTCTGGATGCCACAGAATCCAGCAGCAAATCCAAATCCAAAACTCTTTTCCACCAAAACACTCATTTCCCCCTTTAGTAACTTCTTTGGGTGCTGACACTCCATGGTGACCCTGGGGGTCCCCAGCTGGGGGGGTCACACTGTCCCCCCGGTCCTGCTCCCCCCCAGCCCCCAGTGAAGCCTCCACAGCCCAAAGGGGGGATCACCCTCCCCCCGGGTGCTGCTGGAGCTGGGATGGGATCCAGGAGCCTGGCACCACCCCCCAGCTCCACCTGGGGAGGGTAAGGACAGCTGGGACCCTGCATTTGGGATGGAAGGAGGGACTATCCCAGTGCCAGGCTGGGGGGTTCATGGAATCTCCCCCCTTCCACTGCCTCTTCCTCCTTCACTTCCAGAGATTTCCACCTGGAGCAGATGAATCCTGGCTCTGTGACCTCTCCTGGCCCTTCCCGAGCCCCCAAACCAGAGGAGACACTGGTGTGTCCCCCTCCAAGGGCTGATCCACCAGCAGAATTCCCTGTGCAGCATCCTGCTCCGTGTCAGATCAGTCGGGAATCTCCCTCCAGCTCGACCACAGGGTCACAGATGCCGGTGAAGTGGATCTGGGAGGAAGAAGAGGGAGGGGAGGAAGGCCGAAGGCTGTGGCTCACATAGGCTTCCAGGGATCTCAGCAGCTGCCTTGGCTTCTTTTTGGTGGATAATTCCAGCTCTAGAAGGGTCAGAGGGGGAAAAGGTTGAGGGGAGCAACGCCTGGATGTTGTCAGAGGCCCAACAGACCCAGCATCCCAATGTTTTCCCTTGGGAAAGGGTGTAATCGTGTTTTCCTTGGGATGAGGGAGCATGGGAAGCTCCTCTCCACCCCCAGCTCAGCACCAGCCTAACCCCCCTGGGACTGGAATCCAGGGAAGATGGGACAAAGCCAGAACTCAGCAGTGCCAGCTGGATCCCCATTTCCGGGGGATCCATTAGCTCTGTTGACACCAATCCCCTCTGGAATAAATAACTCATGGCCTGGGGTTAAGCTATGGCTCTGTGTGAGCCTGGGGAGAAGGGAATGTCCCCACATGTCACCCACCTCAAGCCACCCTGGCACAGCATCCCTCTGGAATGAAAAATGGGGGGGAGGAAAAACCCCTTGGAGCACTGGGATAGGGAAAAATTGTGGAAAACCTCAGTGTGAGGATTAAACGGGGAATGTTTGGGCTTCTTGGGCTTTACAGCCCTTGGAACTGGGCTGAGAACACAGTGGGGGGTCTTCAGGTTGTCCTGGGGTTGTTTTCCCAGGGAAAATACGGAGAAGAAAACGCTGGGAAGACAAACCCTTGAGGAAGGACCCGGCGTCGGCGACAGTCCCGCACTGCCGCTTCCAGAGGCGGAAGAGCCGCAGGAAGGCGGCGGCGTAGAGGTCGTTCAGCACCCCAATGACCTGCTGCCGGCGGTTGCATTCCCTGGAAAATGGGGAGAGGGGCTTGGCCACATCCTGGGAAGGGCCCTGGATGCGGTTTGAGAGCCCAGAGCAGCCCCCCCTCACCGGGAGAGCCGCTCCTCCCGCAGCGCCTGGATGACGATCCGGGTGATGTTCACGGACATGATGCAGAAGGGAAAATTCTGGGAAAGAACCAGGATTCCGGTGTTATTGCAGCTCAGATGGAAAACCCTCCTCCCCTCTGGTACCTCCAACCCTTTGACACCACATCTGTGTGGCCCCAAACCCACGGGATGGGTGACAGACCATTACTGGGATAACAGCTCTATGGATCCAGGCTTGGATGGATGCTGACAGTTGAGCCAAGCTTGTACTCCAGGCTTAAACCTGGACTAAAATGTGGAATTTAGGGAGACAGGCTCCACTCACTTCCATTTTCCTGTTGCCCAACTCTCCAGCCCTTTTATCCCACTCTAAGCCAGGATCAAATCTTTAAAATCCCATTCCCAGCACAAATCCAGTACCTGGAGCTCAGCTCCAGCCTGGATTGGGGCTCCTTGGGCACCACCTTCCTCCCCTCACCAGCCCGAGGGGGTTCAGCATCCCAAAAAAATCCCTGGAGAGGTTCTTGTTCTTCCCTTTCCTGGAGCACTGGGAATTCCGAGGGAGATCCCCCCGCAGGGGGGAGGGGGAAGGCCGTGCCTGGGTTTCATGCTGGGAGAGCTGGAAGATCTCCCTGGCCAGTGGCAACATCCGGGAGTCCAGGACGAAGAACAGGATCTGCATCAGCCCCAGCATTCCTGTCCCACGCAGGTCGGTCCCAGGATCCACACCTGGGGGCCAGGGACAGCATGGAGTCACTCCCTGTCACCTTCTTATTCCCTGTCACTGCACTTCCAGGGTACAGGAATCCTGGGGATTCCCTTCCTGGAGGGAAAGCTTCCAGGGAATGCCCCTAATGGGGCCACCACCTCACTCACTTGGGCATTAACCAACCCTGCTCCTCCTGCTACACTCCTGTTCCCACACTTTTCCAGGAATTACCAGCCTTTTTAGGCACATGGTACTGGGATGACCTGACCAAGCAGTCCAGTTGTGCTGGGGCCACTTTGATTTAGTATCTATGGATAAAGGGATTGAGGGCACCCTTGGGAATTTTATAGACACATGGAGAGGAGTGTGAGGATTGGGGTGAGGCTGCACCTCAAATCCAGGGATCAATTTTGGGGTCCGAGAAGGACACTGAGGTGCTGGAGCGTGTCCAGGGAAGGGCAATGGAGATGGGGCTGAGGGAGCTGGGATAGGACAGAGCTGCTCCAGGGGAGGTTAAAGTGGAGTTTGGGAATAGCCAGAGGTCGTTGCCAGTCCTACCCTGGAATCCCAGCTCCTCCCAGTGTGTCCCATAGCGGGGGCAGCCCCGGCGGGAGCGCGTCAACTGCCGGTAGATGGTCTGGAGGATCCGCATGTGCACCCGCTCCGAGTCATCCAGGGCGCCTGCCAGGAGGGAGGAGGGACACCCCGGGGGGAGGGAACGCCCCACGTGGCTAAAAACACCCCTGGGATCTAAAAAACACCCCCCGGCACCCAAAACCAGCTCTCAGCACCCCAAAAACACCCCCCGCTGCCCCCAAAATGCCCTTCAGCCTCTCAAACAACAGCACATCCTCCAAAAACCCACCCCAGAGCCTGAAACACCCCATGGCACCTTAAAAATCCCCACAGTTCCCCAAGAGACGCCCCTTGGCTCCGAAAAAACACCCCCTGGCTACCAAAAACCCAGCCCTCGGCACCCAAAAGATGCATCTTGGCACCCAAACAACACCCTGGAGCAGCTAAAAACACCCCCTGGTGCACAAAAAACATCCCCTGACACTGTAAGAAATCCCACAGTGCCCAAAAAATGCCCTTTGGTGCCCAAAACCCAACCACAGCCCCCTCAAAAATGCCCCCCGGCACCTAAAAAATACCACTTGGCACCTTCAAAACCCCCTTGGTGCCCTAAAAAAGCCCCTCAGCCCCCAAACCCACAGTCCCGGGGTTTCCCTGTGTGGGACCCCCTGGGATGGGCAGACGCGACCCCCCCATGCCGAGGGACTGGGGGATTCCCATCCCATCCCATCCCATCTGTCCACGGACTGAGGGGCAGGAAGCGCTGGGGGGATCCTGCCCGGAGCCGTGTCCATGGGGAGCGGGCAGGGGGATGAGATCCAGCACTCCCTGGAGCCGGGAGCAGAGGGGACCCGGGGCCACTCACACTGTGCCATGGCCAGCACCAGCTCCCGCTCCCCCCGGAGCTGTGGCCGGAGCCGGGGGGGCCCCCCGAGGCAGCGCAGCAGGACAGCCAGGCCCCCCCGGCGCCCCGGCCCCCGGACTTTCCTCTGTGGGAGAGACCCCAGACCCGTCAGGGCTGAGCCCCCAGGGGTGAGGGGGGCTGGGTGCCCCCCAGCCCTAATTCCTGCCCTGCCCCCGGGGCCGTACCCGGCTCTGGGAGAGCCCGGAGCTCTGGAAGTGCTGCAGCGCCTCCGCGAAGGAAATCGGGGGAGGGGGCACAGGCGAGGTGCCCCCCAACCCTGCAGGGAGAGAGGGAGGGGGTTAGACCCCCCCAGTGACCCTTGAACCCCCAGTGACTCTTGACCCCCCCAGAGTGACCCCCAGGAGGGTGGAACCATGGGGAATAGGGGTAAAACAGGGAATCTCCCACGCCCTCCCTTCCCTCCACCCCCAAATAACCCCCCCAGGTGCTCCCCCACCCATCCCGCCCCCTGGGATCCAGGTCCTTCCCTCCTTCCCAGACCCTTGTTCCCAGTTGTTCCCAGTACCTGACTGGATCTCTTCCAGAGCCTCCCATTCCTCCTGGGCCCGCTGCTGCTCCTCGCTGATCCCTGCCCGAGGGGAGGAGCACAAGGGTCAGATCCGGGTGGGAGACACGGGATGGGGGGACTTGGTCCCTTCCCCCAGCACATCCTCGAGCTGGATTTCCATTTTTCCAGGGAAAATCCCAACTGCAAGGTTTACCTTGGGTGGTCTTAGGGAACAAGCCGGGACCAGATGGATTTGATTGAGACCTCCCCGCTGGATCCCTGGGGTCCCTCCCAGCCCCCCAGGTGACCTTCCCACCAGGAAACGCCGGGATCGATCCAAAAGAAGCAGGAGAAGCTCACCAGGGTCCGAGCACTGCTCCGCTCCAAGCACCAACGCCTGTAGGACCCCATCCTGCCCCAGAGCCGGGATCTGGGGGGAGAGAGGAAACCAGTGTCACCCTCCGGGACAGATCCCAAACACCAACCGACCCCAAACCCCGAGGATTTCCCCCCGGGAACCGCCCTCGTGCCCCACTGGAAAGCGGCTCAGGCCCCTTCGGAAGGAGGTTTCGGGGGGGCGATTGTGCCCCCAAGATGATTTTACACGGATACAATCGAGCGGTGAGGGGGAATGGGGGGCTGGAGCCCCTGAGGTGAGGAGGCCCCCGGGGGCTCGTCCGGGGGGCTCCGGCCGGACACGCACGGGCAGGGACTTGCCGGGGGAAACACGCGCGGCCGCTGCTCCAGCCACTGCTCCGGCCGCTCCGAGCCCCCGGCGCCGCTCATGCCCTGCGGGAGGAGAGCGGGGCGGAGATCAGAAGGTGGGGAGGAGGGTCCTGGAGACTGACACCCCCCAGCACCACCCCGGCCCCGCAGGAGCCCACTCAGGACCCCCCCACGGGCACCCTCAGGAGCCTCCTCCGGCCTCCCAGTGCTCCCCTCCAGCCCCTCAGGAACCACCCCGGGTCCCTCCCAGCCCCTCCAGATTCCCTCCCAGTACCTCAGGAATCCCCCCGGGTCTCTCGCAGACCCTCAGGCCCCCCTAGATCCCCTCCCAGTCCCTCAGGAGCCCGCTTGGGGTCCCTCGGGGACTCTCAGGGCCCCCCCAAAGCCCCTCCCGGGGGTCCCGTTCCCGCCCTGACCCCGCGGGACTCCTCCCGGCCCGGCGCCGCCGCAGTGCGCAGGCGCGGCCGCGCTGCACGCCGGGAGCTGGAGTCCCCGCTGTCGCTCTCTGGGAGAGACGGGGACTACAACTCCCGGCGTGCACCGCGCGGGGCGGGGACGGGGGCGCGCGAGGGCCAGAGCGCGGGAACGGAGACGGGCGGGACCAGGGGGCGGGGCTATGACGGAGGGCGGAGCTATGCACAGGGGGCGGGACTCTGATCGGGGGCGGGGACTGGGGACAGTGGGGCGGGGCTACAGGCGCTGGGGCGGGGGTGGCCAGTCCCCGGGACCAGTACTCAGTCCCAGCTCCCATTGCTCAGTCCGAGCTCCCAGTGCCACTCCCAACTCCCAGTATCCCACTACCAGCTCCCAGTGTCAGCTCCCAGTGCCCCCTTCCCACCTCCTAGTGCCCAGTGCCAGTTCCCAGACCCAGCTCCCAGTGCCCTGTGACAACTCCAAGGGACTCCGTGACTCCGTATCCCAGTGCCGGCTCCCAGTGCCCAGTGCCGCCTCCCAGTGCCCAGTGCCCAGTGCCTCCGTCCTGCTTGGAGCTCCCAGTGCCCTGTGACAGCTCCCAGCGCCAGCTCCCAGCAGCCACTGCCTGCTTCATTGTTCCAGTTCTAGGAATCCCAGTGCCCGCCCCCAGTACCCAGTTCCGTGACTCGGTTCCAGCTCCCAGTTCCCAGTGCCAACCCCCGCCCCTCCCGCGGTCCTCCCGCCCAGCGCCGGTGCCGTTCCCCTTTTCCGCTGTCCTTATCGGCCTTGTCCCCCTCGCCCCCGTTATTCCCGTTCCCGCTGTTCCCGGCTCCCGCTCCGCCGGACGGCGCAGCAACATGTGGCTGCAGGCGCTGCTCTATCTCGTCCCCCTCCTTCTCCTCGTCCTCCTCCTCCTCTTCCTCATCCCGGTCCTCTTCTTCCTGTTCCCGCAAGTCTCGGGCGGCCGCAACCCCTTCGCCGCCGACAGCCGCCGCCCGCCCGGGCCGCTCGTCACCGACAAGGCTGTGCGGAGGAGCGTCGTCAAGACAGGTACGGGACCCCCGGCGGGCATCGACCCCCGGGACAGAATTGGCCCTCGGGGCGGTGTCACCCGCCGGGGTGGCGTTAATCGCCACGGCATTGCCCCTGGAGCGGAATCACCCCCCGCGCTGTCGTGGCCCCCCGGGGCAGCACTGACTCCCCCAGGGCGGCATCTCCACCTGGGGCAGCATCAGCGCCCCAGGGCGTCCCCCCCGGGTGGCGTCAGACCCTCGTGTCAGTCTGAAACCACCCAGGGTGGCACTGTCCCTCCCCCATGTGGAGTCCCCCCCTCTGTCAGTGTGACCCCCCCCAGGGTGGCATTGTCCTCCCCCGGGGGGGGTCACTCTCTCTGTCACTCTGAAACCCCTCAGGGTGACATTGTTCCACCCGGGGTGGTGTCACCCTCTAAGGCAGTACGAGCCCTCAGTGTGGCATTGTCCCCCAGCGCTGGAGTCCCCCCCTATGTCAGTATGACCCCCCAGGGTAGCACTGTCTCCCCGGGTGGTGTCACCCCCTATGTCAGTCTGACACTCCTCAGTGTGGCATTGTCATTGCCCCACCGCTGGAGTCCCCCCCCGTGTCAGTATGACCCCCCCAGGGTGGCACTGCTCCCTCCCGGGTGGGGTCAATCTGAAGCCCCCCAACATGGCATTGTCCCCCCAACGCTGGA
Organism: Neopelma chrysocephalum; assembly: GCF_003984885.1. Taxonomy (NCBI): domain Eukaryota; kingdom Metazoa; phylum Chordata; class Aves; order Passeriformes; family Pipridae; genus Neopelma; species Neopelma chrysocephalum. The sequence goes on from NW_020897924.1 coordinate 9,709, forward strand.
GTCGTCCCCGTGTCAGTGTGACCCCCCTGAGGGTGACACCCCCCAGCCTGGCATCACCCCCTGGGTGCCACCCCCTCGCCGTGGTTTTGGGGGTGCCCCCCTCGCTGACACGCCGCTGTTCCCGCAGTGTTCTCGGCGGAGAAGGTGCCCCCGCAGCTCGATGCCATCGTGGTGGGCAGCGGCATTGGGGGGCTGGCAGCAGCCGTGCTCCTGGCCAAAACCGGCCGGCGGGTGCTGGTGCTGGAGCAGCACGGGAAGCTGGGGGGCTGCTGCCACACCTTCACCGAGAAGGGCTTCGAGTTTGACACCGGTATGATTTGGGGCCCCAAAATTCCCCCCCGGATCCAAAGGAGGGGGCTGGGACACCCTCGAGGTGGGAATCGCACCCATCAGGGGTCAGATCAGGGGGCCCCAGCACCCACCCTGTGTTAGACAAGCTTGCTCTTCACCCCAAAATTCTCTGGCTGAAGGACACCAAACCCCCCTGAATTCCCCATATCTGGCCCCTATGGAACTCTCAGCACCAGGAATATCACCTTAGGACAAACTTGGCACCTCCCTGAAAAGCTCCTCGCAGCGGGGCAAAGTCCAGCTCTATGTATTCCCAGAGCTCCAGGATTAATTATTTCCAGCAGAGATGAAAAATGACGATGTGTAACAAAATTCCCAATTAAAAACACCACAGCAAGCAGCATTCACCCCAAGTGGGAGGCATGTGTATCCCGGATTTTCCCTTTCCCTTCCATAGGGAGCTGCTGAGGTGGGGATGGAAAAACAAGAGCAGGGTCCTGTATGTCCCAGGGTGGAAAAAACCAGGAAAAATACCAAAATGTAACAAAATTCCCCAGATTCCCAAATAAAAATGTGATGGCGAGCACTGTTCACCCCAAGTGGGAGGTGTGTGTATCCCAGATTTTACCTTTCCCTTCCACATGGAGCTGATGGGGAGGGGATGGATAAACAAGAGGTGCATTTGGTGCATCCTGGAGTGGGAAAATAAAGGAAGAAAAAGGAAAAATAAATAAAAAAGGGGACAAAAACGGTAAAATGTCTCTTTTAGGGATCCACTATGTGGGGGAGATGCAGGAGAGCTCCCTGATGCGGTTCCTGGTGGACCAGCTGACGGATGGGCAGCTGGAGTGGGCCCGGCTCCCGACTGTCTACGATGCCGTGGTTTTGGGGGACCCCCAGGGCGATGGCAAGACCTACCACATCCATGCTGGGAAGCGGGAATATTACCAGAAGCTGAAGGAGCAGTTTCCCGGGGAAGCTGCGGCCATCGATGAGTTCCAGCGGCTGGTGAAGGTAGAGGAGCATCCAGGTGGGATAAAACAGGGGGGTTTGGATCTGGAGGATCATACAAAGAGGGGAAACCCTCTGACACCCAGATACTGGGCACCCCCAGGAATAATGGCCTTCTCCCAAAGTGTTGGGAAACACATCCAAAGTCACCCTTTCCTGCCTCAAAACCCCAGCACCACAGATCTTTTTGGGGAGATTTTCTGGGGGGGACATTTTTTGAGGGACCTTTTTTATAGAGCTTTTTGGGGGAGTTTTTTGGGAGGACCTTTCTGGAGGAGTTTTGTGGGGGAGCTTTTGAGCAGAGTTTTTCTGATTGGGGGAGAGCTTTTTTGGGGGAGTTTTTATGGGGAGCTTTTTTAGGGGGAGCTTTTTTGAAGGGAGATTTTGGAGGGGGGAAGTTTCTTGGGGGAGCCAGCGCTCCCCTTGTCCACAGCTCCCCAGGATGCCCAGCAGTGAATTTAAGGGGAAAAAGGTGCTTTGGGGCATCTTTGGGGCGTGGCCCCAGCGTGGACCCGCTGACCCCGCGCTCCCCCCGCAGAGCACCAGCCGTGGGGTCGTGCTGATGGGTGTCCTGAAAATGCTCCCGCGGTTCCTGGTGAGGCTCCTGTGCTGGTCCGGGCTCCTCCCGCGCTTCTGCTCCTTCTCCCGCATGGCCTCGCGCAGCCTCAAGGAGGTGGTGGACAGTCTGACCCCCAACCCTGAGCTCCGGGCTGTCCTCAGCTACATCTTCCCCACCTATGGTAGGTGACCAGGAGGCTCCAAGGTGGCGTCAAACCCTTTAGAAACAAACAGAAAAAAGGCAAGAAACCCCTTTTCTCCTGTCCCCTCGGGAGGTGTGTGGGGGAGGGCTGCTGCGTGGTGGGTGCTCCAACAGTGTCCTTGTCCCCAAGTCACTGGTGGGTTATCCACATGTCCCTGTTTCTCATCTCCATCTTGTTCCCTCCACGTCCTTCACCTTCCCAATAGGGCAGCATCGGTCCTGCACAAGGGAATGTCCCCACCTGGAATCCCTGAACCTCCCCCTTGCCTCCATCCCATCACCCAGGGCTTTGCTCATGGTCCACCACGACTTGGTCGGGTTGGTGACCATGGGCTTTGCCACAGGGACACCCATGTCCAACGTCCTCCCCGCTCCTCCAAGTTCCTCACCCACATCCCTCCTTCTTCCCAGCGTCGTGTCTATGGTGTTCCTCATCCTAAACCCTTTAGGATGAGCCCCAAACCCGTGATTTGGCCCAAACCCACCTTGGCTGCCCCTTTTTCCAGGTGTGATCCCCTCCAAGGTCAGCTTCTCCATGCACAGCATCCTGGTGAACCACTTCCTCCGTGGCGCGTGGTTCCCCAAAGGCGGCTCCGGGGAAATCGCCTTCCACACCATTTCCGTGATCCGGAAAGCCGGAGGCAACGTGTTTGGGAAGGCACCGGTGGAGAGGATCCTGCTGGACTCCCAGGGCAGAGCCTGCGGTGAGCGCCGGCGCGGGATGGGGCGGGGGGCTGCTCCCCGGCGCGGGGGTCCCTTCACCGGCACCGCTCCTCCCGCTCCGGATTTTCCCTCCCAGGTGTGAGTGTCAAAAAAGGCCAAGATCTGGTGAACATCTACGCTCCCTTAATCATTTCGGACGCCGGGATATTCAACACCTACGAGAAGCTGCTGCCACCGGAGGCGCGGGCCCTGCCAGGTACCGCGTCAGCGCCGGGCTCTGGCAGGGTTACAGCGTTAATCCTGTCCTAAGCTTCATCCCAAAGCGCATTTATCAATTAACATTTAATTTAATGTTAAATTGCTCCTGTGCCACAGCCCTCAAAACCCAGCCCTGGCCACTCATATCTTCACAGGGGGTTTAATTAGGCCTAAATTAATCAGCCAAAATTGGCCGTAGTAAGCAAAGTCCTGGTTTGGTGCGAGGATTCCCTAAAAAGCACAGTGTAGGGCCTTGAAATTTGTGGAAGCTGGTGGAATGTCCACCTAAAGTTGGGTTTAGAGCTGCCAGAAAATCTGCTGGAAGGGGCAAGGGTGGGTGGAAGGGGCATGGATGGGGGCGAAGTGGGATGGTGGGGTGGAAGGGGAAGGGGTGGATGGGAAGGGGCACAGATGGGTGGAAGAGGCACAACTGGGTGTAAGGGACACCAGCAGGAATGGGGATGGTGGGGTGGGTGTGTGGGAAGGGGGAACAGGTGGGTAGGAAGAGGGCGTGGATGGGTGGAAGAGGCACAAGTGGGTGGAAGGGGCACACTTGGGTGGGAGTGGGGACGGGTGGGTGGGTGGGAAGGGCAGGGTTTGGTGGGAGGGGGTCAGGATTGGAGAAACCACTTCATAGCAGAGGATCCTAGAAAAGCCTGATTTTCCCCAGAAAAGACTGATTCCCCTTTTTCTCTCCCTATGGCAGAGATCCAGTCCCAGCTCCGCTTGATGACCCACGGCGAGGGCTGTTTCACCGTCTTCGTCGGCCTCAACGGCTCAAGGGAAGAGCTGGGGCTGGAGCCCACCAACTACTTCATGTACCCAGAGAGTGACCTGGATGGAATGTAGGTTTGGCTTCACCTTGGACCTGCTTCATTGAGCATAAGGAGATGAATTCCTGGGCAGTGACTTGGAAAACAGGGATTCAGGTGTAATGAGGATTCAGGCAAAGGTATGCACTGAACCCCACCTCAACCCTTGCATCCCCCTGCAGCATGAAGCGCTACCTGGATTCATCCAGAGAAGAAGCTGCCAAGAACATACCTTTCCTCTTTGTCACCTGCCCCTCGTCCAAGGACCCCACCTGGGAAATGAGGCACCCAGGTGAGGCTGAAGCCCAACCACAAATAGTCTTGTTGGGGTTTGGTGACCTCCAGCAAGGAGCTTCTGCTCAGCTATTTATGGTCAAAGCTGCTGAGCAGGTGGCTCATGGAATGCAGCCTTTGAGATACCTGAATGAAGGACACAGAACCCCAAAGACCTGGGGACATCCCTGGGGTTTGGGTGGGGAGGGTTTGGGGCAGCAGGGTGGGGTGAGTGTGGGCAGAGGGATAAGTGTCCCATCCTTGTCCTCCCACAGGTAAATCCACACTGGCCATCGTCACCTTCGCCAGGTATGAGTGGTTTGAGGAGTGGAAGGACAAGCAGGTCCACAAGAGGGGTGATGACTACGAGGACCTGAAGAAGACCTTTGTGGATGCTGTCATGCAGACTGTCTACAAGCTCTACCCCCGCATTGAGGGCAGGGTGAGGAAACTCAGGGTTTGGAGGTCCTAAACTTGGGTGCCAGGGTCCTCCAGCTCCTCTCTGGGTCCCCTCTACACACCCAACACTGGAGCTGGGGCTGAACCTGCTGGACGTGAGCTCCAGCATCACACTAACCCATCACTGCTGCCTCCTCACGGTGCCGGGGTGAGTGATCGTGGAATCATGGAGTGCTTTGGGTGGGAAGGGACTTCAAAGCTCATCCCATTCCACCTCCTGCCATGGGCAGACACACCTTCCACTAGACGAGGTTGCTCTGAGCCCTGTCCAACCCGGGCAGACCTGGACGACTGTCCCAGGATGGTCCTTCAGAACCAAACCTGGGCAGAACCACCCAAGGGTCTGCGAGGGAACTCATCTCAGCCCATAGCCCCCAAAAACAGCTTTCTGGAGCACAGGGCTTCCCCCCCACTGTCCTGGCACCCTGGAGGCCACCCTGTTCCCCCATCCCTGCAGGTTGAGTACCTCTCTGGCGGGACCCCCCTCACCAACCAGCACTACATCGCCAGCCCCCGCGGGGAGTCGTACGGTGCTGACCACGGCATCCCCCGCCTGCAGGCCGAGGTCGTGGCTGCTGTGCGGGCAGAGACGGCTGTCCCCAACCTCTACCTGACAGGTGACAGGGCCAGCAGTGTCCTCAGACGGGGGCAGCTCTGGGGGAGCGGGGTGTGGGGGCAGAAAACCTCCGATCCTGAGATGGAGTAAAGGGAAGAGCCACTGCGGTGCTGTGGAGCAGTGGAAGGGCTGCTGGAAAAGTGGAGTTCCATAGTCCCGAGGGGAGGAGGAAAGGGAGGAAAGGGCTGTGCTCCTCCAGCTCTGGGGGATTGTCTCCTTGCCCAATGCAGGATGGGGCAGGATGAAGCCCTTTACCTGCTGGGAAGAAGGAAGGGGTTAAACAGGGAAGGGGTTGTGGGTTCAGACCCCAGGGATGGTGTGGGGGCAGCTGGAAGGTGGGGAAGGTGATCCCCAAACCAGCATTTGTGGTCGGCTGGGATAGAATGGGGAGTGAGGGCTGCTCACAGGGGGACTGTGGCCTCTGCTCCCTCCTTCCAGGGCAGGATTTGTGCCTGGGTGGCTTCATGGGAGCCCTGCAAGGAGCCATCATCTGCGCCAGCAGCATCCTCAAGCGCAACCTCTACGTTGACTTGGTGAGGCTGAAGAAAAGCTTGGAGGCCACCAATGGCAAGAAGGGAAACTAATACCTGCTGTCCCACCATCAGGGACCCCCCACTCCCCACCACATCACCCCCACCTCCACATTCTCCACTGTCACACACCTGTAGCAGATCCACCTCCGTGCAAAGCCAAGGATTTCAATCCAGGAAGATGCTATTCCCATTCCCAGCCAGATTGTCTGGCACCTCACCCACCTGAAACTGCATCCCCTTCCACCACCACCATGCTTGTCCCTGGCCATGAAGAGGGTCCCCAAGAGCTGCCCCACGGAGCCACGGCCAGGAGAGAAGTCAAGGTAACCCCAAAACAGGCAGCACCAGCAGGTAACAGCACCGAGCACCCAGGGCTGCTGGATCCCACCAGCGGAGCATCAGAAGAGCATCAACCTCCACCTGCATCCCCCAGCAAACACCCACCTTCACCTGCAGCCCCCAGAGCTATTTGAGAGCAATGGGACTTGTGGGCTGTCCGGTGCTTCCAGAATCATTTCTGGGGGCATCAGGACCCCGACGCCCCGACATTCCCGGTATTTGGGTGCTGCTTTCCCCCGTCACCCCAAGGCATTGATGGCTCAAGCAGCTGCTCCTTGAGCAGTACAAAAGTCCTTCTGTCTCCTGGGAAAAGCTTGGGAACAGTGTCAAAGTCCTGTCTGGTTGGGAAGGGAAGCACAAGAGACTGGAAATAAATAAATAAAATAGTGATAACGATCCTGGGATTTGTGCCTCGTGATGGGTCAGCAGGGCTGGGTGACGTGAGGGGGAAGGGAACGGGAAGGAGAAAGGAGAACCCCATTGCTGGGGGCTTATACTGCTCAGTTTTGGGGAGGAATAATGACAGAGAGGCTGTAAATGGGGAACCCGAGGAAAACCAGTGGCCCATGTGGATTTACCTCCCTGTCACATCCTTAGAGTGGGCAGGGATGGGCACTAAGGCTGGGGAAGCTAGATGAGGCTGTTTTCCCCATTCTCAGCCATGGGAAGAAGAATTCCCTGGAAGTGGGGGGAAAAAGACTTGGAGAGGATAAGGAAGGCAGTGTAGGATCACCCGGGTGCTCCTGGTGTTTCCATCTCCCACCCTCTTATCCCCACCATCCCCTTGGAGGATAAAAATCCTCTTTTTTTTCTCTCCTGCCTGAGCCTGGGGTGCTGTTCCCCTCTCCCACCCTGTGCCTCACAGGTGCCATCCCACTCCCAGGTAACAGAGAGGACACCAGAGCTACGTCACCCAGCTGAGCAGGATCTGCTTCCAGGCTTCCCAAAGGAGCACCCGGGGCTCAGCCTGGGGCCTGTGGGAGTTTGGAGCCCACCTCCCCATCTGAGGGGACACTCCAGTACATCCCAGTGAGGACAGGAGGCCAAACTGGGCTTTGGCCACTGTCAACACAGTTGGACTCGATGATCTTAGAGGGCTTTTCCAACCCAAACAATTCCATGATTTCCCAAAGCCCAACTGTCCCCATTTCCCACCTCCTGGTCCCCCACCCTCCATGACACCCTGAGGTGGCCCTGTCATTGCAGGGCTCTGCTGTGAGCATGGCAAGGCCTTTGAGAGCATCATCTCCACCTTGGGCTGCAATTCAAAGCTTGTGAGACTGGAAAATCCAGATTCAGTGCTGGGAGAAGAACTGGGAGCCCTTGCTCCCCAAAATCCCCCGAAACATCTCTGTTCAGGTAATGCAGCTGCTGGATGAGAATTTCTCCCCTTTTTGCTTGGTTTGGGTAGAACTGGACAGGCACAGCACAAGGTTTAAAGCTGCTGATGGTACAAATCTGGTTTAATTGTGGATTTTGATACCTCCTTGGGCCATTCCTCACTCCCCAGCTTCCCACCAAAACCCTCCATCCCAATTCTTTTATGCTCCATCCCTCTTTTTTGATGCTTTCAGCAATTTTGAAGCCTCCTTGCTCACTGCAAACCCTCCTCTCCCAGCCTCCCACCATCCCTACGTGTGTCCCTCCTTCAGAGCAGAGCCTCAGGCATTCCCAGTGTCCCCATTTCTCCCAGTGGCTTGCACCCTTTGGACTACTGGGGCTGAAATCACACCGTCTGCCATGATACAGGACATCACTGGGAGAAAATATTCCTCCCAGACACTACCTGGATATAGATGAATCCATAAAAGGTGACTTTAAATCCCATCATGGTGACACTTGGGACAGCAAACCCCTGGGAGCAGGGCTGGGAGAAGCCTGGCTGTGAGCTGGTGATGGAGTAGGGGAAAAATAAAACCCAGAGATGGTTTCTTAGCAGGGAATAGTGTGACCGTGCTGGAAAGGAGCCCTGGAAATAGGCTTGAAGGCTGATCCAGCAAAGAGGATTAGATCACTGAGCAAACGGGTAACTCAGCGACAGGTCGGGACCAGGAGAGAGTGTGAGTTCTGCAAACAGCCAGATCCCAGAAACCACCCAGAACCAATCCCCGGGGCATTCATGTCACTGCAGGGAGTGGAGACAGCTGGGGATGCCCCAGGAAAGGCCCTGGGAGGCTGCTCTGGGCACCCACAGTGTGGGCAGGGGGGTTTCTGCCCCTGTGCCCCACTCAGGTGAGACCCCACCTTGAGCTCTGGGACCCAACATGAGAGGGATGTGGAGCTGGAGAGGGAGTCCAGAGGAGGCCACAGAGATGCTGCCAGGGCTGGAGCCCCTCTGCTCTGGAGCCAGGCTGGGAGAGCTGGGGGGGTTCACTTGGAGAAGAGAAGGATCCAGGGAGACCTCAGAGCCCCTTCCAGGGCCTAAAGGGGCTCCAGGAAAGCTGGAGAGGGACTTTGGACAAGGGATGGAGTGACAGGACAAGGGGGAATGGCTTCACACTGCCAGAGGGCAGGGTTAGGTGGGATATTGGGAGGAAATTTTTCCCCATGAGGGTGGGGAGGCCCTGGCTCAGGTTGCCCAGAGAAGCTGTGGCTGCCCCTGGATCCCTGGAAGTGTCCAAGGCCAGGTTGGACGGGGCTTGGAGCAACCTGGGATAGTGGAAGGTGTCCCTGCCCATGGCAAGGGATTGAACTGGGTTGCCTGTAAGGTCTCTCCCAACCCAATCTATTCCATGATTCTTACTTGGGGGGTACAGGCCCACAGGGAGCCCCCAAGGACCCCAAAGGAGCAGACCCAGGGGAGCTCCCAGTGGCCATTCTGCCCACAGGCTTGTCAGGGGGAAAATTCAACCAGGGGTGGATGTGGAAAGTTGAATATGGGTTGAACATGAGTCAGCAGTGCCCTGGCAGCCAGGAGGGCCAACGTGTCCTGGGGGCATCAGGCCCAGCATGGCCGGGCCAGGGAGGGGATTGTCCTGCTCTGCTCTGCCCTGGGGCGGCCTCACCTGCACCATTGGGGCAGTTTGGGGGGACACAATGGAAGGAAGGGATTGAGCCATTGGAGAGTGTCCAAAGGAAGGACACGGAGATGGGGAAGGGCCTTGATTTGAAGCCGTGTGAGGACACTGAGGGCACTTGGTGTGTTCAGCTGGAGGAGACTGAGGGGAGACCTCCCTGCAGTTCCAACTGCCTGGGCAGGGGCAGAGGAGGGGCAGGGACTGAGCTCTGCTCTGGGGGGACCAGGGACAGCAGCCAGGGAATGGCTGGAGCTGTGTCAGGGCAGGCTCAGGTTGGATCTCAGGCAAAGGTTCTTCCCCCAGAGGCTGGTTGGGCACTGCCCAGGCTCCCCAGGGCAGTGGGCACAGCCCCAAGGCTGCCAGAGCTCCAGGAGGGTTTGGATGATCCTCTGGGGCACAGGGGGTGACTCCTGGGGATGGGCCTGTGCAGGGCTGAGGGTTGGACTCCGTGATCCTTGTGGGTCCCTCCCAACTCAGCACATTCTGTGATTCTGTGATTCTGTGGAATGTGACAGCACAAAGACAGAGACTGAGTGTGATCCAGATGGAAGCTCTGACTACCTCCCCACCCCTCCCTGGGCAGCTGTGATGTTCACCTGCAGCCCAGATAAGGGAGAGCTCCTGATGCACCAACAACAGCCAGAAAAGTTTCCTTTTGGCAAAAAAAGTAGGACAAAGCAAGGCCAGGGCACAGCCAATGTCCCTGTCCTTCCTTTCCACCCCGCAGGCTGTGTGTCCTTCCTCAGCCCCTGCAGATCCGTGTTCCTGCAGGGTCCTGGAGGGAGGGGACCATCACCTGCCCCTCCACTGTCCCCTGACACACAGGAACAGGGAGGGGCTGTTTTGTGCCAGGCCAGGGGCACCTACGAGGGGTCAAGGGAAGGTCCTACTCCACCCCCAACCTGCTGGGGACCCCTGGCCTCCTCAGGGCCCGGGGCAAAGGGATCCTGAGGGGGAAAAGCCCAAGGGATGACGAGCAGCAGGTTGTTCCCTGTCACACATGGTGAGAAAGGGACAAGTCACATGAAAAGCCACCAAAAATCCCTCTGGGAAGGTGAGCGGCTCAAACTGGAAGCAGCAGAGATACCAGGGGGAGGGTTTAACAAGCCAAGGGGAACATCTTGCCTGGGACCCTCTGCAGAGCAGAAACCTCCAATTCAGGCACAGGATGGTGCAGTGACACCCAAGCCCTCCCCAGCAGCACCCCCATGGCTTCCACAGCTCTGAGGGGGACCCAAGCTTGCTCCTCCCCCTGATTTTCTCACCCCAAAGAGCTCTGACCTTGCAAATGCCATCTCACTCATTTTGATGGGTTTTTAATCCAAACAAACCTCCCCAGGCCATGGAATTTTGTCTTGGAGAGGAAAAACTGATGTGTTTGCTTGGCTGGTGCCCTACCCATAAGGAAAATACCTCCTGTGAGATCAGCACAGGTTCATGTGTTTGCTCATGAGGCCGTGCAAGATTCAAAGCTTTAAACAAAAAAAGATCAGATAAAATAAACCTGAGGGTGGTTTGCAGCGTTTGCAGGTTGGGTTCACTTGGGATCCAGGCTGGAGGTCAGGGAGTGGATCCAGGAGCGTTTCACAGAGTCCTGGAATCATTTAGGTTGGAAAAACCCTCTGAGATCATAGGAGCACTGCCAAGGCCACCACTAACTCATGTCCCCAAGTGCCACATGCACATGGCTGTTAAATCCCTCCAGGGATGGGGACTCCACCACTGCCCTGGGCAGCTGTGCCAGGGCTGGACAGCCCTTCCCATGATGAAGTTTTCCCAATATCCAACCTGAACCTCCCCTAGCACAACTGGAGGCCATTTCCTCTTGTTCCCTGGGAGCAGAGCCCAGTCCCCCCCTGGCTCCACCCTCCATCACAGCTGGCACAGGAGCAGGGGGTGGAAGGGCACAGATCCAACCCCAGCTCTCACTTCAGTGCCCAGTTTCGCCCAGTTTTGCCCAGTTTCTCGTGCATTAAACATCCTCCACCCCCTCCACCCTCCGGGCCTCTCTGCTAAACCACCTGTATCAGAATCTCAGCAACCCAGCCCCGATAAGCAGAGCCCAACCCAGGGCTCATAGTTGGCAAAGTATTTCTGATTTTATTTCACAGTATTTCCACTCCTGCACTTTGAATCCTGGGCAGTCACCCCGACACGACCCCAGCTGGCACTCACTGCACCCCGGGATGCTCCTGCCCCTTCCTGCCCTCAGGGGACCTGAGAGGCTGTTCCTTCCTACCACACCAGCTCTGCCTATCAGAGTTAAATGTTTCAAGACCTTTCCAGCCCTCTCAAATCAGGGTGGCAGTAGGCAAGGAGTTCAGTGAGTTCTTGGAGCATAATTCAGTGTTTTTTGGGAAATCACCCTGAGGACACGGAGCAGAGTGGTGCTTTGAGGCCCTTGTAGCAAGGTGTGGCCCAGCACTCAACCCCACATCACCAGGTGAATTTTCATTTTAATCCCCCATTTTCCCCCTTTTTTCCTCCCCCAAGCTCTCAGCAACCCCATTCCCAAGAAAACCAGTGGCCTTCCCTGTTCCCAGTGCAGCCACAGCACCACCGCCAGGCCAGGACTGGAGAGACTGGTACCAGGGAATTTCCTCCTTTTAGGGGAAAAAAAGTGGGTGAAAGGAGGAAGTTTTTCTCCATTCACTGCAGGAAACACTCCCCAGAGGTGCCCTTATCATCCACTGTGGATCATGGCACCCTCTCCTCCCCTCTCCACAGCTGGTTGGCAGCAGAAGCTGCACCACTGGGGTCTCTTTTTTCCAGTCTCTCCCAGTTTCTGCTGCTCCAAGGAGCTGGGATGTGCTGGGATCCTCCTCCAAGGCTCCCTGGGGGAGAAGGAAGAAATCCAAGAGGAGAGCTCGGGACTAAGCTCTGTTCAGAGCAGTTTAATCTCCTCTTGGGACCTGACCTCCAGCCACCCCCTCGGCAGAACTGGGCGACGCTGGGCACGGTTAAGCAGACTGGAAGCTTCAAATCCGCTCTGGGCTGGGCCTGTCTGGGCTCCTTCCGGCTGCACACGGAGCCCTGAGCACAAACAGCTCCAAAAAAAGGGCTGTTTTTATCAGTCAGTCCTGGTTTTGCATAAAGAGGAACCAACCTGCACTTTGGCGCCAGCTGTCAGCGCAAACCATGCAAAGAACACCAAAAAAACAAAACCAAGAGAGAAGTGAAAATTCAGTGTTTTGGGTCTTTTTTAATCCATTTATTGACTTCACCACACAGAAAATCAAAAACCAGTACAAAGAACTATAAAAATTCTGATCCTTCCAAGCAAGGTGCATTTCACTGCAGCAGAAAACAAATCATGTGCTGGTTCAAGCCTAAAAAGCAGAAATATTTGGCAAAAAATAAAACCCTCTGTACCAACAGACACCACCCATGGAAAATGTGTGTGTCCAAAGGGAAAAGGTTCTGTGTACCTTGATCCTTTGGGATGTTTGCATAAATTAAATACCATAAAACTCAACAAACTGGGAGCGATTCCCAGAGGGTTTGGACAGCCTGAGCTGTTGGTACAACACGCTGGCCCTGGGAATTGCTGAGGGGGGAGATTTTGGTGCTTCCTGGGGCTGGGAGGTACATCCTCATTACCCTAACGAGCTCATGCTCAGTCCAGCCTGGGATCACGGTGTTTGAGGTCCAAAATATTCCCTCCCCTGCTGGCACTAGGGTGGGATTCCCACAGCCTGGAGCAAGAGAGGATTTGAAACAGCTCCCAGGATAGAACAGTGAGTAGATGGTGAAAAAAAAAACCCTTTCTAAATTATTACTCAATTTACAAAAAAAAAAAGGACAAAGCAGGCATAGAGCACACACACTCCAAAAAGCACACACACTCCAAAAATCCTGGCTGGAGCAGCCCGGGAACCCACGGAATTCCACACGTTGGAATAGAGTTTGTCCCCCTGCTGTCACCAGCCAACAGTCAGTGCCCCCTCCCCACACCCTGCCCTAAATGAGACCCCCAGTGAGCCTGGCTGATCCCACGGGATCCCTGGAGCAGGGAGGCTTGGTGCAGGAGTTCCCACCCTTCTCCCCAAGGGTTACATTCCCAGCCCTGTTTCCCTTTCCCTTCCCTCCACCTCCCCCTCCCGTTCTCCCAAACAGCTCCTGAAGTACTTTTAGCATCTGAGAAGTTTCCCAGGGAAACCCTGAGAGCTCTTTAAAGCCAAGAGGACTCTCCTCCACCCCTTGTGCTTGTCAAAAAGGGAATGGAGGAGGATTTTTGGGTGTGGAGAGGGTCAAGCCCCCTCTCCCGCCTTGGAATGAGCCATTAGTAAAATCCAAACTAGAGCTGCAGCTTTCACAGCGACCAGGAAAAGGCTTTGCCCTTGTCCAAGCTGACCAAAGGGCAGGTAACTAATTGTTCCCAACCCTGGGAAGGCCAGAAAAAGGCCATTCCCATCCCCCCCAGGACGGAAGTTAACCCCCTGGGATTCTTCCTGTGCAGTCAGTGAGCAAGTAGGGGACTGGCACACGACTGGCATCGGCTCCAGGCGCAGGTGGGGACCCATGTGAGGAGCTTTGAATTCCTCAAATCCAATTTTTTCTGCCTAATTGCAAAAATTCAAAGCAAAAGCCAGGCAGGCACTTTGTGCCCTCTCCAGAAACGTCCCAGCTTCAACAAACCTCCTGGGAGCAGAACTGCAGGAATAAAACCCACCTCACAGGTGTGACTGGGGAACCGACACCTCTGGCAGCCCTCAATCCAACCAGTACCAGTCCAACACAACCAGGAGAGCAGGCTGAGGGACTGCAAGCTTCACTCATCCCAAACTTCTCAGGTATTTAGGTTCCCTCCTTCCTATGTTTGACGAGGGAGAGGAAACAATCACAGTCTCCCCAGGTGGCTCCTGCTACAGCAACACTGACTGGGCATGGAGCTTTCCCAGCCTGACCCCCTCCTGCACAGCACCACACCACAACCTGCACCTCCAGTGCAAACAGCTCAGCTGGGAGGACTGCGAGGAAAAACACCCACGTGGAGCATGAAGCGTTAGAGCTACACCCCAAAAACTACCCCAGAACAGCCAAAGGTGTGCGTGAAAAAGGGAATCTAGCTGTGAAACTGGAAAACTGTCTCAATCAGGGAGAGAAACCCCAAATCTGGGCCCGTGGTGGGTCAACTCCAAGTAAGTGCAATCACCACGCTCCCAACCTGAGCATCCAAACCCAACGGACGGAGCAGGAGGAGGTGACCACAGCAGCTCCATGCCCAGGCAAGGGGACAATCCCACGGCTCTTTGTGCAGCAGATCCTTAATTTCCTCCCCAAGAGGAGGGGTCAGTCCAGCAGATGGCAAATTCCATTGCATTGGGACACAAGTTCTGGGAATGCTGGGACTGGCTTTTCCTGCAGCCAGATGCCCAAGGGGAAAACAAGGCAGCTGGGAAAGGAGAAATTTAGGAAAGTGAGAGGCTTTATCAAGGTGCAGGTGCAAAACAAAAAATGTTTCCCCTCCTTCCTGAGGATTGAAATCTGACCGTGGCAACACAGCATTCCCATCGCTGGCTGTTGTCATCCCATTGAATGTCCAAGGAGGAACCTAGATCTGGAAAGGCAAAAAGAAAGGTTTAAATTACTTGAAAGTTCAGAATTGCTTTGCTCCTCTGCCCAGATGTTGGGGCTGGAGAGGGCTGATGAGCTCCCAAAGCAAACACTAGCTCTTGTCTTAATTTGCTTCCCTTTCCTCTTCCCATGGCAAGAAATAACATCTGCCTTGAAGGACAAGAGGTGAAAAAGGTTTCAAGGGGAAGAAGGAAGGGATTTCTCTACAAATCCTACCCTTCACCCACTAAAATCCTCTTTGAGTCAGGCACTTGGGTGACAGTCAGTCACTTGAGCCAGGCACAAACCGTTTCAGCACAACAGAGCTCGAGACTCTCCCACCTCTGCCCTGCTCAGCTGGGTCAGCTCTGCCTGCATTTCTCAGTACTTTTGTTTCCATTTCCTGGTAAACCCTGTTCCTTGACCAAAATCTGCTTTCCAAAACTGACTGACTCAGGGCTTTGGGACCATTTCTAATGCAAAGGGCTGATATTTTGTATTTCCAACACACACCAGGCACCCCAACCTTCCCCCAGCCTTGGGGGACACAGTCCCTGCTTTGGGTTGGTCTCACCTTTTGATCCAGTCTCTGGTAATCACCAGATTTGGGCCGTCGACCAGTTTTTGATCTTTTTCCTTCCAGGGCAAAAGCAATGATCTTTGGAGAGAATAAAACAGGGACAGGGTGAGTTGGGGAGCTGCTTTATCTTCCTTCCAACACAAGCTTGCCTGTGGTTTTTCACTCACCTGCTCCTATGACCCCATTTCCTGTGAAAAGGCACTTGAAATAAATAAATGCCAGCTAAGATGGATAATGAGGTTTGCTCAACAAGCAAAACAGTAAGAATTTGTTTCCTTTCTCCTCCCTCAAAACCAGCTTTGTGAGGAAAAACAACCCCAATCTTGTGCAACCTGCTGTAGAAAACTGTCAGTGAGTGGGGATTTCACAACCCTTTGGTGTTTTCCCCTTTCAACTGAAAATCAGCAGCAGAGTTGAGATGACCCAGTTTCCACAGGGGTCCTTTCCTGGTTACAACCCTGCTCCTCACACTGCTGTCCTGCCACGTGAACACGAACCACACTGGGAAGTACTGGTGAGAAACCAGTCAGGGGGAGGGGAAAGGACTGAGTGGGTTCCAATCCCAATGCTCAGGGGGATGTGGAGGGCCAGGGCTGGAGCAGGGCCACTCACCTTCCGTTTGTTGTGATAGGCCACGTACAGGGCGGCCACGATGACGGCCGTGGTCACCAGGTAGGCAAAGAAGTGGCTGCTCTCTGAGCGGGCCCTGGGCACGGAGGGAACACTCTTGCCTCTCTCCCGATCAAAGGAGGTGTCCCTGCCCTCCTCAGTCTCAGTGTCTTCCTCTTCGGGGGTCTCTTCATTGCCCAGAAAGCCATCGCCGTCCGCAGTGGAGGAAGATGACTGTGAGGGGCGGTTTTTTTGGTCCACCTGGGAGTTCTGATTGTCCTGGCTGCTGGGCTGCTTGGCACCATCGCTGCCATGGGTGTCACCAGCATTGCTCTGGTTCTCACCAGCACTGCCCTGGCTCTGGGCCTGCTGCTTGTCACTGCTGCCCTGGTTGGTGTTCTTGTTTGTGGGGTTGGTGCCCCCATCCTTGTTCCCGTCACTGCTGCCCTGGTTGGTGTTCTTGTTTGTGGGGTTGGTGCCCCCATCCTTGTTCCCGTCACTGCTGCCCTGGTTGGTGCTCTGGTCCTTGTTGCTGCTCTGGGTATTGTCCCCATTTGTTTTTTCGCTGCTCTTGTTGTTGTCCTCGCTCTTGCCATTCTCAGCTTGGGCATCAGCCCCGTTCTTGTTACTGCTGTCCTGGCTGCTGTTCTCCTTCTTGGGACCTTCCTGCCTGTTGTCATCTTGGTTGTTGTTGTTGCCACCATTCTGGCCAGTGTTCTCGCCATTGCTGTTGTCGTTGTTCTGCTGGTTCTGCTGTCCGTTGCTCTGGGTGGGGGTATTGCTGCTCTGGGTCTGGGTGCCGTCACCCTGGTTGCTGGTGCCTGAGCTGCTGGCCTGGTTGCCAGTGCTGCCGTCTTGGTCTCCGTTGCTCTGTCCCTCTCCACCTCCACCGTTGCCTCCACCAGTCCCACTGGTGCCTGTGCTACCCTGGGCATTCCCCACGCCGTTGCCTTGGCCTGGATTGTTCTGTGACTCAGTTTCCTCCTTCTTCTTCTTCTCCTCTTCATTGCTGCCCTGTCCAGGTACATTTGTGTTCTGGTGTTCATTGGTCTTCTGGTTCTCATTTGTCTCTGTTCCGCTGGTCGTGTCCGTTTTGGGCTGGGATTGCTGCCCTGTGTCTGCGTTGGCCGCATTCTCTTGCTCCTTGTCGCTGGGTGTGGATGCTCCCGCCTGCCCGTTCCCTCCGTGCCCCTGGCCGCCTCCTCCTGCCGCTCCCGCTCCCGCTTCAGGCTGCTGCGGTGCCCCGTTGGTTGGGGAATTGTTGCCGTTCTCCGCCTGCTGCCCCTGTGCTGTGTGGAAACACGGGGGGCACAGTCAGCACCGGGGGAACTGAGATCTGGGGATGGGGAAATCCCCCGAGAGGGAAAGGGAAACCTCACAGGGCGACGGGGAAACCCAAGCGGGGAGGGGGGAACCCACGGGGGCAAGTGGGAGCTGGTGGGGAAGGCGAGGGGGGCCCCAGGGGTACGGGGGGACCCGGCGAGAGGGGGCTACGAGGGGGGCACGAGTGGACCCCTGGGACCCCTCCCGGCCCCCTCCCAGCAGCGGCCCCAGGGCAGAGGAGCCCCCGCAAACCGAGGGTGGTGCCAGAGCCCCCCCGGCCCAAGGGCTTCGCTGCCCCTGCCGCCCCTGGCAGCCCCTCGCGGGCTCACCGGCGGCGCGGAGCGCGAGCAGCAGCAGCAGCAGCAGCGGCAGCAGCGGCAGCGCCGGGCGCGGCCCCTCCATGACGGGCGGGCCCCTCACGGCGGCCGCTGCCGGGCGCGGATCTCGCGAGAGTGGGGCGGGCGGGGGAGGGAGGGAGCGAGAGCGGCCGCGCGGGGGCGGGGCTGGGGGCACGGGGCGGTGCCTGGGGCGATGGGCGGGGCTGAGGGACAAGGGGCGGGGCTTGTGCCGACGGGGCAGATCTGGGGGTCTGGGCGAGGCTTAAGGAGAAGTGGGGGCGGGACTGAGGCGGAGCGGGGGCGGGGCTTGTGAGAGGACAGTAGTGATGTGGGGGCGTGGTTGTGTGATCGGGGCGTGGTCTGCGCAGATGGGGTGTGGCTTGTGTCGGCGGGGGCGGGGCTTAAAGAGCCCGGGGTCACGGCGGGAGGGCCTTGGCGCCCCCTGGCGGAGGCAGCCCGGCTGCAGCTCCTCCCCCCAGCGCGGGGTCACAGCGGCTTTTTGGGGTAAAACCCGCCGGTTTGGGGTCTGTTCCCAGGCCTGGAGAGTCCACGGCTGGGAGCTGTGAGCAGCGGGGCGCTGGGGGTGCCCTCCCGGCCCTGGAGTTGGGGAGGCTGTGGGGGCGGCATTTGGGAAATCAGGGCAGGTTTCCTGTCCTTTGGTGCAGGACTGCTTCAGATAACATGGTGTTTTCAGAAAACCTGTTATTTTTTGGATAACCTGTTATTTTTTAATAACCTGTTATTTTTCGGATATTATTTCATTTTTTGATAACCTAGGGTTTGGGGGGGATTTTTTGATAACTTGTTACTTTTCGGATATTACTTAATTTTTTGGATAACCCGTTGTTTTTCTTTTTGGCCTGGCCGAGCACAACAGCAGCAATTCCCAAGGATTCCCAGCAGCAGCCAGAAATCGGCTGTGCCTGCCCCCGGGCACCCAGGGCTGTTTGCTCCTTTCCTCTGAGAGCTTTTCGTTCAGGCTGTTACATCTCCCATCTCCAGACTAAATATCCATCTTTCCTGAGATTCATAGAATCACAGAATGCTTTAGGTTGGAAAGGACCTTCCAGACCATCCAGTTCCACTCCCTGCCATGGGCAGGGAAACCTTCCACTAGCCCAGGTTGCTCCAACCTGGCCTTGGACACTTCCAGGAGTGGAGCAGCCACAGCTTCTCTGGGCAACCTGTGCCAGGGCCTCACCACCCCCACAGCCAAGAATTTTTCCCCCATATCCCATCTAACCATGCCTTGTGTCAGCGTGAAGCCACTGTCTCTTGTCCTGTCACTCCAGGCTGTTGTCCAAAGTCCCTCTCCAGCTCTCCTGGAGCCCCTTTAGGCCCTGGAAGGGGCTCTCAGGTCTCCCTGGAGCCTTCCCTTCTCCAGGTGAACCCCCCCAGCTCTCCCAGCCTGGCTCCAGAGCAGAGGGGCTCCAGCCCTGGCAGCATCTCTGTGTCCTCCTCTGGACTTGTTCCAGCAGCTCCTCCTGCTCTCCTGCCTGGAACTCAACCTCATCTCTACCTGATGCAGATAAAATGTAGAAACATTCCTGAATCCACCCGTGATCCCTGTACCAGCTGCAGGGTCTGGAGCCCAGAGCTGAGCTCCTCAGGTGGATCTGATGGCCTCAGATCCATGAGCTGTGACCAGCACAGTGACAATGGCACTGGGTGTCCTGGAGCTGTGACTGATGTTACCCAGGGTCACCTCCCAGCCACACATCACCTGTTGTGTCCAAAATTGTCCCCAGAGGATTTGGCTCCTGCTGCATTCCTCCTCCTGCCGAGCCACGTTGGGTATCCTCGTGAAACAAGGAGCTCAGGTGGACCTGGGGTGCTCTTCTGGAATCTTCCTCATGTTCACTCCTGCTTCCACCCAGTGACCCTGCACAGCTCTGTCTCCTGTTTCGGACACATCAGCGTGAGGGGGCATCATCCTCCAAGAGTTTGATCTCCGGCTTTTTCCCTGCCCTCCTTCCCCAGGCAGCTCCACCTCTCTGGGCAGTTCTGCAGACGCACAAACTACACCATCTCCTTCCTGACCTGGCTCATTCCTGCCAATCCCAACCTTTTCTCCCCGTCACCCCACGTTTTTCCATTTAGATCGATGGTTTTGCCTTCATCTGCCCCCAGGATGAACCTGTTGGTGTTTAACCCCCAGGTTGTGCTTCCCTCTATTCCATGGTGTCTCACCCATCACACCATCATCCCGCAGCCAAGTCTCACCTGTCTCCAGAAGGAATCACAATCCTTCACAGATCCATTAGCTTCTCCAGTCACTCCATTTAACCCTAAAAGAGGAAAAACATCACATGGAAACCAACTGAGTCCCACACAGAGATGGAGGAACAACTGGGGAATAATCCTGCCTTGGAGCATTGCGGATGATGTGGTTGATTTTCTTCTTTCTTTTTTTAACCCAATCTCTGGGGAATCTCAATTCAATTCAACACATTCCAACAATCCCTGCTGCTCGGCTCTGCCCATGCCAGCCTTTCCAAGGAGACCAGAACAGTTGGCCCAACTCTTTTTTGGGATTTAAACAGAGAATTGAGGCTGTTTCTCATGCCCAGCTTTCACTCATCCCCTGGAAGTCAAGAGTGACTGAGAGGAGGCCAAGTTCCTCTGGATTTACAACAATGCCTCTGGGAACAGAATTCTGCCCCAAGTACCATGGAGGAGGCTGACATCAGCTTAGAGCCGGGTGGCTCACACCAGGATCCAACACTTTTCTTGGGATAAAACAGGATAAACAGGACCAGTGACCTCACCTCACCTCTCGTCCCTTGCCACACAGCCTGAGCCAACGTGAGACGGCTGCTGGTCCTGTGACATGGGATTTTGGAATATCCAGGGTGGGAAGGGATCCACAATGACCATCAAGTCCAACTCCCGGCCCTGCACAGGACACCCCAAAAGTCACCTGAGTGCGTTATCACCTGAACAACAACTCTACATCCCAACTCAGCAGCATTTTGGGAGTTCCTGGACTAGTGCTGTCTATTCTCACGAATCCTTGTGGAATCTCACTTTTTGGGGATGACTCTTTCTAAGAATAGCCACCAGGAAGAGGCTGGACACACAAATCTGGCCTTAATCTACACTAATTGGGGTGTTTTAACATGTTGTCCCAAGGTCTGGCGACAAGATAATAAAGTCCTCACCTTGTCCGACATGTCTCCATCCCCCATCCTGTCCCTTCCCCCAGAGGGCTAATCTGGTCAGGATAAAGGATCAAAAGGAGAAACAATTAGCAAATGGAAGAATTTAATGATGCTAATTAAAATGTATTAAGTGTAGCCACTGCCTCTGCACCAGCTGCTTTGGCAGGAGCCCTGAGAACGCGGAGCGCCAGCCTCACCCCGGTGCGGAGCAGGAGAACAGGACATCTGGTGCACTCTCCCCCCGGCCCCCGAAAAAGAGGTTTGAGGAAACCTCGGTGTTCGTGGTGGAGCCCTTAATTAGCTTCATCTCTGCAGGAGACCCCTGGGACCTCATTAGGCTTTTCAATTAGTGCCTGGCCAGCCGGAGCAGGGGGGCCGAGGGAGGGGGGAGGTGGCTGCAATTAAGCAATCGGGAGGAGGTGACAGAAGTAACCCCACGTCCAAAAACCAGCCGGGAAAGCTCCAAGCTGGCTCCCAGATGCTCCTGCGCCCAGAGCCAGCACTCCCAGGAGTTTGCTCCCTACGAGCCCTTAACGAGGCGTTCGCCAGCTCCTGGCAATAAACCCCACAAGGGCTGCAGCGTGGGGGGTTCGGCTGTCAAAGGTTTGAAACCTTCTCACGGAATCGGGGAATGGTTTGGATTGGGAGGGACCTTAAAAACCACCCAGTCCCACCCCTCTGCCATGGGCACGGACACCTTCCCCTAGACCAGGCTGCTCCAAGGCCTGTCCAATCTGGCCTTGAACACTTCCAGGGATGGGGCAGCCAGTTCCACCCCAAGCACAGCTCTGTGGTAATTCCTCACCTGCACCATCCCCACCAGGCACTTCCCGAGCTTTGTTTCCCTCTGGGAATAGGCAGCAATGATGGTGAACGTGATTTACCAAGGATGCAGCTGCTCATTTCCAGCCCCAGCTCCATCATTCCCACGGCTGCTCCCCGCTCTCCCGCCCGGCTGTGCCTCCACGGGGACCCCACGGGCACCCTGTCCCCTGTCCCAGCTGTTTCGTGCCTCTCAGCTAAGGCAGGATCCAGCTGTCCCACCCCTCTGCACAACACGCTATCCCTTCCCTCTGCTGCCAACACTCTGTGGGACATCATTCCCTCCTTGACCTTTTCCTCTTCCCTGGATGTGGTTGGGATGCACCTCGTGAAGAAGCAGTGGCAGAGGCAGCACCTCATTTCTCATGGGAAAAATTGGGGCCTCTGGCTGTAAATTTGTGGGGCTTTGGTGCAAGTTTGAAAAGTGAAATCTTGTAACTGGAAAATCATGGAGTCATGGAATAGTTTGGGTTGGAAAGGACCTTACAGATCACCCAATTCCACCCCCCTGCCATGAGCAGGGACACCTTCCATTATCCCTGGTTGCTCCAAGCCCTGTCCAACCTGGCCTTGGACACTTCCAGTGATGGGGCAGCCACAGCTTCTCTGGGCAACCTGTGCCAGGGCGTCACCACCCTCATGGGGGAAAAATTTCCTCCCAATATCCCATCTAACCCTGCCCTCTGGCAGTGGGAATCCATTCCCCCTTGTCCTGTCACTCCAGGCCCTTGTCCCAAGTCCCTCTCCAGCTCTCTTGGAGCCCCTTTAGTTACTTCCAGGGAGCCAAACACTGCTGGGGAGCGTCTTAAGCCTCCAACACCCCAGGCTGAGCAGCTCCATTTCACCTTCCAGCTCTGAGGACAAGTTAAATCATCAAGAACTTGTCCAAAACAGAGCAGTGGGGCTACCAGACCTTCTTGTCATATCATCCCAAATGGAAACACACTGGATATCCAGTTTTTGTCTGCAACAAAGACAAACCCCAGAGTTTTCCTCTTCTAGAATCATGGAATGGTTTAGGTTGGAAGGGACCTTAAAGACCGGTTTGTTCCAATCCCCTGCCATGGGCAGAGACACCTCCTGTAGAAGCACCTCCCAGTGGACCAATAAAACCTGGAAGGATCCATTTTCCATGAAAAACCACTCTGAATTCAGCATTTTCATCCAGCTGTATTGCTGCAGGCACGATGGATATATTGATCCTATGATCCATTCAACCACGACAGATCCAGCGGGTCCACCCAAGACTGGAGCAACACATCACTGGTCTCACCCTCTCTCCCAGGAGCAGCAGTGAGGCCAGCAGGGTTTGGGGACCAGTTCCTTCTCCTCTGGCAGGGATAATCCCATCCCGTCTCAGCTCTGGAGCACTGCGAACGCACTGGAACAGATGTTCCTTTTCCGTATGGGAAAACGCTGAGTAAAACAAAGGAATATTCTCCTGCTGAAGCCTAACATCTGTTTGAAGCTGTCTGGCTCCGGTTCAGATTTAATTCTTGTGACAGGTCTCTTCATGCCTTTAATTTCCCATGAAATCCAATTCAAGGAGCTGTTTGTCCACAGCCCGCTCCCAGTGTCGGGGAGAGCGAGGCCACATGCCATCCAGGCGTTCCTCACCCAAAACCACTTTCTTGGAACACTTTCCCTGAAAAAAGCTCCGTTTTGGCTCTTTTCAAGTGACGGCCACGCACGTTTTGGGTGACACCCTAATCCCCTCCACCCTGGCGCTCGCATGACCGTGCGACACGTGGCCGGTCCTCCCGGGTGCTCCTGCAGAGGAATGGAGCTCCTTCCCAGAATCTGCACTTTTTTTTCTTTGAAAGAAGGAAATTTAAATAATTTGGAGTGTGGAATGGAAACACCTCCCAGATTTGGGGTTATCTTGGGTGTGACAGTGGCAGTCGTGCTCCGGGCACTGGGAGGATTCAGTGGTGGTGGCACCAAGCAGCTGCATGAGCTGCACTCGCTGCTCGCGGCTCCCAACTAGCCAGGACCCCCGGGAGCAATGATTTTGGGAGCTCTAGGATGCTCCAAGCTGGGAATTTCTGCTGTCCAGATGATGGTCCTGCACTGGCTGAGAAGCCATGCTCCTGCTGCAGGCCCCACTGCTTCTGTTTGCAGAAGGCATCAGGAGCTTTCACAAGGTTTTGGGAGCTGGTGTTGGCTCCAGATGTGTCCCTGGGGCTCAGCCAAGGGCCCCTCAGCTGGGGGCACAGGTCACATGTGAGTTTTTGGTAGTTCTGCCCAGCTCTGATATGAAAATCCTCAAATCCAGGTGTCATCTGCTGGAGTTATACATGCCAATGTCTTGTTCATCTAGAAAACACAGATGCATCTTCCGTAAGGACACCAAGATGGTCCCTTTCCCCTCTACCTGCAGACAGGCACCTGCTGCTGCTCCAGTTCCCCAAAAATACTTCCCTGGTGGCTTCTCAGCGCTGGAAAGGGAGAGGGAAATGTCAAAACAGGAGTGAAAAACATCACTGATCCCCAAACGAGCCAAAGTCCCACCAGACCCAGCAGCTGCAGGATGGGCTCACCTGTCACCACCACCACAGCTGGGAGCTGGGGGACACCACAGTCCCCAAAATGCAGGAGGGGTGTGGATAGAGAGGGTCCTGGGATATGGGAACTGGGAGGGAAATCTGGAAAGGGAATGGAACAGGACTATGAACCCCATAAATCAGCTCTGGATGGGTGCAGCTCGGAGTCAATCTGAAACAGAAACAAAATTGTGAGTTCCAGGGGGAAAACTGAGGGTTTTTTCCGGTTAAAATACAGGAAGAGGGAGGAGTCCTGATGGGCCCAAATATTGAACTGATTGAGGACTTCAGGTGAGTTGAAAATCCATTGGGTTGGTTTTGTACCGGTCCTTTTTCATCCCAGTCTTTTCATTCCTGGTTTGGAAGAAGCAGGCACGGAGCATCCAGTGCACACCAGTAACTCCCACTTCCCACCTTCTTGAGCACCTCCTAAACTGGGTCACCCAATCCCCCACATCCTGCTGCCTGGATCGCTCCAGCACCCCAAAATGGACACTCCAAAATCATCGTGTGCCCATTGACAGAGGTGTTCAGGGGATGCTGGACCTCTGCAGTGGGACCAGAGGCCCATCCCGACACGTTTCCCAGGAAGGTGGGGATGCACAAGGAGCGAGCACTTCCCGCACGGACCACGCTCACGCAGTGAGTTGCAGCTGTAGTTTTATTTCCTTTTGTGAAAAATAACAGGATTTCGAGGTGATAAAAACACAACCCCCCCCAGGGCTCAGCCCCGGACCCTGCCCACCCCAGAACGACCGCAGGCAGAAGCAGCACCGATGGAGCAGCATCCCCAGGACAGGATCCGGCTCCTTGCCAGGACAGAGCGAAGGTGGGAGCCGGGGATGGGAGCAGAGCCACAGGATGGGAGGATTCGGGAGCAGGTGGAGGCATTCCTGCTCTTGGATCCAGGATGGAATGCCGGCTCCAGCACAACACTCGCTGTGTTCAGTGCCGGCATCACCGTGCCGGTGCCATCCCTGTGCCCCACGGCAGCGACGGGCAACTGGCTCATCCCACAGAGATTCCCATCGTCGGCAGCTTGTGGAGGGTCTATTTCATTATTTTTTTTTCCTTTTTTTCCATTTTTTTAATAAAAACAGTCTTTAGGTCGACTGCTGGCAGCAGCTCTGAGTAGAAAGCCCCTTCCTCCAGAGTCTGCTTCCAAAAAGTTCAGAAAGGGTCAAATATTGACCAATAATGGTTTTGGCTGCGTTTGAATCTTGATTGTGGCTTCTGCAATGTACAGCGGGGAGGGGAGAGGCGGAGGGGACGAGGGGGGATGAGGTTCTTCCCTTAGTCAGCAGGTTTGGTGACCAGGGAAAGGGGCTGCGTCTGCAGCACGGCCAAGGCGGCCGGGATAGAGCCAGGGGGCGAGGAGAGGAGAGCCGTGGGGGGCACCGAGGGGAAGGGGATGGGTCTGGAGAGGAGCGAGGGTGGGCTGCTGAGGCTGGAGGAGGAGGAGGAGGAGGAGGAGGAGGAGGAGGAGGAGGAAGAGGAGGAAGAAGAAGAGGAGGCTTTGCTGGAGAGGACGGTGGAATGCACAGCGAGCTGAGCCCTGGCCTCTGGCTTGGTGGTGAGCGAGAGCGGCTGGGCCTGTTCCGAGTGGGTGGGAGCCGGCGCGGCGGGCGAGGCCAGCGCGGCCGAGGGCGTGGCGGGCGAGTCCAGCATGCTGCCGTGGGACGAGGCCGGGCTGGCACACGGCTTCTCGGGCGGCAGGTACGGCACGCACGGCTTCTTGCTCTTGGAGGGCAGGGAGCCTGGGGAGGGCGGGCACAGCGTGAGCGGCCGGAGCCCGGCGCAGGGGGAGGTGGAGGGGGGGTACTCACTGTCCGTGTCGTGGCTCTGCTGCTGCGCCAGCTTCTCGCGCTTTCGCTTCTTTTTCTTGCCCTGGAAAAGATGATTTCGGGTTCTTCCGTGGCTTTTGGCTGCCCGTGGTGGGAAACTGGGCTGACGCTGCCCCGGAGCATCCGCGGGGACTTGGCGTCGTCACCAACCGCCCCCAGCACCCCAAAGGCTGACCCCGGAGCACGTCCAGCCCTCTCCCACCAGCCAAACCCCGGGAGAGGGGCCCTCTCGGGGGGTGGCAGCGGGGACCGCGGGGGACACACGTACGTAGTTGTCCCGCGCCGACCAGGTCGGGTAGAGCTGCGAGTGCAGCTGCCGCTCCTTCCGTGCCAGCTCGTAGTACTTGGCCTGTTCCTCCCGCGACAGGGAGTGCCACTGCAGGGAGAGACCACGCTGGAGACCCCAGACCCATGCTGGAAACCCCCAGATCCCCACTGGAGACCCCAGAGCCATGCTGGAAACCTCAAAT
Source organism: Neopelma chrysocephalum (assembly GCF_003984885.1). Taxonomy (NCBI): domain Eukaryota; kingdom Metazoa; phylum Chordata; class Aves; order Passeriformes; family Pipridae; genus Neopelma; species Neopelma chrysocephalum. Next base: position 35,987 of record NW_020897924.1, read on the forward strand.
TCACACTGGAGACAACAAATACATGCTGGGAAGCCCAGAACTATGCTGGAGACCTCAAAGCCACACTGGAGACCTCAGAGACATGTTGGAAACCCCAAAGCCAGGCTGGAAACCCCAGATCCATGCTGCTGACCCCGAGGACCTACTGTCCTGGGCTGCAGAGGTCCATCCCTCCCCATCCTGATGCCACCCTGGTCCCCACTGCATCTCTGGGACTCCCTGGGCTGGCAGAGCGCCAGATCCAGGGATGGATCCAGGGGGAGAAGTGGAGCTGGGCTGTCTGGAGTCCCTGACAGGGGGATCCCAACCGTACCCGCCGGCCCAGGATCTGGTTGATGGCAGCGCTCTCCTTCAGCGTGCACTCAGCCACCACCTTGGCCCTCATCTCCTTCATGTACAGCATGAAGGCGTTGAGGGGCTTCTTGATGTGGGGCTTCTTCTCCTCCTCCTTCTTTACTGCCACAGGGGATTTCCTGGAAGGAGCAGGATGGGGGGTCAGGACCCCCAGGACGAGCCCCTGTCCCCATGGTTGGCCCAGCCCCCACTCACGAGCTGCCTCCAGGGCTGGCGCTGGGCTGGGTGGGCTCCTGCTTGACGATGGGTGAGACAATAGTGGGGTGTGGGATGCCCGAGGGGTGCAGCCCGTGGGTGGGCGGTGGGACCATGTGTGGGGAGAAGCGGCTGGACATCAAACTGCAGGGGGGGGAGAGAACAGGAGGGGTGATCACCTTCCCACAGGCACCCACAGACCCCCCTGAGAACCTCCCGGGCTGAGAGACCACCAACCTCAAGCCAGTTAAGTTAGAAACCCCAAAACCATGTTGGAACTCCAAATCCATGCATCAAACCCCGAAATCAACTCTGGAAACCACAAATCAACTCTGGAAACCACAAATCCACTCTGCAAACCCCAAATCCATGCTGCAATCCCCAAAGGCATGCTGGAGACCCCAAATCCACCCTGGAGACCCCAAATCCACCCGAAAGCCCCCAAATCCTGCCCCAGCTTTGAGATGGGGACACAAACCCAACCTAAGTGATGCCCTGAGCCCATGGGATGTCACGTTCCTCCACCCGTGGGGACCACCCGCTCCTTCCGGGGGGATCTTCACGCAAGGGGAACACCCCGATCTTCTGGGACTGGTCTGTGCCTGTGCATTTTCTGCAGGGAAGTGTCTCAAAACCGACCACCAGCTCCGGGATGCCCGTGAGGGTCCCTCCCCCTTCCAAGACCCACCTGGACATGGAGGCATTCATGGCGAGGGCGGGATACGGGTGCCGGAAGCCACCGGGAGGGATGGAGTACACAGGCTGTCCTTGCCTGCAAAAACACGAGTTTCAGCGGAAAAAAGATCCCTTCCCACTTCATGGGGATCCTTGGACTAGTCTCCAGCTATCTCCATCTGAATGATTCCCAAATTTTTCAGCGGTGGGGACCCCCTCCCTTCCCACCCCCCACGGGAGCCTGCAGCATCCTGCGGAACTCGCAGGGGAAACTGGGTAAAGTGGGAAGAGGAGGAGGGTCTCAGGGGGCTGTGGGCTCCCGGGATTCACGGGGACACAAAGCTGGAAGCGACCCTCGTGCCAGGGCCAGTCCATCCTTACTGTGGCACGAGCCAGCCCAGGGGGTGCGGGAGCTGCCCCACGGCTCCGGGGGACAGTGGGTAGTACGGGGGCAGCTCAGGGGGGTGCGGCGGCCGCGGGATCCCTGCGAGGGAGAGAGGGGACAGAACGGGGGGTTAGAACAGGGGCACAGCAGCCTCAGGGCCCCCCACTGTCCTCCACGTCTGCCTCCACCACCCTCCCTTTGAGCACCCCAGCTCCCACTGAGTTTCAGCAGAAAAAAGATCCCTTCCCAGTTCATGGAGATCCTTGAACTAGTCTCCAGCTATCTCCATCTGAATGATTCCCAAATTTTACAGCGGTGGGGACCTCCAGCACCCTTGTCTGCCTCCAGCACCCTGTCTCCCTCCAAGCACCCTCCCTGTGAGCACCCATTTCCCTCCCAGCACCCCATCTCACTTTGAGCATCTGGTCTGCTGCCAAGCACCCCCTCTACCTCAGAGCACCCCATCTCCCTCCCAGCACCCGTCACCCCAGGCTGGGGAGAGGCTGCTGAGACACCCACAGTGCAGCCCTTGGGGGGATCCCCACACTCCTGCTCAAACCTGCCACCAGGTGAGGACCCATCCCCAGCCCCCTCCCAGGGACCAGGCTGGGAGCACCCAGGAGGCAGAGGGGCCACCCAACAGAGAGCCCCCCCATTCCCAGCACAGCACCCACACCCTCACGTTCCCTTTGCTCCCCCAAACGTGTCCCCCCACCCTGTGCTCACCCGTCTTGGGGTCGATCTCCGGGGAGAGGTGGCCGGGCGGGGATCCCGGCGGGAAGGGGTCGTTGCTGTAGGTGATGAGCGGCGTCAGTGGGTGCATGTGATGGCCGTGCTGCACCACCGGGACCTTGTTGGACTGCGGGGAGAGCGCGTGGGAGGGTGGGACAACGGCCACCCCCCCAGGAGCACCCCCCCCGGGCAGCAGCACCGTGACTGCCCCATCCCTGGGAGGGCTCCAGGCCAGGCAGGACAAGGCTTGGAGCAACCTGATCTAGTGGAAGGTGTCCCTGCCCAGGGCAGAGGGGTGGGACTGAGTGGTCTTTAAGGTCCCTTCCAACTCAAACCACTTCCTGATTCCATAATTCCAGGATTGTGGGGAGGCACTGGGAATCCCCCACCCTGCAGGAAGGGGCTGTTCTTACCAGGTGTGCGGGCGAGGGCGAGCGACTGTCCTTGAGCGTGGCCCCGGCCGGCACGTCCAGCAGCGGCCACTTCATCTGCAGGTACTGCGGGAGGGACGGGACGATGGCCTCCAACAGCCCCAGACACCCCCGGCCCCAAAACACCCCCACTCAGCCACAAAACACTCCCTGCCCCAATACATTGCACCAGTCCCGAAACACTACCCCAACCCCGAAACACCCCACCCCCAAGCCCCCTCTACTGCAAAACACTCCCAGCCCCAAAACACCCCCTGCCACAAAACACCCCTGGCCCCAAAACACCCCCCGATCCCAAAATATCCCCCTGTCCTCTAAACATCCCGTCGAGCCCCGAAACACCCTCACAGCCCCAAAACATCACCCCAGCCCCAAAACACTCTTACAGCCCCCCC